>NC_091477.1:62942934-63281816 GCF_036971445.1 Narcine bancroftii | reverse complement strand
AGTATAGGAATTCGAACAAGCCAAAGGCGGTGATGATGGCCGTCTTGGGTATGTCCTCAGGGTGTACTGGGATCTGGTGATATCCGCACACCAGATCAATGTTGGAGAAAACCCTCGCACCGTGCAGATTGGCCATAAAGTCTTGGATGTGAGGGATGGGGTAAAGGTCAGGAACTGTTGCCTCGTTGAGTCGTCAATAGTCTCTGCAGGGACACCAGCCACTGCAGGCTTTCAGGATCAGGTGGAGCGGCGAGGTCCATGGGCTGTCAGACTGCTGAATGATCCCCAGTTCCAACAGGTGCGAGAACTCCTCCTTCGCCACTTGGAGCTTGTCAGACGGGAGTTGGCATGTCTTGGCGTGAACTGGTTGGCCTGGGTGGGGATGTGGTGGAACACCCCATGGTGTGGAGAGGCAGCGGAGAACTGTGGCTTGAGGAGTGTTGGGAACTCATCCAGGATTCACTGGAACTCATCTCTGGGCATGCTGATCGTGGCCATCTGTGGTTGCTCCGAGCAGGAGGCGTCGAGGCGAATGGACTGGAAGGTATGGGCGTCCACCAGGCACCTATCTCAAATGTCTACCAGAAGCCCGTGTGCGAGGAGGAAGTCTGCACCCAGCATGGCAGTTGGGAGGGACGAGACGGTAACCCTCAATGCAAAATTTCATTGGCTGATCTGGAAGTGGACTGTCTTGTCTCCATATGTCCCGATTTCTGTTGCGTTGGCCACACGGAGGGGAGGTCCATGAGGTCGGTTCCTGGACTCAACTGCCATGGCTGGGATGATGTTGATCTGCGCTCCAGTGTCAACAAGGAACCGCCGGCTGCTGACTGAGTCCTGCAGCTAGAGGAGACTGTGTCTTTGGTCAGCCGCCACAGCCATTAACAATGGCAGGCCTGGTCATTTCCATAGAATGAGCAGGGCTGATGACACTTCCAAGCCTTGGCTCCCCAGCGCTGGTGGTAGAAGCAGAGGCCTGGAGTGGATGCCGTGGCCTTGGTTATGCTCTTGGGGAACCCTTCAGAGGCTGGATGCTCTACTGCAGCGCTAGGGGTGGACTTGGCGTGGCCGTGCCCGTGCCTCATGACCTGCTGGACTGCTGAAACCTCTGGGAATTGTGCGAGCCATAGCTCTTGGGCCTTCTGGGTGACCTTCCTCGGGTCGGTGAAGCTCTCCTGGACCAGTAGCGGTCAGATGTCCCTGGGCATAAGGTCAAGAAAAGTGTGCTCGAAGAATGGGCAATTGGTGTGCTCACCCATGAGCGTGAGCATCTCATCCATCAGCTCCATTGGGGACCTGTCGCCCAGGGCGTCAAGGTGCAGTATCCGAGCGGCATGCTGATGTTTGGATAGTCCAAGGGATCCGGTAAGCATTCGCTTGATTGTCTCGTATTTGACTTCAGTGGGTGGGTGCTCAATGAGGTGCAACATGCGTCTATCGGTGGCCTGGTCCAGGGCAGCGACCACATGGTAGAATTTGGTCGTGTCAGACAAAATCTGGCGGAGGTGAAACTGAGCCTCCATATGGCCGAACCAGGTCACCGGCTCCTGAACCCAGAATTCAGGCAGTTTCACAGCTATAGCGTTGATCCCAGACTTGCTCATGATGGGTTCAAAGACGTTTGAACCAGTCGGGGTCACCAATTTAGCGCCAGCTACACTGCTCCTGGAAGAACACACACAACCAGACAGGTTGAGCTCAGTGAGCAGACTAGTTTATTGCAGGCTGCTGGGCTGTACTTATACTCCCAGCCCGGACCTGGCTGAGAACCGCACTGGAGGGCGCTGACGTCACCCGGGCGTCACGTGTTCCCCCAGCGCGGGCTTCCATTTTGGCCGGCTGCCCTGCCGCATGGCTTACAAGCGGGGCCGGTTTGCCTGCCTAGTGGTGAGCCGCCACAGATCCTTGTCCTGAAACATTGACCCTGTTTCTCCTGCCAATGATGCTGTCTGACTTCCTGAGTGTTTCTTCCATTTTCTATTTTTTCCCTTGCAACAAATGAACTCATCAAGGACAATGGTGGATAAACTGTTCTGTTCTGAATAACATCTAGCAACTGGTAGATGATGGAGGAGCACCAGATATAAACTATCTCAACTGTCACCCGTGGTACCTTAAAAGAAGGCTTAATTTTAAAAAAATGAAAACAAACTACAAGGCCTGAAACGTTATCTTATATTTAAGCAAACATCACTATGGGTAGTATTGTTGGCGTAGTGGTTAGCACAACTGTGTTGCAGTGCCAACAACTGGGACCGGGGTTCGAATCCCGCACTGTCAGTCAGTAATTTGTACATTCTCTCTGGGTCTGCTTGGATTTTCTCCAAGGGCTCCGATTTCCTCCCACCATTCAAAGTGTACTGGGAGTGTAGGTTAATTGGGTGTAAGTTGGGCAGCACAGACTCATGGGCCAAAAGTGTTCCATGTTTACATTTTTTTTTAAATTATAAATCTCTTTTGTAATACCATTGTGTGATCCTTCTGGTTTCCATATTAATGGATTAGTCATCTTTGTGAGAAAATGTTTAATTTGGTCGCAGAGTTGTTGCTGGGAATTAAGGCAGTTGATTCCAGATGAACATCTCCAATTGAAACCATGATCCAGATGACCTGTTGAAATAAAGTTTTTCATCTTTATATCCAATTCAATTGGTAGAAAGAAACCAACCCCATATTTAGTTATTCGATAATGTGCAGGTCAAGATGTATCATTACCATCTTATACCTTCACAGTGGATTAGAGTCAGCGTTCATACAGAATCTGGATGGGCGAAGCCAGAGAATAGTGGTGGGCGATTGCTTCTCAGATTGGAGACCTGTAACTAGTGGGGTACCTCAGAGATCGGTGCTGGGACCATTGTTGTTTGTCATCTATATCAATGATCTGGATGATAAAATGGATTAGTACATTTGCAGATAACACTATGATTGGAGGTGTCGTGGACAGTGACGAAGGTTTTAAAGCTTGCGGGGTATCTGGACCAACTGGAAAAATAGTCGATAGAATTTAATGCAGACTGCATTATGGAAGGACAAACCAAGTAAGGACATACATGGTAAATGGTAGGGCACTAATGAGTGCAGTAGAACAGAGGGATCTGGGAATACAGATACATAATTCCCTGAAAGCGGTGTCACATGTGGATAAGGTTGTAAAGAAAGCTTTTGGCCTTCATAAGTCAAAGAATTGAGTACAGGAGTTGGGATGTTATGTTAAAGTTGTAGAAGATGTTGGTGAGGCCAATTTTGGAGTATTCTGTGCAGTTTTGGTTGCCTAACTACAGGAAGAGTGCAGAGAAGATTCATTAAGATGTTGCTCGGACTTCAGGGAATTATTTACAGAGAAAGATTAGAGGACTTTATTCTCTGGAGTATAGAAGAACGAGGGGTAATTTAAAATTATGATGGGGATAGTCAGAGTAAATGTAGATAGGGGTTTTCCATTGAGGGTGGGTGAGATTCAAACAAGAGGACCTGGGTTAAAAGCGAAAGTTTTAGGGGAACATGAGGGGGAACTTTTTCACTAGAGAGTGATAATGTGGGGAACAAGCTTCCAGCTGAAGTGGTAGATGCGGGCTCGATTTTAACATCTGAGGGAAATTTGGACAGGTACTTGGATAGGAATGTATGGAGGGCTATGGACTGCGTGCAGGTCAGTGAGATTAGGAAAGAAAAAGTGGTTCAGCTAGAGGGGCCAAAGTGGCCTGTTTCTGTGCTGTAATTGTTCTGTGGTTCTGATCACCCAGCTATAGGAAAGATATCAAGTTGAAAAGGAAGCAGGAAAGATTCACAAGAGGACTGACATGCTTGGATTATAGAGACTGACAAATGAAAGAGAAATAAAATATATAAAATAAAATTATTTTTTAAACTATCATCTTAAATCATATTTAAAAAAGAAATTAGGTGCAAATTTTAGACTTTTTACATAACAGAGCCCATTTGAGTATTAATAATTCATACATTTATTGAGAAATTTATTACTAATATGTATATACAATTACAAGACAATGCAGAAAAAGGAATTATATGTCCAAACAAAATGGGAAGAAGAATTAAATATGCAAATTCATGATGAGGCCTGGTCAAGATTGTGACAGGAGTGTGTAACTAATAAAATTAATGTTAGATATCAAATATAATTTTTACACCAATTGTACTACATTCCATATAAATTACATGGACTTATATTATTTGGACAAATTATGAAGATACAGATACCAAAAGATCCCAGAATATTTTTGTTTGGTGATTTATATAACACTGATACTAAATTGAAGTTTCAACAAAAATTTGTAGTAGTTTGTAGAGTGTAGCAATATCAGTAAGAGTCCATCCACATCGTCCATAACACCCACTTCTCCCAATTAATATATACAGGGTAGAATAATACGTTAGGAATATATGAATAGTGAATGATAATAAATTCAGGTGTTTTCTCCTTTTTCTCTCTTTTCTTTTTCTTTGTGGGAGGGGGGATAAAAATTAAAAAAAATATATATCACTTTTGTTTTATTGTATTGTTATATGATGAAGAATTTATGCAAGATTTGATGCAAATGAAAAATAAAATTGTGAAAAAAGAGAGACTGGATAGACTAGGAATTTTCTGCCTGGAGTCCTGGAAGCTGAAGGAATCCTTCCAGAAATTTATCATATCATGAGGAGGATGGATGAAGTAAATTGCCTTTTTTCCCAGCCTAAGGGAATCTAAAGAGTACTCCAGTTTCTTCCTCCATTCATACATGTATGGGTTAGTTGGTTAATTGGTCATGTGGATGTATTTGGGCAGTGTGGGCTGGTAGGGCCTGTAACCATGCTGTCTTTACATTAAATTAAAACTAAAGTGCATAGATTTGAGGTGAGAGGGGGAAATATTTAAAAGGAACCAGAGGATTGCATTTTTCACACAGAGGATAGAGCATATGCCAGTAATAGAAGCAGGTGCAGGAAAAACATGGGGAGTTTCGCAGGCCTCAGCAGATTAGTAGTGGAACAGTCAAGTTGTAGAGCAACGAAGCTCCACCAAGGTCACGGAGAAGTGTTTAAAAGTGTTTTGTGGGTCTTGGCGCATCAGCAGGGGACCAATCAAGTCGCAGAGCAGGAAAGTGAATAAAAATAAAGCAGGTCCACAGCAGTGTGGCCAGTGTGTGAATGTCTCAGTGTAGGAGTGAGCATTTGATTCCTGAGGCTTCAGTGAGCAGAGGCTGAGGAGGGGTTGCAGGATTGGAGGTAAGTCAAGGACAGATTTTTCAAACTTTTTTTGTCAGAAAGGTCAGGGACATTCTCCTCTTGTAGAATGTGGATAGTCAGGGAAGCCAGCATCTGCAAGATGTGCATCCAACCCCCGCACAAAACTGAGTTAGGAAATTGGAACTAAAGTTGGATGAACTCAGATCATTCAGGAGGCTGAGGGATGCTATTGTGCCTTAGAGGTAGAAGGAAGGTAGTTGAGTGACAATCAGGAGAGGGAAAGAGAATAGGCTGGATACCTTTGTGGCTACTTTTCTCAATATAACAAGTAGACCATTTTGGATAGTATTGGTGGGATGACCTAGCAGGGAAAAGCATTGTTGTCAGGTCTCTGGCACAGAGTCTGATCTTGTGACTAAGAAGAAAAGGGAGAAGAGGCGATCTGCAGTGGTAGGGGATTCCATAGTTAGAGGAACAGAGGTGCTGTGGAAGGTCTAAGATATCTCAAATCATGCCATTCTCAGAAAGGATGGTGAGCAGTCAGAGGACATGTCCATTAGGGAGATGAGGTCCTGCAAAGAAAGTTCAGGGAGTTAGGCACTAGATTGAAGGACAGGAGCTCCAGAGTTATTTTCTCAGGATTTCTCCCCATGCCACATGCTAGTGAGATTAGAAATCAGAGGATAATGCAGCTTAACACATGGCTAAAGACATGGTGCAGGAAGGAGGGCTTCAGGTTTCTGGATCACTGGGGTCTCTTCCAGGGAAGGAGGGTCTTTTCCAAAGGGATGGTTTGCATCTGAACTGGAGGGGGTCTAATATCCTGAGGTGATAAGTTTGAACTAGATTTGCAGAGGATGGGAAGCAGAGTGCCAAAGCAGATAGTGGAGTGGAGAAGAAAAAAGATGATGTGAAGACTGGAGGTAAAGTCAGAAATCAAAGAGTTGTGCATGGTAGAAAAGTTCTCAGGTGTATCTATTTCAATGCAAGAGTATTGTAGGAAAGGAAGATGACCTTAGAACATGGACCGGCATGTGGAATTATGACAATGTGGCTATTAGTGGAACTTGGTTGCAGGAGGAGCAGGGCTGGCAGCTCAAGGTTCCAGGATTCCGTTGTTTCAGATGCGATAGAGCAGGAGGGATAAACGGAGGAAGAGTGGCATTGCTCGTCAGGGAAAATATCACAACTGTGATCAGACAGGAGAGACCAAAGGGCACATCTACTGAGGCTATGTGGGTGGATCTGAGGATCAGGAAAGGTATGACCACACTCATGGAGTTGTATTATCGACCACCAGTCAGCAAGAATTAGAGGAGCAAATCTGAAGAGAGATAACAGAAGCTGCAGGAAACAGGAGGAAATAGCAGAGGCTCTGGCGGTAATTTTCCAAATGTCATTAGATATGGGGATAGTGCTGGAGGATTGGCGCATTGCGCATGTGGTTCCGTTATTTAAAAAGGGTTCAAGGAGGAAGCCTGGCAACTATCGACCTGTAAGTTTGACGTCTGTGGTAGGTAAGTTAATGGAGAAAATTCTTAGAGATAGTACTTATAAACATCTGGATAGACAAGGTCTGATCAGGAGCACTCAACATGGATTTGTGGGAGGAAGGTCATGTTTGACCAATCTGATTGAATTTTTTGAAGAGATGACTAGGAATGTGGATGAGGGTAGCGCAGTGGATGTTGTCTATATGGACTTCAGTAAGGCCTTCGATAAGGTACCACATGGAAGGTTAGTTAGGAAGGTGCAGTCTTTAGGTATAAATTTTAAGATAGTCAAATGGATTGAACATTGGCTGAAAGGGAGAGGCCAGAGAGTGGTAGTGGATAATTGTCTGTCAGGTTGGAGGCCGGTGACCAGTGGTGTGCCTCAAGGATCTGTATTGGGCCCATTGTTGTTCATTATATACATTAATGATCTAGATGATGGGGTGGTAAATTGGATTAGTAAATATGCAGACGATACTAAGATAGGTGGAATAGAGGATAATGAAGAAGGTTTTCAAGGATTGCAGAGGGATTTGGGCTGCTTAGAAAAGTGGGCTGAAAAATGGCAGATGGAATTTAATGCTGATAAGTGTGAGGTGCTTCATTTTGGTGAGAAGAATCAGAATAGGACATACGTGGTAAATGGAAGAGCATTGAGGAATACAGAAGAGCAGAAAGATTTAGGAGTATCGGTACATCGTTCCCTGAAGGTAGAAACTCACGTGAATAGGGTGGTGAAGAAGGCTTTTAGTATGCTGGCCTTTATCAATCATTGCATGGAATATAGGAGTTGGGAGGTGATGTTGAGATTGTATAAGACGTTGGTGTGGCCTAATTTGGAGTTCTGTGTGCAGTTCTGGTCGCCTAATTATAGGAAGGATATAAACAGAGTGGAGAGAGTGCAGAGAAGGTTTACCAGAATGTTACCTGGGTTTAAGCATCTAGAGTATAGGGAGAGATTGGACAGATTAGGTCTTTATTCTTTGGAGCTTAGAAGATTGAGAGGGGATTTGATAGAAGTATTTAAGATTATGAAAGGGATAGACAGAGTGGATGTGGATAGACTATTTCCGTTAAGAAGAGGAAAGATTAAAACAAGAGGACATGAGTTAAGAATTAAGGGGCAGAGGTTTAGAGGTAACATGAGGGGGAACTTCTTTACTCAGAGAGTGGTAGCCGTGTGGAATGATCTTCCGGGAGAAATAGTGGCGGCGGAGTCAATTGTATTATTTAAGAAAAGGTTGGACAGGTATATGGATGAGAAGAAGATGGAGGGTTATGGGCATTGTGCAGGGAGGTGGGACTAGAAAGGGGTGTTTGGTTCGGTGCGGACTAGAAGGGCCTAATGGCCTGTTTCTGTGCTGTAATTGTTATGTTATGTTATAAGGCTGTGGTAGTAGGAGATTTTAACTTTCCACATGTTGACTGGGACACCCATACTGTAAAATGGCTGGATGGCTTGGAGTTTGTCAAATGTGTTCAGGAAAGTTTTCTAAATCAATATATAGAGGGACCAACGAGAGAAAGTGTAATATTGAATCTCCTATTAGGGAACGAGACTGGACAAGGGACAGAAATATGTGTAAAGGAAAATTAATTTCAAGTTAATTCTGGAGAAGGTGCGGTCTAAGCCTTGGGTTGAGATTCTAAATTGGAGAAAGACCAATTTTGAGGAAATGAGAAAGAATCTAGAATATGTGAAATGGGAAAAGTTGTTTTCTGGCCAGGGATGTGTTCAGTAAGTGGATGGCGTTCAAAGGCAAAATGTTGAGAGTACAGAGTTTGCATGTTCCTGTCAGGAATAAAGGCAAAATTAGCAGGCAGAGGGGACCTTGGTTTCCAAAGGATATTTTGGATCTGGTTAGGAAGAAGAGAGAGGTGTATAACAGGTATAGCAACAAGGAGCAAATTAGGTAATTGCGGAGTGTAAAAAATGCAACAACTTTCTTTAGAAGGAAAGCAGGAAGGCTAAAAGAAGACATAGGGTTGCTTTGGTAGACAATGCAAAGGAAAATCCAACATGTTTCTACAGGTTTATTAAGAGCAAAAGGATAATAAGGAACAAAACTGTTCCCCTTGAGCATCTATGGTCATCTATGTATGGAGCCAGACAAGATGGGGGAGATCTTAAATGGGTTATTTTGCAAAGGTATTTACTCAAGACACTGGAACAGAGTCAAGGGAAGTTAGAAAAACAAACTGTGAGGTCATAGAAGTGATAACGTTTAAAGAGGAGGAAGTGCTTTGTGTCTTAAAGCAAATAAGGGTGGATAAATCCCCACGGCCTGACAAGATATTCCCTCAGACCTTGAGGGAGGCTAGTGTAGAAATTTCGGGGCCTCTGGCAGAAATATTTAAAATGTCCTGAGCCATGGGTGTGGCGCCAGAGGATTGGAGGGGAGCTCTTGATGATCCATATTTAAACAGGACTCCAAAGTAACTCAGGAAATTATAGGCTAATGAGGTTGATGTCAGTAGAAGATAAATTATTAGAATGTGTCCTAAGGGATCGATACTCAAGTATTTGAATAGCCAGGGACTGATTGTCAACATTGCTTTGTGAGCAGTAGATCATGTTTAACCAATCTTAGCTTTTTGATGAGGTTACCAGGAAAGTTGACGCAGGAAAGGCTGTGGATGTTGTCTACATAGACTTTAGTAAGACCTTTCACATAGTCCCACATTGGGGGTTAATTATGAAGGTTCAGATGCTGGGTATTCATGGTGAAATAGTAAACGGGATTGGACATTAGCTATATGGGAGAAGCCAGAGAGTAGTGGTAGATGATTGCTTCTCAGACTGGAGGTCTGTGACCAATGGTTTGCCTCAGGTATCGGTGCTGGGACCATTTTTATTTGTATTCTATAACAATGATCTGGATGATAACATGGTAAATTGGATCAGCAAATTTTGAGATGACATTAATATTGGAGCCATTGTGGACAGTAAAGAAGGTTTTCAAAGCTTGCAGAAAGATCTGGACTAGCTGGAAAAATGGGATGGAAAATGGCCGATGGAATTTAATGCAGACAAGTGTGAGGTGATGCATTTTGGAAGGACAAACAAAGAAAGGATGTACACAGTAAGTAGTTGGGCACTTAAGGAATGAGGTAGAACATAGGGATCTATGTACATGATCCCCTGAAAGTGGTGTCATGGATAGATAGGTTGCAAAGAGAACTTTTGACATATTGGCCTTCATAAATCAAAATATTGAGTATAGGAGGTGGGATGTGATAGTCAAGTTGTAAAAGACATTGGTCACCGAACTATAGGAAAGATATCAATAAGATTGTAAGAGGGCAGAAAATAAATACTCAGACGTTGCTGGGACTTCAGGAACTGAGTTTCAGGGAAAGATTAAACATTTGGATTTTATTCCCTGCCATAGAAGAATAAGTAGAGATTTGATAGAGGTATACAAAATTATTGGGGATTATAGACAAAGTAAATAAAAGTGGGCTTTCCACTGAGGGTAGATGAGATACACCTTTATAGCACCAGTGATTGGGACCAGACCAAAGTTTTAATCTAATGCTGTCTCTAAGGAGTTTGTACCTTTTCCATGTTTCCGTGGATTTTCCCCAGGGGCTCCGGTTTCCTCTCACTGCTCAAAACATGGAGAGTGAAGAAATTAAAACAGAGACTAAGGTCGTGAATTTAAATAAAGGAAATTATGATGGTATGAGACGGCAGTTGAGTAAGATTGATTGGGTGGTGTTTATGGGAGGGGTTGACGGTGGATAGACAATGGAAAGCATTCACAGATTTAATGGAAGAATTGCAGAAATTGTTTATAATTTCGTTTGGCATAAAAATAAACCAAAATGTGACTAAACCGTGGATAACAAGGGAAATTAGAGACAGCATTAGATCCAAAGAGAGGGCATATCAATTGTCCAAAAAAAGTACCAAATCCGAAGACTGGGAACAGTTCAAGCTGCAGTAAAGGAGGACAAAGGGATTAAGCAAGAGGGCAAAAATAAATTACAAAAGTAAGCTTGCGGCAAACATAAAAACCAACTGCAAAAGCTTTTATAGATATGTCAAGAGGAAAAGATTGGAGAAATCCAGAGTATGTCCCTTGCAGTCAGAATATATAATGCGGAATAAGGAAATGGCAGACCAATTAAATTCTTACTTTAGTTCAGTTTTCACAAGAGAGGATACGAATAACCTCCCAAAGATGTTGGGAAACATAGAGACTAATGCAAGGGAGGAGCTGAAAGAAATCAGTATCTCTAAGGACATGGACTTGGGGAAATTGAAGGGACCAGTGGGGTGCCACAGGGATATGTACTGGGACCCCAACTGTTCACAATTTACATTTATGATCTGGATGAGGGGATTGGATGTAATATCTCCAAATTTGCAGATGACACTAAGCTAGGAGGGGTTGTGTGCACTGAAGAGGAGGTCAGGAAGCTCCAGTGTGATTTGGATAAATTGGGGGACTGGGCAGATACATGGCAAATGCACTACAATGTGGATAAATGTGAGGTTATCCACTTTGGTAATACAAACCGGAGGGCAGATTACTATTTGAATGGCAATAGATTGAGAGATGGTGAAGTGCAGAGAGACCTAGGGGTTCTTGTTCACCAGCCACTGAAGGCGAGCATGCAGGTACAGCAGGTGGTTAAAAAGGCAAATGGCCTTCATATCAAGAGGTTTTGAATATAGGAATAAGGATACCTTACTGCAGCTGTACAGACCCTTGGTGAGACCACACCTGTAGTATTGTGCGCAGTTTTGGTCACCTTATCTGAGGAAGGATGTTCTTGCAATGGAGGGAGTGCAGAGGCGATTAACCAGGCTGATACCTGGAATGGCAGAAATAACTTATGAGGAAAGATTGTGCAATTTGGGATTGTACTCGCTGGAGTTTAGAAGATTGAGAGGGAATCTCATAGAGACATATAAAATTCTGGCAGGACTGGACACAATGGATGCGGAAGGCATGTTTCCAATGGTGGGGGAGTCCAAAACCCGGGGCCATGGTTCGAGGATAATAGGCAAACCATTTAGGACCAAAATGAGGAGGAATTTCTTTACCCAGAGGGTAGTGAATCTGTGGAATTCATTGCCACAGAGGGCAGTAGAGGCAGGTTCATTGAATATATTTAAGAGGGAATTAGATATATTTCTTCAATATAAGAGAATTAGGGGTTACGGAGAGAAGGCGGGGATGAGGTCCTGAACTTTAAGATCAGCCATGATCTCATTGAATGGCGGAGCAGGCTCGAAGAGCCGGATGACCTACTCCTGCTCCTATCTTCTATGTTTCTATGTTTCTAAAACGTATTGTGGGCGTAGGTTAATTGGATCGAATTGGGCGGCATGGTCTCGTGGGCCGAAATGGCCTGTTACCATGCTATATGTTTAAATTCAGAGAGTAGTTGTAGTGTGGAATAAACTGCCAGCTGAAGTGGTGAATTCGAGTTCAATTTTCACATTTTAAAAAAATGGACTATGGACTGGGTGCAGGTCAGTGGGACCAGGCAGAAAAATTGGACAGGTACATGGATAGGAGGGATATGGAGGGCTATAGACTGGGTGGAGGTCACTGGGACTAGGCAGAATAATTTTTAATTTGCTTTCTGTGCTGTAATGTTATATGGTTCTAACTATTTAAAATACATTTAGACAGGTACATAGATAAGAAAACACGAAAATGGATTAGCTTGGGTTGGCATTGTCAAGCTGGCCTGAAGGGTCTGTTTCCATGTCTGTCAAACTCTATATGTATCCATGATTTTGTTTTCTCTTCTGTTCCTTCCAAAATACCTTTTGATTGCAAAATATAGTCATGATTTGTTGATCATCAGTAAACCTTGATATGTTCAGGTTCAAGAGGAGCTGCGTACAGAACCAGGCACCTGGCAAAGCAGTCTGCCACCTGGATAAAGACTGATTTATATATGATAAGTAGATAAAATACTGATAAAAATAATTTAATACTGATAAAAGCAACATTTTCCATTTATATTGCACAACATTTTCTAGTTGTTGGGAGCAGAACTTTCTTACTGTTATTCATCGCACTCATAAATGCAGATCATAGGAGCAAATCATGTCAGCTCAATACTCCTTATCCATTTTTTTGAATACTGTATTTAAAAATTAAAACCATGATACATTAAATTAATAAACTTAACACAAAATAAAAAATATTAATGTATACACAACATATAACAGAAAAACCACTCTAACCCCCTTCCTCAAAAAACCCCTCCCCCTTTGTATATCCCTTACCTAAAACCACCCCTTAACTCCCCACACTAACTACCCCTTCTAAACAGCAAAAGAATGAAGAGAAGAGAAGAAAGGAGATTTATGGAGGGGTATGTCCACGTCTGCTGCAGGCTCGTTGGTGACTGACACGTCCAATGCAGGACAGGCAGGCACAGTTGCTGTGGTTGCAAGGTAAAATTGGTTGGTTGGGGTTGGGTGTTGGGTTTTTCCTCCTTTGTCTTTTGTCAGTGAGGTGGGCTCTGTGGTCTTCTTCAAAGGAGGTTGCTGCCCACCGAACTGTGAGGCGCCAAGATGCACGGTTGGAGGTGCTATCAGCCCACTGGCGGTGGTCAATGTTGCAGGCCCAAGAGATTTCTTTAAGCAGTCCTTGTACCTCTTCTTGGGTGCACCTCTGTCTCGGTGGCCAGTGGAGAGCTCGCCATAGAACACGATGTTGGGAAGGTGAAGTAAACTATAACGACATAGATAAATACCATGGATTGAGGCATTCCTCCACACCAAGGCAGAACTATTCAAAATTTTAAACCCATATAATCCAAATAAATAAATAATCCAAACTTTCAAATAGAAAAATAATTATCTCACAAATTAAATGTTATTTTTTCCTGTGGTATACTCACACTCCTGTTCGGCTCCGAATCATGGGTCCTCTACCGGCATCACCTACAGCTCCTAGAACACTTCCACCAGCGTTATCTCCTCTCCATCCTCAACATTCATTGGTTTCATCATCAACATCAAAGTACTCGAGATGACAGAGGCTGACAGCATCGAATCCATGCTGCTGAAGATCCAACTGCGCTGGGTAGGTCACGTCTCCAGAATGGAGGACCATCGCCTTCCCAATATCGTGTTATATAGCGAGCTCTCCACTGGCCACTGAGACAGAGGTGCACCAAAGAAGAGGTACAAGGACTGCCTAAAGAAATCTCTTGGTGCCTGCCACATTGACCACCGCCAGTGGGCTGATATCGCCTCAAACCGCGCATCTTGGCGCCTCACAGTTCGGCGGGCAGCAACCTCCTTTGAAGAAGACCACAGAGCCCACCTCACTGACAAAAGACAAAGGAGGAAATACCCAACACCCAACCCCAACCAACCAATTTTTCCTTGCAACCGCAGCAACCGTGCCTGCCTGTCCTGGATTGGACGTGT
Organism: Narcine bancroftii; assembly: GCF_036971445.1. Lineage (NCBI taxonomy): Eukaryota > Metazoa > Chordata > Chondrichthyes > Torpediniformes > Narcinidae > Narcine > Narcine bancroftii. Next base: position 63,267,719 of record NC_091477.1, on the reverse strand, counting down.
CAGTCACCAACGAGCCTGCAGCAGACGTGGACATACCCCTCCATAAATCTTCATCCACGAAGCCAAGCCAAAGAAAGAAAAGATCCCTCTTATTCTCATTACTTTGATTTAATTTAATATTTACCTATAGCAATCAAGTTTCCAAATCAAAGATTCTATTAATAAACTTTAATTGTGCCACCTTATAATAATTTTGAAAATTCGGAAGTTATAAACCTTGTATGTACGATTGTACATCCATGTTAATTTATGTGACATTTTATCTTTCCATAAAAACTTCCTAACTATAAAATTCAAATCCTTAAAAAAAATTGAGGAACTTTATAATTAATAGACTGAAAAATATATTGTAATCTAGGAAAAATATTAATTTAAATTCAATTAACTCTACATATTAATGTTATCAGTAAATCTTTCCATAGATTTAAATCATTCTTAATTTTGTAAAGTAAAGGTAAATATTTTAATTCATATAAATGATTAAAATTTTAAGCTTTAATACCTAAATATTTAATTTGATCTGACCTTTTAAATTTAACAATATTCTTACGAGAGATATAATTATCTTCAATTAATGCCATAATTTTACTTTTTTCCCCAATTAATTTTATAACCAGATATTACTCTACATTGTTCCAATCTATCATATAAAAATCTCAAAGATTATTTTGGTTTTGTTAAATAAATCAAAACATCATCTGCAAATAAATTAATTTTAAATTAATAATATTTCACTTTAATATTACTATCTTTTATTCTTAATTGTGCCAGAGGTTCAATAATCAATGTAAACAATGCTGGTGACAAAGGACAACCCTTTCTAGTAGACCCCTCCAACATAATTCCTGATGATATCTCCCCATTCGTCACAACTTTATATATTTTTTAAATATTGCCTTAATACATCTATACAAATAATACTGGTCCAAATTTAAATTTTTCCAACACTTTAAATAAAAATTCCCATTCCACTCTATCAAATGCTTTTTACAGCATCTAATGATAAAACCATTGGAAAATTAGATATTTCCTGCTATATATTTATCAAACTAATTAACTTTGTAATATTATCATCAGAAAAATGGTCTTTACTAAATCCACCCTGATCTATACAAATCAAAGAAGGTAGATGCCATGCTAGAAACTTTGTTACAATTTTATAATCAACATTTAACAAAGATATAGGTTTATAGGTCCTCCATCAGCCAGCTCCCCACCATGACTACCAGCCCCCCCCCCCACATCTCCATCGGGCACACAAAACTCAAAATGGTCAACCAGTTTACCTATCTCGGCTGCACCATTTCATCAGATGCAAGGATCGACAACGAGATAGACAACAGACTTGCCAAGGCAAATAGCGCCTTTGGAAGACTACACAAAAGAGTCTGGAAAAACAACCAACTGAAAAACCTCACAAAGATAAGCGTATACAGAGCCGTTGTCATACCCACACTCCTGTTCGGCTCCGAATCATGGGTCCTCTACCGGCATCACCTAGGGCTCCTAGAACACTTCCACCAGCGTTGTCTCTGCTCCATCCTCAACATTCATTGGAGCGCTTTCATCCCTAACGTCGAAGTACTCGAGATGGCAGAGGTCGACAGCATCGAGTCCACGCTGCTGAAGATCCAGCTGCGCTGGGTGGGTCACGTCTCCAGAATGGAGGACCATCACCTTCCCAAGATCGTGTTATATGGCGAGCTCTCCACTGGCCACCGTGACAGAGGTGCACCAAAGAAAAGGTACAAGGACTGCCTAAAGAAATCTCTTGGTGCCTGCCACATTGACCACCGCCAGTGGGCTGATATCGCCTCAAACCGTGCATCTTGGCGCCTCACAGTTTGGCGGGCAGCAACCTCCTTTGAAGAAGACCACAGAGCCCACCTCACTGACAAAAGGCAAAGGAGGAAAAACCCAACACCCAACCCCAACCAACCAATTTTCCCCTGCAACCGCTGCAACCGTGTCTGCCTGTCCCGCATCGGACTTGTCAGCCACCAACGAGCCTGCAGCTGACGAGGACATTTTACCCCCTCCATAAATCTTCGTCCGCGAAGTCAAGCCAAAGAGGTTTATAACAACTTGCTTTCAAAGTGTCTCTATCTTAAGAATAACTAATAATAGCTTGAGATAAATAATCCAGTAAAGAATAAATTTCCATAACTTGTTTAAGAACCTCATTCAATAAAGGTATTAATAAATCTTGAAATTTCTTGTAAAACTCAGCTGTGAACCCATTTTCACCTGGAGATTTCCCATTAGGCACTGATTTAAGTGCTTCTATAATATTTTTTGAGTAAAAGGGGTCTCCAATTCTTTAATTTCATTATTAGTTAATGAATGCCATTGAAGATCAGATAAAAAATTATTTATCTCAACTTTATCTTTCATGGCCTCAGAAGTGTATAATTTTTATAAAATTCTTTAAATACATCATTTATCTCTTGAGGTATATTTGTAATATGTGAATCTTTTCTAATAGCATTTAATATTCTTGATACTTGTTCTGATTTCAATTTCCAAGTGAAAACTTTATGAGCCCTTTCCCCTAACTCATAATACTTCTGTTTAGTTTTTTTGTAGTAATTTTTCAAATTTATGTTTGTAATGAATTATATTGTAATTTCTCATTAATCAATTGTATCTTTTTAACCTCCTTTAAATTCTGTTGTAAATCTTTCTCTAAGGATTCTATTTCCTTTTCTAATTTGTTTACTTCAGCTAAATGTTGTTTCTTAATTTTAGAAGTATAACTAATAATTTGTCCTCTTAAATATGCTTTCAAAGTATCCCATAATATAAACTTGCTATTAACAGGATTTACATTTATCTTTCAAATCTGCTGTATTTGATCCCTCATAAAATTACAAAACTCAATATTTTTTAATAATAAAGAATTAAATCTCCATTGATATATAATATCCACTTTTTCCAATCCTATATATGTTATTAATAAAAGAGAATGATCATAAAAGTCTCATTTTATACTCATCAGTTACCATGAGACCTTGTAATTGTGCTAATAACAAAAATAAGTCTATTCTAGACGAAGAATCATATCAAAATGAACAAAAACAAAAATATTTTTCTTTAGGATTTAATTTTCTCCATGTATCAACCAAATTCATTTATTTTATTAAGGTTAATACTTTTTTGCCATTTTAGTTCTCGTTACTGTTTTCATTAACTTATCTAACTAACAATGGATTCAAAGAACAATTAAAATCACCTTCAATCATAACTTTATCATATGCTTCTGAATAAATTTTACAATTTACAATTAAAAGTTGACCAACTAACTGACTCAATAACAGATTCCAATTTAAATGACAATTCCTTATTTATCAAAATGGCAACTCCTCTTAAAAGACAAAGTAGCAACTTGACCAACCCAATCTCTTTTTAATTTCTGATGTTATTTTTCAGTTAAAATACCATTTTTTGTTCCATTAATTTCCAAGGCTTTTATTAATCACCCGCAGCTCTTGATCAGTAAATTCCTTATTTTAAGTTAAACATGAACTGAAAACCTTTCCATTGTGTCCGTTTTCATATAATTCATATAATGTCTGATCATGAGACTGTTTGATTTTTAATTTAAAATTTAAATTTTAGCCCACGAGTCCATGCTGCACAATTTACACCCAATTAACTTTTGATTAGTGGGATGAAACTGAAGGCCTCAGGAAAAATGCATGCAAACAAAGGGAGAACGTATGAGAGTGTGGGATTCGAACCTCAAGTCGAATCACTAGCACTGTAAAGGCATTGCGCTAACCACTACACCAGTGGTTCTCAACCTTTTTCTTTCCACTCATGTACCACTTCAAGTATTCTCTCTGCCATAGGTGCTCAGTGATTAGTAAGGGATTGCTTAAGGTGGTACGTGAGTAGAAAGAAAAAGTTTGAAAACCACAGTTTTAATCATACCTAATTGACTCATTATGTGCACAGTTTCCTAACTCCAAAGGAAATGGCCCAATGACAATTTTTCTCAAGCAAAATATTTCAATAACAATTGGGTCTAGAGCAGTGATTCTCCACTCACATACCACCTTAAGCAATCCCTTACTAATCACAGAGCATAGGAATTACTTAAAGTGGTATGTGAGTGGAAAAAGGATGAGAACCACTGGGCTTTGCCAACCAACCGCACTGCTTCATTGTTTGTGACTGAAAACTTTCCTATTTAACTTGCATCAGTGTTTTCTATGTATCACAACTTTGACTGATGATGCCATTTTGGACTGAATATTGAATGTGCTCTCACATTTTAGTTGATGCCTTGTTTGTCATCCCAGTGACAAAAAGTGAGTGATTTTGAGTTTTTTCATTGAGAAATGGGATCACTGGAAAGCCCAACTCTTACTGTCTATCCCCAATTTATCTTCTTCAACTGCTGCTATTGTGGAGCAATTCAAGGAATTAGATAACAACAATCTTTTCCAAGTCAGGATGATGGCACGAATGGAAGATATCTTGCAGATACTTGTGTTTCCATGTGTTTATTCCCTTTGTCTTTGAAAGTAGAGGTTGCAGGCTTGGGAGTGCTCAAATATACACAAAAATCTGCAGTATAATTTGTAGACAGTGCACACTGTATGGTGTACAGATCATGAAAGTTTAGGGATGAATAAATTAATTACTGCAATTAAACACATTTCTTTCTCCTGAATGGTGTTGAGCTTCTTGGGAATGAGATCTGAAATATTAATCACTTCTCTCTCCAAAAATGGTGCCTGAACTGCTGAATTTTTCCTGAATTTTGTCTTTATTTGTAATTCTTGTGTTGTTGGGATTGCACTCATCCAGGTATTAAGGCTCTGGTTTTAGCAAATGAGTCACGTGGACCTAGATTACCCAGTTTCTGATCCACTCTTGTAGTCATGATGTTTATGCAACTGTTCCTCTGGGTTTTCAGGTTGATTACAATCCACAGGAGTGTAATGGTGTGCAGCTTAGCATTATAATCCAGTAAATATCAATGATTGGTAATTAGAATGGCATCATCAGACATTACTCCAGGTGATGTAAACATTCGACACTTATAACATGAAGTCATTCAGCAGGATACAGTGATTGAGTGCATTGCTATGAAACTTGATTGAAGGAGGCTGTTGATATTCTGGAAATTTATCTGGTGGAGGACTCCAATTGAGTTTCCAACTCTGGCATTGAAGTCACCAATCTACCTCCCAGAGGGATTCATCAGGGAATGTTCAAGGATGAAGGGTCATTCTTATTTGGCCTCATCAATTTGTATGTGACAGAAATGTTCTCAGGTGTACTTATTTCAATGCAAGAAGTATTATTGGAAAGGCAAACAAGCTTAGGGCATGTGGGATTTCAATATTATTGCTATTCAACTTTGGGTCATTTTAAGAGGCAGGTAACTGGATGACCGTCAGGAGAGGGAAGGGGAATGGATAGAGAGAGAGAACAGAGCACCCTTGTGGCTGTTCCCATCCACATTAAGTATACAGTTTTAGATACTGTTGGTGAGGACAACCTAACAGGGAAAAGTTGTAGTCGTCATGTCTCTGGCACCAAGACTGGACCCTCAGCTCAGGAAGGAAGGAGGGAAAAGAGAGCAGTAGTGACTTCTATAGTTAGGGGGACAGATAAGAGGTTCTGAAGGAGGGATCAAGAATCCTGGATGGTCTTGTTGCCTCTCTGGTGCCAGTGTCTGCGATATCTCGGATCAAGTTCTAGGTATTTTCAGAAGGGGAGGGTGAGCAGCCAGATGTCACGGTCCATGTAGGGAACCAATGACGTGGGTAGGAAGGATGAGGAGGTCCTGCAAAGAGAGTTTAGGGAGTTAGATGCAAAGTTGGACAGGACCTCCAAGGATGCGATTTCAAGAGAGCTACATGTGCCATGTGCTCATGAGGCTAGAAGTAGGAAGTGAATGCAGCAAAACACATGGCTAAAGTGATGGTGCAGGAGGGAGGGCTTCATGTTTCAGGACAATTGGCAGAGCACCAATAAAACATGTGGGGAATTTGACAGCGGCCACATTGTAAAAAAGGAGGGAGTGGAAATTAAGAACACCACATTTCAAGACTTGTCTTAAAAAAAGTGAAGAAAAACTGTCAATCTGGTTTTCAACAAAATTCCTAAAAAGTCCTGCCTTAAACAAACAACACTTTGCAACGAAAATGCACTTTAGATTGAGCATTTTCAGTAATTAAGTGAATGTGAGCACACTCCGAGGAAGTAATTGAGACATTGATGTCATTTCAACTTCCAAGTCCACAAAAACTTTCCTTTCATCTGATAATGTTAATCTCATTTTTATTCAGTACTTCCACTCAAATTTCACTAGACTGCTAGATTCCATCCCCCCAATTTCACGAGACTGCTATTCTCATTCGCCCCAATTTCACGAGACTGCTACACAACTTCCCCTCAAATTCACTAGACTACTACTCTCATTCCCCCCAATTTCACTAGACTGATACACACATTCCACCCAATTTCAGCAAACTGCTACTCTCCTTCCCCTCAATTTCACGAAACTGCTACTCTCCTTACCTGCAATTTCATGAGACTACTACTCTCCTTCCCCCAATTTCACTCGACTGGTCCCTCCATACCACCAATTTCACAAGACTGCTTCTCTCCAAGTGCACAAGACTCCAATTTCCCTCGATGGCAACTCTACATACCCCAATTTCACTAGACTGCAGCTCTCCTCACACGCAATTTCACTAGACTGCTCCACTCATTCCCCCCAATTTTACTAGACTGCTACACACTTTACCCCAAGTTCACTAAACTGTTACTCTCTTTCGCTTCATTTTGGTAGACTGCTACTCTCCTTCGCCCAATTTCATTAGACTGTTATTGTCCGATTCCCAATTTCACTAGACTGCTCTCCTTCCCGCAAGAGCACTAGACTGCTACACTTCTTCCCACAATTTCACTAGACTGTTCCCGCTTTGCCCTCACAGGACTACGACTCTCCTTCCCTCAATTTCACCAGAATGCTACCTCCATTCCTCCAATTTCACCAGACTGCTCCCTCCTTCCTACCAACTTCACGAGAGTGCTAATATCCTTCTATGCCAATTTCACTAGACTGCTCGCTCCTTTCCACCAATGTCACTAGATTGGTCCCTCCTTGCACCCAATTTTACTAAACAGCTACTCTCCTAAGCCCAATTTCATCATACTGATAATCTCCATCCCCCAATTATACTAGACTGCCCTTTCATCCCTCAATTAAACTGGACTATCCCAACAAGGGTACTAGACTGCAAATTACCCTCTCCCAATTTCACTAGAATGTTGCGCACCTTTCCACAATTTCACCAGACTGCTACACTCCTTCTCCCAATTTCACTAGACTGCTACTCGCCTTCTTCGAATTCCACTAGACTACTACTGTCCATCCCCAAATTTCACGAGACTATTACACGCCTTCAACCAATTTCAGTAGACTGCAACACTGCCTCTCCCAATTTCACGAGACTGCTATTCGCCTTCAACCAATTTCACTAGACTGCTACACTCCTTCTCCCAATTTCACTAGACTGCTACTCGCCTTCTCACAATTTCACTAGACTGCTCCTGCCATCCCTCAATTTCACTGGACCATCCCAACAAGTGCAATAGACTTCTACTTAACCTTCAACAATTTCACTAGAAGGCTGCTCTCCTTTCCAAAAGTTCACTAAACTGCTACACTCCTTCCCCCAATTTCACGAGACTGCTACTCTCCTTTCCCCCAATTTCACGAGACTGCTATTCTCCTACCCCCAATTTCACAAGACTGCTACCCTCCATTGCCAAATTTCACTAGACTGCTACTCTCCTTCCCCCAATTTGACTAGATCGCTACTCTCCTTTCCCCAATTTCACGAGACTGCAACTCTCCTTCCCCCAATTTCACGAGACTGCTACTCTCCTTTCCCCCAATTTCACGAGACTGCTACTCTCCTTCCCCAAATTTAACTGGACTGCTACACTCCTTCCACCAATTTCACTAGACTCCTCCCGCCATCCCTCAATTTCACTTGACCATCCCAACAAGTGCACTAGACTGCTACTCTCCTTTCTCCAATTTCACTAGAATGCTGCTCTCCTTTCCAAAATTTATCCAGACTGCTACTCTCCTTTCATCCCAATTTCACCAGACAGCTACACTTCTTTCATCCCAATTTAACGAGAATACTTCTCTCTTCCCCCAATTTCACTCGACTGCAATGATCCTTCCCCCTATTTCCCTAGACTGCTACTCTCCTACCCCAATTTCACTAGACTGTTACTCTCATTTTCCCAATTTCACTAGACTGCTACTTACCCTCTCCCAATTTACGAGAATGATGCTCACCTTTCCACAATTTCACCAGACTGCTCTCGCCATCCCTCAATTTCAGTGGACCATCCCAACAAGTGTACTAGACTGCTACTTACCCTCTCCCAATTTCACTAGAATGCTACTTACCCTCTCCCAATTTCACTAGAATGCTACTTACGCTCTCCCAATTTCACTAGAATGCTGCTCCCCTTCCCCCAATTTCACTAAACTGCTCCCGCCGTCCCTCAATTTCACTGGAACATCTGAACAAGTGAACTAAACTGCTACTTATCCTTTCCCAATTTCACTAGAAGGCTGCTCTCCTTTCCAAAATTTCACTAGACTGCTACACTCCTACCACAAATTTCACTAGACTGCTACTCTCCAACCCCCAATTTCACAAGACTGCTACTCTCCTTCCCCCAATTTCACGAGACTGTTACTCTCCTTCCCCCAATTTCATGAGACAGCTACTCTCCTTACCCCAATTTAACGAGAATGCTACTCTCCTTCCCCCAATACTTCATTAGACTGCTACTCTCCTACCCACCAATTTCACTAGTCTGCCCCCTCCTTTCCCCCAATTTCACTAGACTGCTTCATTCATCCCCTTAATTTTACTGGACTGCTAATCTCTTTAGCCAAATTTCACCAGGCTACTGCTGTCCTTTTCTTGCAATTATGCAAGACTTTCCCTCAATTTCACTACACTGCAATTCTCCTTCTTCCCAACCAATTTCACAAGACAGCTACTCTCCTTACCCGCAATTCCAGGAGGCGGCTACTCTCGTTCCCCTAAGTTCACGAGACAGATACTCTCATTCCCGCCATGATACTAGACTGCAACTCTCCTTACCACTTATTTCACGATACTGCTCCCTCCTTCCCCCCACTTTCATTAGATTCCTATCTTCATTCCCAAATTTAATTGGACTACTAATCTCTTTAGCCTAATTTCACGAGGCTGCTACACTCCTTAACACCAATTTCACAAGACTGCTACTCTCCTTCACCCAATTTCACGAGACTGCTACTCTCTTTCCCCACAAAGGCAAGAAACTGCTACTCACTTCCCCCCCCCCACCCCCACCCAAGTGCACGGGACAGCTACTCTCTTACTCTCTTTCCCCCACCAAGTGCACAGGACTGCTACTCTCCTTACCTCAATTTCACCAGAATGCTACCTCCATTCCTCCAATTTCACCAGACTGCTCCCTCCTTCCTACCAACTTCACGAGAGTGCTAATATCCTTCTATGCCAATTTCACTAGACTGCTCGCTCCTTTCCACCAATGTCACTAGATTGGTCCCTCCTTGCACCCAATTTTACTAAACAGCTACTCTCCTAAGCCCAATTTCATCATACTGATAATCTCCATCCCCCAATTACACTAGACTGCCCTTTCGTCCCTCAATTAAACTGGACTATCCCAACAAGGGAACTAGACTGCAAATTACCTCTCCAAATTTCACTAGAATGTTGCGCACCTTTCCACAATTTCACCAGACTGCTACACTCCTTCTCCCAATTTCACTAGACTGCTACTCGCCTTCTTCGAATTCCACTAGACTACTACTGTCCATCCCCAAATTTCACGAGACTATTACACGTCTTCAACCAATTTCACCAGACTGCAACACTGCCTCTCTCAATTTCACGAGACTGCTACTCGCCTTCAACCAATTTCACTAGACTGCTACACTCCTTCTCCCAATTTCACTAGACTGCTACTCGCCTTCTCACAATTTCACTAGACTGCTCCTGCCATCCCTCAATTTCACTGGACCATCCCAACAAGTGCAATAGACTGCTACTTAACCTTCAACAATTTCACTAGAAGGCTGCTCTCCTTTCCAAAAGTTCACTAGACTGCTACACTCCTTCTCCCAATTTCACTAGACTGCTACTCTCCTACCCCCAATTTCACAAGACTGCTTCTCTCCATTGTCAAATTTCACTAGACTGCTACTCTCCTTCCCCTAATTTGACTAGATCGCTATTCTCCCTTCCCCAATTTCACGAGACTGCAACTCTCCTTTCCCCAATTTCACGAGACTGCTACTCTCCTTTCCCCCAATTTCACGAGACTGCTACTCTCCTTCCCCAAATTTAACTGGACTGCTACACTCCTTCCACCAATTTCACTAGACTCCTCCCGCCATCCCTCAATTTCACTTGACCATCCCAACAAGTGCACTAGACTGCTACTTACCCTCTCCCAATTTCACTAGAATGCTGCTCTCCTTTCCAAAATTTCACCAGACTGCTACACTCCTTTCATCCCAATTCAACGAGACTGCTACTCTCCATCCCCAAACTTCACTAGACTTCTACACTCCTTTCTCCAATTTCACGACTGCTACTCTCCTTAGCCCAATTACACCATGCTGCTACTCTCCTTTCATCCCAATTTCACCAGACAGCTACTCTTCTTTCATCCCAATTTAACGAGAATACTTCTCACTTCCCCCAATTTCACTTGACTGCAATGATCCTTCCCCCTATTTCCCTAGACTGCTACTCTCCTACCCCAATTTCACTAGACTGTTACTCTCCTTCTCCCAATTTCACTAGAATGCTACTTACACTCTCCCAATTTCACTAAACTGCTCCCGCCGTCCCTCAATTTCACTGGAACATCTGAACAAGTGAAGTAAACTTCTACTTACCCTTTCCCAATTTCACTAGAAGGCTGCTCTCCTTTCCAAAATTTCACTAGACTGCTACACTCCTTCCACAAATTTCACTAGACTGCTACTCTCCAACCCCCAATTTCACGAGACTGTTACTCTCCTTCCCCCAATTTCATGAGACAGCTACTCTCCTTACCCCAATTTAACGAGAATGCTACTCTCCTTCCCCCAATACTTCATTAGACTGCTACTCTCCTACCCACCACATTCACTAGTCTGCCCCCTCCTTTTCCCCAATTTCATTAGACTGCTTCATTCATCCCCTTAATTTTACTGGACTGCTAATCTCTTTAGCCAAATTTCACCAGGCTGCTGCTGTCCTTTTAACATAACATATAATATTACAATTTACAGCACGGAAACAGGCCATTAGGCCCTTCTAGTCCGCACCGAACCAAACACCCCTCTCTAGTCACACCTCCCTGCACAATGCCCATAACCTTCCATCTTCTTCTCATCCATATTCCTGCCCAACCTTTTCTTAAATAATACAATTGACTCCGCCGCCACTATTTCTCCCGGAAGCTCATTCCACACGTCTACCACTCTCTGAGTAAAGAAGTTCCCCCTCATGTTACCTCTAAACCTCTGCCCTTTAATTCTTAACTCCCAATTATGCAAGACTTTCCCTCAATTTCACTACACTGCAATTCTCCTTCTTCCCAACCAATTTCACAAGACTGCTACACGCTTTACATGCAATTTCACAAGACAGCTACTCTCCTTACCCGCAATTCCACGAGGCGGCTACTCTCGTTCCCCTAAGTTCACGAGACAGATACTCTCATTCCCGCCATGATACTAGACTGCAACTCTCCTTACCACTTATTTCACGATACTACTCCCTCCTTCCCCCCAATTTCATTAGACTCCTATCTTCATCCCCCAATTTAATTGGACTGCTAATCTCTTTAGCCTAATTTCACGAGGCTGCTACACTCCTTAACACCAATTTCACTAGACTGCTACTCTTCTTCCCTCAATTTGACTAGATTGCTATTCTCCTTTCCCCAATTTCACAAGACTGCGACTATCCTTCACCCAATTTCACGAGACTGCTACTCTCTTTCCCCCCAAATGCAAGAAACTGCTACTCACTTCCCCCCCCCCCACCCAAGTGCACAGGACTGCTACTCTCCTTACCTCAATTTCACCAGAATGCTACCTCCATTCCTCCAATTTCACCAGACTGCTCCCTCCTTTCTACCAACTTCACGAGAGTGCTAATATCCTTCTATGCCAATTTCACTAGACTGCTCGCTCCTTTCCACCAATGTCACTAGATTGGTCCCTCCTTGCACCCAATTTTACTAAACAGCTACTCTCCTAAGCCCAATTTCATCATACTGATAATCTCCATCCCCCAATTATACTAGACTGCCCTTTCATCCCTCAATTAAACTGGACTATCCCAACAAGGGTACTAGACTGCAAATTACCCTCTCCCAATTTCACTAGAATGTTGCGCACCTTTCCACAATTTCACCAGACTGCTACACTCCTTCTCCCAATTTCACTAGACTGCTACTCGCCTTCTTCGAATTCCACTAGACTACTACTGTCCATCCCCAAATTTCACGAGACTATTACACGCCTTCAACCAATTTCAGTAGACTGCAACACTGCCTCTCCCAATTTCACGAGACTGCTATTCGCCTTCAACCAATTTCACTAGACTGCTACACTCCTTCTCCCAATTTCACTAGACTGCTACTCGCCTTCTCACAATTTCACTAGACTGCTCCTGCCATCCCTCAATTTCACTGGACCATCCCAACAAGTGCAATAGACTTCTACTTAACCTTCAACAATTTCACTAGAAGGCTGCTCTCCTTTCCAAAAGTTCACTAAACTGCTACACTCCTTCCCCCAATTTCACGAGACTGCTACTCTCCTTTCCCCCAATTTCACGAGACTGCTATTCTCCTACCCCCAATTTCACAAGACTGCTACCCTCCATTGCCAAATTTCACTAGACTGCTACTCTCCTTCCCCCAATTTGACTAGATCGCTACTCTCCTTTCCCCAATTTCACGAGACTGCAACTCTCCTTCCCCCAATTTCACGAGACTGCTACTCTCCTTTCCCCCAATTTCACGAGACTGCTACTCTCCTTCCCCAAATTTAACTGGACTGCTACACTCCTTCCACCAATTTCACTAGACTCCTCCCGCCATCCCTCAATTTCACTTGACCATCCCAACAAGTGCACTAGACTGCTACTCTCCTTTCTCCAATTTCACTAGAATGCTGCTCTCCTTTCCAAAATTTATCCAGACTGCTACTCTCCTTTCATCCCAATTTCACCAGACAGCTACACTTCTTTCATCCCAATTTAACGAGAATACTTCTCTCTTCCCCCAATTTCACTCGACTGCAATGATCCTTCCCCCTATTTCCCTAGACTGCTACTCTCCTACCCCAATTTCACTAGACTGTTACTCTCATTTTCCCAATTTCACTAGACTGCTACTTACCCTCTCCCAATTTACGAGAATGATGCTCACCTTTCCACAATTTCACCAGACTGCTCTCGCCATCCCTCAATTTCAGTGGACCATCCCAACAAGTGTACTAGACTGCTACTTACCCTCTCCCAATTTCACTAGAATGCTACTTACCCTCTCCCAATTTCACTAGAATGCTACTTACGCTCTCCCAATTTCACTAGAATGCTGCTCCCCTTCCCCCAATTTCACTAAACTGCTCCCGCCGTCCCTCAATTTCACTGGAACATCTGAACAAGTGAACTAAACTGCTACTTATCCTTTCCCAATTTCACTAGAAGGCTGCTCTCCTTTCCAAAATTTCACTAGACTGCTACACTCCTACCACAAATTTCACTAGACTGCTACTCTCCAACCCCCAATTTCACAAGACTGCTACTCTCCTTCCCCCAATTTCACGAGACTGTTACTCTCCTTCCCCCAATTTCATGAGACAGCTACTCTCCTTACCCCAATTTAACGAGAATGCTACTCTCCTTCCCCCAATACTTCATTAGACTGCTACTCTCCTACCCACCAATTTCACTAGTCTGCCCCCTCCTTTCCCCCAATTTCACTAGACTGCTTCATTCATCCCCTTAATTTTACTGGACTGCTAATCTCTTTAGCCAAATTTCACCAGGCTACTGCTGTCCTTTTCTTGCAATTATGCAAGACTTTCCCTCAATTTCACTACACTGCAATTCTCCTTCTTCCCAACCAATTTCACAAGACAGCTACTCTCCTTACCCGCAATTCCAGGAGGCGGCTACTCTCGTTCCCCTAAGTTCACGAGACAGATACTCTCATTCCCGCCATGATACTAGACTGCAACTCTCCTTACCACTTATTTCACGATACTGCTCCCTCCTTCCCCCCACTTTCATTAGATTCCTATCTTCATTCCCAAATTTAATTGGACTACTAATCTCTTTAGCCTAATTTCACGAGGCTGCTACACTCCTTAACACCAATTTCACAAGACTGCTACTCTCCTTCACCCAATTTCACGAGACTGCTACTCTCTTTCCCCACAAAGGCAAGAAACTGCTACTCACTTCCCCCCCCCCACCCCCACCCAAGTGCACGGGACAGCTACTCTCTTACTCTCTTTCCCCCACCAAGTGCACAGGACTGCTACTCTCCTTACCTCAATTTCACCAGAATGCTACCTCCATTCCTCCAATTTCACCAGACTGCTCCCTCCTTCCTACCAACTTCACGAGAGTGCTAATATCCTTCTATGCCAATTTCACTAGACTGCTCGCTCCTTTCCACCAATGTCACTAGATTGGTCCCTCCTTGCACCCAATTTTACTAAACAGCTACTCTCCTAAGCCCAATTTCATCATACTGATAATCTCCATCCCCCAATTACACTAGACTGCCCTTTCGTCCCTCAATTAAACTGGACTATCCCAACAAGGGAACTAGACTGCAAATTACCCTCTCCAAATTTCACTAGAATGTTGCGCACCTTTCCACAATTTCACCAGACTGCTACACTCCTTCTCCCAATTTCACTAGACTGCTACTCGCCTTCTTCGAATTCCACTAGACTACTACTGTCCATCCCCAAATTTCACGAGACTATTACACGTCTTCAACCAATTTCACCAGACTGCAACACTGCCTCTCTCAATTTCACGAGACTGCTACTCGCCTTCAACCAATTTCACTAGACTGCTACACTCCTTCTCCCAATTTCACTAGACTGCTACTCGCCTTCTCACAATTTCACTAGACTGCTCCTGCCATCCCTCAATTTCACTGGACCATCCCAACAAGTGCAATAGACTGCTACTTAACCTTCAACAATTTCACTAGAAGGCTGCTCTCCTTTCCAAAAGTTCACTAGACTGCTACACTCCTTCTCCCAATTTCACTAGACTGCTACTCTCCTACCCCCAATTTCACAAGACTGCTTCTCTCCATTGTCAAATTTCACTAGACTGCTACTCTCCTTCCCCTAATTTGACTAGATCGCTATTCTCCCTTCCCCAATTTCACGAGACTGCAACTCTCCTTTCCCCAATTTCACGAGACTGCTACTCTCCTTTCCCCCAATTTCACGAGACTGCTACTCTCCTTCCCCAAATTTAACTGGACTGCTACACTCCTTCCACCAATTTCACTAGACTCCTCCCGCCATCCCTCAATTTCACTTGACCATCCCAACAAGTGCACTAGACTGCTACTTACCCTCTCCCAATTTCACTAGAATGCTGCTCTCCTTTCCAAAATTTCACCAGACTGCTACACTCCTTTCATCCCAATTCAACGAGACTGCTACTCTCCATCCCCAAACTTCACTAGACTTCTACACTCCTTTCTCCAATTTCACGACTGCTACTCTCCTTAGCCCAATTACACCATGCTGCTACTCTCCTTTCATCCCAATTTCACCAGACAGCTACTCTTCTTTCATCCCAATTTAACGAGAATACTTCTCACTTCCCCCAATTTCACTTGACTGCAATGATCCTTCCCCCTATTTCCCTAGACTGCTACTCTCCTACCCCAATTTCACTAGACTGTTACTCTCCTTCTCCCAATTTCACTAGAATGCTACTTACACTCTCCCAATTTCACTAAACTGCTCCCGCCGTCCCTCAATTTCACTGGAACATCTGAACAAGTGAAGTAAACTTCTACTTACCCTTTCCCAATTTCACTAGAAGGCTGCTCTCCTTTCCAAAATTTCACTAGACTGCTACACTCCTTCCACAAATTTCACTAGACTGCTACTCTCCAACCCCCAATTTCACGAGACTGTTACTCTCCTTCCCCCAATTTCATGAGACAGCTACTCTCCTTACCCCAATTTAACGAGAATGCTACTCTCCTTCCCCCAATACTTCATTAGACTGCTACTCTCCTACCCACCACATTCACTAGTCTGCCCCCTCCTTTTCCCCAATTTCATTAGACTGCTTCATTCATCCCCTTAATTTTACTGGACTGCTAATCTCTTTAGCCAAATTTCACCAGGCTGCTGCTGTCCTTTTAACATAACATATAATATTACAATTTACAGCACGGAAACAGGCCATTAGGCCCTTCTAGTCCGCACCGAACCAAACACCCCTCTCTAGTCACACCTCCCTGCACAATGCCCATAACCTTCCATCTTCTTCTCATCCATATTCCTGCCCAACCTTTTCTTAAATAATACAATTGACTCCGCCGCCACTATTTCTCCCGGAAGCTCATTCCACACGTCTACCACTCTCTGAGTAAAGAAGTTCCCCCTCATGTTACCTCTAAACCTCTGCCCTTTAATTCTTAACTCCCAATTATGCAAGACTTTCCCTCAATTTCACTACACTGCAATTCTCCTTCTTCCCAACCAATTTCACAAGACTGCTACACGCTTTACATGCAATTTCACAAGACAGCTACTCTCCTTACCCGCAATTCCACGAGGCGGCTACTCTCGTTCCCCTAAGTTCACGAGACAGATACTCTCATTCCCGCCATGATACTAGACTGCAACTCTCCTTACCACTTATTTCACGATACTACTCCCTCCTTCCCCCCAATTTCATTAGACTCCTATCTTCATCCCCCAATTTAATTGGACTGCTAATCTCTTTAGCCTAATTTCACGAGGCTGCTACACTCCTTAACACCAATTTCACTAGACTGCTACTCTTCTTCCCTCAATTTGACTAGATTGCTATTCTCCTTTCCCCAATTTCACAAGACTGCGACTATCCTTCACCCAATTTCACGAGACTGCTACTCTCTTTCCCCCCAAATGCAAGAAACTGCTACTCACTTCCCCCCCCCCCACCCAAGTGCACAGGACTGCTACTCTCCTTACCTCAATTTCACCAGAATGCTACCTCCATTCCTCCAATTTCACCAGACTGCTCCCTCCTTTCTACCAACTTCACGAGAGTGCTAATATCCTTCTATGCCAATTTCACTAGACTGCTCGCTCCTTTCCACCAATGTCACTAGATTGGTCCCTCCTTGCACCCAATTTTACTAAACAGCTACTCTCCTAAGCCCAATTTCATCATACTGATAATCTCCATCCTCCAATTACACTAGACTGCCCTTTCGTCCTTCAATTAAACTGGACTATCCCAACAAGGGTACTAGACTGCGAATTACCCTCTCCCAATTTCACAAGAATCTTGCGCACCTTTCCACAATTTCACCAGACTGCTACATTCCTTCTCCCAATTTCACTAGACTGCTCCCGCCGTCCATCAGTTTCACTGGACCATCCCAACAAGTGCACTAAACTGCTACTTACCCTCTCCCATTTCACTAGAAGGCTGCTCTCCATTCCAAAATTTCACTAGACGGCTACTCTCCTTCTCCCAATTTCACTAGATTGCTACTCGCCTTCTCCCAATTTCACTAGACTGCTACACCCCTTCCCCGAATTTCACTAGACTGCTCCCGCCATACCTCAATTTGACTGGACCATCCCAACAAGTGCAATAGACTGCTTCTTAACCTTTAACAACTTCACTAGAAGGCTACTCTCCATCGCCAAATTTCACTAGACTGATACACTCCTTCCCCCTATTTGACTAGATCGCTACTCTCCTTCCCCAAATTTCACGAGACTGCTACTCTCCTTCCCCCAATTTCACAAGACTGCTACTCTCCTTCCCCAAATTTCACTAGTCTGCTACTCTCCTTCCCCAACTTCACTAGACTGCTACTGCCCTTCCCCCAATTTAACTAGACTGCTACTCCACTTCTCCCAATTTCACAACACTGCTACTCTCCTTCCCCCAATTTCACTAGACTGCTACTTTCCTTACCCAATTAAACCAGACTGCTACACTCCTTTCATCCCAATTTAACGAGACTGCTACTCTCCATCCCCAAATTTCTCTAGACTTCTACTCTCCTTCCTCCATTTTAACTAGACTGCTACACTCCTTCCTCCAATTTCACTAGACTGCTACTCTCCTTCCTCCAATTTCACTCGACTGCTACTCTCCTTAGCCCAATTACACCATACTGCTACCCTCCTTTCATCCCAATTTAACCAGACAGCTACTCTTCCTTCATCCCAATTTAACGAGAATACTTCTCTCTTCCCTCAATTTCACTCGACTGCAACGATCTCTCTCCCTATTTCCCTAGACTGCTACTCTACCTCCCACAATTTCACTAGACTGCTACTCTCCTTCTCCCAATTTCACTAGACTGCTACTTACCCTCTCCCAATTTCATTAGAATGCTACTTACCCTCTCCAAATTTCACGAGAATGATGCTCACCTTTCCACAATTTCACCAGACTGCTCTCGCCGTACCTCAATTTTACTGGACCATCCCAACATGTTTACTAGACTGCTACTTACCCTCTCCCAATTTCACTAGAAGGCTGCTCTTATTTCCAAAATTTCACTAGACTGCTACTCTCCCAATTTCACGAGACTGCAACACTCCTCCCAATTTAACTAGACTGCGACTTGGCTTCTCTCAATTTCACTTGACTGCTAATCTCCATCCCCAAATTTCACGAGAGTGCTACACTCCTTCCACCAATTTCACTAGAATGCTCCCACCATCCCTCAGTTTCACTGGACCATCCCAACATGTGTACTAGATTGCTACTTACCCTCTCCCAATTTCACTAGAATGCTGCTCCCCTTCCTCCAATTTCACTAGACTTCTACTCTCCTACCCTCAATGTCACTAGACAGCTACTCACATTCCCCAAATTACATCAAACCTCTACTCTCCTTTCATCCCAACTTCACTGGACTGCTATTCTCCATCACCAAATTTCACTGGACTGCTGCTCTCCATCCCCAAATTTCACAAGGCTGCTAATCTCCTGCCCCCAATTACACAAGACAGCTACTCTCCATCCCCAAATTTCACAAGGCTGCTACTCTCCTAACCCCAATTTCACTCGACTGCTACTCTCCATCCCCAAATTTCATTAGACTTATACTCTCCTTGCCCCAATTACATTAGAATGTTACTCTCCTTCCGCCAATTACTCTAGACTGCTACTTTCCTTCCCCTAATTATATGATACTCCTACTCTCCTTCCCCAATTTCACTGGACTACTACTCTCCTTTCATACCAATTTCACCAGACTGCTACACTCCTTCACCAATTTTACTAGACTGCTACTCTCCTTCCCCAAATTTCACTAGATTCCTGCTCTCCTTCCCCCAATTTCACTAGACTTCTCCTCTCCTACCCCCAATGTCATTAGACAGCTACTCACTTTCACCAAATTACACCAAACTTCTACTCTACTTTCATCCCAACTTCACTGGACTGCGACTCTCCATCACCAAATTTCACTGGACTGCTGCTCTCCATCCCCAAATTTCACAAGGCTTCTAATGTCTTTTCCCCAATTACACGAGACTGTTACTCTCCTTCCGACAATTACACTAGACTGCTTTTCTCTTTCCCCTAATTACACGAGTCTCCTACTCCTTCCTCAATTTCCTGGACTACTACTCTCCTTTCATACCAATTTCAATTGACTGGTACTCTCCTTCCACCAATTTCCCAACACTGCTTCTCTCCTTCCCCCAATTTCACCAGACTGCTACTCTCATTTCCCCAATTTCACCACGCAGCTATACTCCTTTCATCCCAATTTCACTAGACTGCTACTCTCCTTTCCCCAATTTCACTAGACTGCTACTCTCTTTTCCACAATTTCACTAGACTGCTACTCTTCTTCCCACAACTTCACTTGACTGTTCCCTCTGTCCTTCAATTTAATTGGACCATCCCAACAAGTGCACTGGACTGCTACTTACCCTCTCCAAATATCACTAAAAGGCTGTTCTCCTTTCCGCAATTTCATCAGACTGCTACTCTCTTTTCCTCAATTTCACCACACTGCTATACTCCATTCATACCAATTTCACTTGAACGCTACTCTCCTTCCTCCAATTTTCCTAGACTGCCACTCACCTTCTCCCAATTTCACGAGACTGCTTCTCTCCTTCCTCCACTTATACCAGACTGCTACTCTCCTTTCATCCCAATTTCATTTGACTGCTACTCTCCTTTCCCCAATTTCACTAGACTGCTACTCTCCTTCTTCCAATTTCACTTGACTGCTCCCGCCGTCCTCAATTTCACTGGACCATCCCAACAAGTGCACTGGAATGCTACTTACCCTCTCCAAATTTCCCTAGACTGCCAATCTACATGACCCAATTTCACTAGACTGATACTCTCCTTCCCCCAATTTCACTAGATTTCTACTCTCCTACCCCCAATGTCACTAGACAGCTACTCACATTCCCCAAATTACACCAAACTTCTACTCTCCTTTCATCTCAACTTCACTGGACTGCTACTCTCCATCACCAAATTTCACTGGACTGCTGCTCTCCATCCCCAAATTTCACAAGGCTGCTAATCTCCTTCCCCCAATTTCACGAGAGTGCTTCTCTCCTTCCTCCACTTATACCAGACTGCTACTCTCCTTTCATCCCAATTTCATTTGACTGATACTCTTCTTCCCCCATTTTCATAAGGCTGCTACTCTCCTTCCCCCAATTACACTAGACTGCTACTCTCCTTACCCAATTTCACTAGACTGCTATTGCACTTACCCCAATTTCACTAGACTGCTACTGTCCTTCCCCAATTTCACTAAACTGCTGCTCTCCTTTCATTTCAATTTAACTTGACTTCTCATCTCCTCCCAATTTCACTCGACTGCTTCTCTCCTTCCCCCAATTTCACGAGACTGCTACTCTCATTTCCCCAATTTCACTAGACTGCTACTCTCCTTTCCCAATTTCACTAAACTGCTGCTCTCCTTTCATTTCAATTTCACTTGACTTCTCATCTCCTTCTCCCAATTTCACTCGACAGCTTCTCTCCTTCCCCCAATTTCACTAGACTGCTACTCTCATTTCCCCAATTTCACTTGACTGCTACTCTCCTTCCTCCAATTTCGCTAGACTGCTACTCACCTTGCCCAATTTCACGAGATTGCTTCTCTCCTTCCTCCAATTATACCAGACTTTTACTCTTCTTTCATCCCAAATTCATTTGACTGCTATTCTCCTTTCCTCAATTTCACTAGACTGCTACTCTCCATCCCACAACTTCACTTGACTGCTCCCTCCGTCACTCAATTTAACTGGACCATCCCCACAAGTGCACTGGACTGCTACTTACCCTCTCCAAATTTCACTAGAAGGCTGCTCTCCTTTCCGCAATTTCATCAGACTGCTAGTCTTTTCCTCAATTTCATCACACTGCTATACTCCTTTCATACCAATTTCACTTGAATGCTACTCTCTTTCCTTCAATTTTCCTAGACTGCCACTCATCTTCTCCCAATTTGACGAGACTGCTTCTCTCCTTCCTCAACTTATACCAGACTGCTACTCTCCTTTCATCCCAATTTCATTTGACTGCTAATCTCCTTTACCCAATTTCACTAGACTGCTACTCTCCTTTGCAGAATTTCACTAGACTGCTACTTTTCTTCCCCCAAATTCACTCGACTGCTCCCGCCGTCCCCCATTTCACTGGACCATCCCAACAAGTGCACTGGACTGCTACTTACCCTCTCCCATTTCACAAGACTAGTACTTTCCCTCTCCCAATTTCACTAGACTGCCCCTCGCCTTCTCCCAATTTCACCAGACTGCTACACACCTTCCCCAATTTTACTACACTGCTACACTCCTTCCCCCAATTTCAATAGACTGCTACTCTCCATCCCCAAATTTGAATAGACTGCTACTCTCCTATCCCCAATTTCACCAGACTTCTACTCTCGTACCCCCAATTTCACTAGACCGCTACTCTCCTCCACCAATTACACCTGACTTCTATTCTCTTTTCATCCCAACTTCACTAGACTGCTACTCTCATTTCCCCAATTTCACTAGACTGCTAGTATCCTTCTACATAATTCAGTTGACTGCTACTCTCCTCCTCCCAATTACACTAGACTGTTAATCTCCTTCCCCCAATTACTCTAGACTGCTAGTCTCCTTCCCCTAATTACACGAGACTCCTACTCTCCTTCCCCAATTTCACTGGACTACTACTCTCCTTTCATACCAATTTCACCAGACTGCTACACTCCTTCCCCAATTTTACTAGACTGCTACTCTCCTTCCCCCAATTTCACTAGACTGCTACTCTCCATCCCCAAATTTCACTAGATTGCTACTCTCCTTCCCCCAATTTCACTAGACTGCTACTCTCCATCGCCAAATTTCACTAGATTGCTACTCTCCTTCCCCCAATTTCACTAGACTTCTCCTCTCCTACCCCCAATGTCACTAGACAGCTACTCACATTCCCCAAATTACACCAAACTTCTACTCTCCTTTCATCCCAAATTCACTGGACTGCTACTCTCCATCACCAAATTTCACTGGACTGCTGCTCTCCATCCCCAAATTTCAGATGCTGCTACTCTCCTTTCCCCAATTACACTACACTGCTACTCTCCTTCCCCAATTTTACTAGACTGGTACTCTCCTATCCCCAATTTCACTAGACGGCTACTCTCCATCCCCAAATTTAAATAGACTGCTACTCTCCTATCCCCAATTTCACCAGACTTCTACTCTCCTTCCCCAAATTTCACTAGACTGCTACTCTCCTTCACCCAATTACACCTGACTGCTACTTTCCTTTCATCCCATCTTCACTAGACTGCAACTCTTCATCCCCAATTTTCACTAGACTGTTGTCTCCATCCCAAGTTTCACAAGTCTGCTTCTTTCCTTCCCCCAATTATACTAGACTGCTCCTGTCCTTCCCCCAATTACACTAGACTCCAACTCTGCTTCCCCAATTTCACTGGATGCTACTCTCCTTTCATTCTAATTTCACTAGACTGCTACTCTCCTTCTCCCAATTTCACTTGACTGCTCCCGCCATCCTCAATTTCACTGGACCATCCCAACAAGGGCACTGCACTGCTACTTACCCTCTCCCAATTTCCCTAGACTGCCATTCTCCATGAGCCAATTTCACTAGACTGCTACTCTTCTTCCCCCAATTTCACTATACTGCTACTCTCCTACCCTCTAATTTCACTAGACTACTACTCTCCTACCCCCAATGTCACTAGATGGCAACTCTCCTTCCCCCAATTGCACCAGTGTGCTACTCTCCTTTCATCCCGACTTCACTCGACTGCTACTCTCGATCCCCAAATTTCACAAGACTGCTGCTCTCCTTTCATATCAATTTCACTGGACTGCTACATTCCCTCTCCCAATTTCACTAGACTGCCCCTCGCCTGCTCCCAATTTCCATCGACTGCTACACTCCTTCCCCAATTTCCAAGAATGCTACTCTCCTTTCAAACCGATTTCAATTGTCTGCTGCTCTCATTCCACCAATATCCCAAGACTGCTACTCTCCTTGCCCCAATTTCACGAGACTGCTACACTCCTACCCCCAATTTCACTCGACTGCTACTCTCCATCCCAAGTTTCACTAGACTTCTACTCTCCTTGCCCCAATGACACTAGACTGTTACTCTCCCTCCGCCAATTACTCTAGACTGCTACTCTCCTTCCCCTAATTACACGATACTCCTACACTCCTTCCCCAATTTCACTGGACTACTACTCTCCTTTCATACCAATTTCACCAGACTGCTACACTCCTTCACCAATTTTACTAGACTGCTACTCTCCTTCCCCCAATTTCACTAGACTGCTACACTCCATCCCCAAATTTCACTAGATTGCTTCTCTCCTTCCCCCAATTTCACTAGACTTCTCCTCTCCTACCCCCAATGTCACTAGACAGCTACTCACATTCCACAAATTACACCAAACTTCTACTCTCCTTTCATCCCAACTTCACTGGACTGCTGCTCTCCATCCCCAAATTTCACAAGGCTACTAATCTCCTTTCCCCAATTACACGCGACTGTTACTCTCCTTCCCACAATTACACTAGACTGCTATTCTCCTTCCCCTAATTACACGAGACTCCTACTCCTTCCTCAATTTCCTGGACTACTACTCTCCTTTCATACCAATTTCAATTGACTGGTACTCTCCTTCCCCCAATTTCACAAGGCTGCTACTCTCCTAACCCCAATTTCACTCGACTGCTACTCTCCATCCCCAAATTTCACAAGGCTGCTACTCTCCTAACCCCAATTTCACTCGACTGTTACTCTCCATCCCCAAATTTCATTAGACTTATACTCTCCTTGCCCCAATTACATTAGAATGTTACTTTCCTTCCCCCAATTACTCTAGACTGCTACTTTCCTTCCCCTAATTACACGACACTCCTACTCTCCTTCCCCAATTTCACTGGACTACTACTCTCCTTTCATACCAATTTCACCAGACTGCAACACTCCTTCACCAATTTTACTAGACTGCTACTCTCCTTCCCCCAATTTCACTATACTGCTACACTCCATCCCCAAATTTCACTAGATTGCTACTCTCCTTCCACCAATTTCACTAGGCCTCTCCTCTCCTACCCCCAATGTCACCAGACTGCTACTCTAATTTCTCCAATTTTACCACACTTCTATACTCCTTTCATTCCAATTTCACTTGACTGCTACTCTCCTTCCCCCAATTTCACGAGACTGCTACTCTCCTTTCCCCAATTTCACCAGACTGCTACTTTATTTTCCCCAATTTCACCACACTGCTATACTCCTTTCATCACAATTTCACTTGACTGCTACTCTCCTTCCTCCAATTTCGTTAGACTGCTATTCACCTTCTCCCAATTTCACGAGATTGCGTCTCTCCTTCCTCCAATTATACCAAACTTCTACTCTCCTTTCATCCCAAATTCATTTGACTGCTATTCTCCTTTCCCCAATTTCACTAGACTGCTCTTCTCCTTTCCACAATTTTACTTGACTGCTACTCTCCATCCCTCAACTTCACTTGACTGCTCCCTCCGTCCCTCAATTTAACTGGACCATCCCAACAAGTGCACTGGACTGCTACTTACCCTCTCCTAATTTCCCTAGACTGCCATTCTCCATGAGACAATTCCACTAGACTTATACTTTCCTTCCCCCAATTTCATAAGGCTTGTACTCTCTTTCCCCCAACTACACTAGACTGCTTCTCTCCTTCCCCCAATTTCACTAGACTGCTACTCTCCTTCCCCCAATTTCACTAGACTGCTACTCTCATTTCCCCAATTTCACTAGACTGCTACTCTCCTTTCCCAATTTCACCAGACTGCTACTCTCCTTCTACCAAATTCACTTGAATGCTACTCTCCTTCCCCCAATTACACCTGACTGCTACTCTACTTTCATCCCAACTTCACTAGACTGCAACTCTCCATCCCCAAATTTCACAAGTCTGCTTCTTTCCTTCCCTCAATTATACTAGACTGCTCCTTTCTTTCCCCCATTACACTAGACTGCTACTCTTCTTTCCCCCAATTACACTAGACTCCTACTCTCCTTCCCCAATTTCACTGGACTGCTACTCTCCTTTCATTCCAATTTCAATTGACTGCTATTCTCCTTCCTCCAATTTCCATAGACTGCCATTCTCCTTGAGCCAATTTCACTAGACTGATACTCTCCTTCGCCAAATTTCACTAGACTGCTACTCTTCTTCCTCTAATTTCACTATACTACTACTCTCCTACCCTCCAATTTCACTAGACTTCTACTCTCCTACACCCAATGTCCCTAGATGGCAACTCTCCTTCCACCAATTCCACCAGACTGCTACTCTCCTTTCATCCCAACTTCACTAGACTGCTACTCACTATCCCCAAATTTCACTGGACTGCTGCTCTCCTTTCATTCCAATTTCAATTAACTGGTACTCTCCTTTCTCCAATTTCCCTACACTGCTTCTCTCCTTCCCCCAATTTCACTAGACTGCTACTCTCCATCCCCAAATTTCACTAGATTGCTAATCTCCTACCCCAATTTCACTAGACTTCTACTCTCCTACCCCCAATGTCACTAGACGCCTACTCACATTCCCCAAATTACACCAAACTTCTAATTTCCTTTCATCCCAACTTCAATAGACTGCTACTCTCCATCACCAAATTTCACTGGACTGCTGCTCTCCATCCCCAAATTCCATAAGGCTGCTACTCTCCTTCCCCCAATTACACTGGACTGCTACTCTCCTTCCCCAATTTCACTAGACTGCTATTGTCCTTCCCTTAATTTCACTAGACTGCTACTGTCCTTCCCCCAATGTCACTAAACTGCTGCTCTCCTTTCATTCCAATTTCACTTGACTTCTAATCTCCTTCCCCCAATTTTACTCGATTGCTTCTCTCCTTCCCCCAATTTCACTAGACTGCTACACTCATTTCCCCAATGTCACTAGACTGCTACACTCCTATCCCAATTTCACTAGACTGCTACTCTCCTTTCCCCAATTTCACCAGACTGCTTCTCTCCTTCCTCCACTTATACCAGACTGCTACTCTCCTTTCATCCCAATTTCATCTGACTGGTACTCTCCTTTCCCCAATTTTACTATACTGCTACTCTCATGGCCTCCAATTTCACTAGACTTCTACTTCCCTATCCCGAATGTCACTAGATAGCAACTCTCCTTCCCCCAATTACACCAGACTGCTACTCTCCTTTCATTCCAATTTCACTAGACTGCTACATTCCCTCTCCCAATTTCACTAGACTGCCCTCGCCTTCTCCCAATTTCCCTAGACTGCTACACTCCTTCCCCAATTTCCCAAGACTGCTACTTTCCTTTCATACCAATTTCAATTGTCTGCTGCTCTCAATTCTCAAATTTCCCAAGACTGCTACTCTCCTTGCCCCAATTTCACAAAATTGCTACTCTCCTACCCCCAATTTCACTTGACTGCTACTCTCCATCCCCAAATTTCACTAGACTTCTACTCTCCTAGCCCCAAGTTAACTAGACTTCTACTCTCCTACCCCCAATTACACTGGACTGTTACTCTCCTTCCCCCAATTACACTGGACTGCAACTCTCCTTCCCCTAATTACACGAGACTCCTACTCCTTCCTCAATTTCCTGGACAACTACTCTCCTTTCATACCAATTTCAATTAACTGGTACTCTCCTTCCTCCAATTTCCCTACACTGCTTCTCTCCTTCTCCCAATTTCAATAGACTGCTACTCTCCTTTCCCTAATTTCACCAGACTGCAACTCTCCATCCCAAAATTTCACAAGTCTGCTTCTTTCCTTCCCTCAATTATACTAGACAGCTCCTTTCTTTCCCCATTACACTAGACTGCTACTCTTCTTTCCCCCAATTACACTAGACTCCTACACTCCTTCCCCACTTTCATTGGACTGCTACTCTCCTTTCATTCCAATTTCAATTGACTGCTACTCTCTTCCTCCAATTTCCATAGATTGCCATTCTCCTTGAGCCAATTTCACTAGACTGATACTCTCCTTCGCCAAATTTCACTAGACTGCTACTCTTCTTCCTCTAATTTCACTATACTGCTACTCTCCTACCCTCCAATTTCACTAGACTTCTACTCTCCTACACCCAATGTCCCTAGATGGCAACTCTCCTTCCACCAATTCCACCAGACTGCTACTCTCCTTTCATCCCAACTTCACTAGACTGCTACTCACTATTCCCAAATTTCACTAGACTGCTGCTCTCCTTTCATTCCAATTTCAATTAACTGGTACTCTCCTTTCTCCAATTTCCCTACACTGCTTCACTCCTTCCCCCAATTTCACTAGACTGCTACTCTCCATCCCCAAATTTCACTAGATTGCTAATTTCCTACCCCAATTTCACTAGACTTCTACTCTCCTACCCCCAATGTCACTAGACGCCTACTCACATACCCCAAATTACACCAAACTTCTAATCTCCTTTCATCCCAACTTCAATAGACTGCTACTCTCCATCACCAAATTTCACTGGACTGCTGCTCTCCATCCCCAAATTCCATAAGGCTGCTACTCTCCTTCCCCCAATTACACTGGACTGCTACTCTCCTTCCCCCAATTGCACTGGACTGCAACTCTCCTTCCCCTAATTACACGAGACTCCTACTCCTTTCTCAATTTCCTGGACAACTACTCTCCTTTCATACCAATTTCAATTGACTGGAACTCTCCTTCCTCCAATTTCCCTACACTACTTCTCTCCTTCCCCCAATTTCACTAGACTGCTACTCTACTTTCCCCAATTTCACCAGACTGCTAATCTATTTTCCCCAATTTCAGCACACTGCTAAACTCCTTTCATCCCAATTTCACTTGACTGCTATTCACCTTCTCCCAATTTCACAAGACTGCTACTCTCTATTCCACAATTTCACTAGACTGCTACGCTTCTTCCCACAACTTCACTTGACTGCTCCCTCCATCCTTCAATTTAACTAGACCATCCCAACAAGTGCATAGGACTGCTACTTACCCTCTCCAAATTTCACGAGAAGGCTGCTCTCCTTTCTGCAATTTCATCAGACTGTTACTCTCTTTTCCTCAATTTCATCACACTGCTATACTCCTTTCATACCAATTTCACTTGAATGCTACTCTCCTTCTTCCAATTTCACGAGACTGCTACTCTCCTTCCCCCAATTTCACAAGACTGCTTCTCTCCTTTCTCCAATTATACCAGACTTCTAATCTCCTTTCATCCTAAATTCATTTGACTGCTATTCTCCTTTCCCCAATTTAACTAGACTGCTACTCTCATTTCCACAACTTCACTTGACTGCTCCCTCCGTCCTTCAATTTAACTGGACCATCCCAACAAGTGCACTGGACTGCTACTTACCCTCTCCATATTTCAATAGACTGCCATTCTCCATGAGCCAATTTCACTAGACTGATACACGCCTTCCTCCAATTTCCCTACACTGCTTCTCTTCTTCTCCCAATTTCATTAGACTGCTACACTCCTTTCCCCAATTTCACCAGACTGCCTCTCTATTTTACCCAATTTCACTTGACTGCTACTCTCCTTCCTCCGATTTTCCTAGACTGCCGCTCACCTTCTCCCAATTTCACGAGACTGCTGCTCTCCTTTCTCCACTTATACCTGACTGCTACACTCCTTTCATCCCAATTTCATTTGAATGCAACTCTCCTTCTCCCAATTTCACTTGACTGCTCCCGCCGTCCTCAATTTCACTGCACCATCCCAACAAGTGCACTGGACTGCTACTTACCTTTCCCCAATTTCCCTAGACTGCTACACTCCTTCCCCAATTTCCCAACACTGTTACTCTCCTTTCATACCAATTTCAATTGTCTGCTGCTCTCATTCCTCCAATTTCCCAAGACTGATAAACTCCTTGCCCCAATTTCACTCGACTGATACTCTCCTACCCCCAATTTCACTATACTGCTACTCTCCTACACCCAATGTCTCTAGATGGCAACTCTCCTTCCCCCAATTACACCAGACTGCTACACTCCTTTCATCCCAACTTCACTAGACTGCTACTCTCGATCCCCAAATTTCACTAGACTGCTGCTCTCCTTTCATTCCAATTTCAATTAACTGGTACTCTCCTTCCTCCAATTTCCCTACACTGCTTCTCTCCTTCCCCCAATTTCACTACACTCTTACTCTCCATCCCCAAATTTCACTAGATTGCTAATCTCCTACCCCCAATTTCACTAGACTTCTACTCTCCTACACCCAATGTCACTAGACGGCTACTCACATTCCCCAAATTACACCAAACTTCTACTCTCGTTTCATCCTAACTTCACTAGACTGCTACTCTCTATCCCCAAATTTCACTGGACTGCTGCTCTCCATCCCCAAATTTCACAAGGCTGCTACTCTCCTTCCCCCAATTACACGAGACTGCAGCTCTTCATCCCCAAATTTCATAAGGCTGCTACTCTCCTTCCCCCAATTACACTAGACTGCTACTCTCCTTCCCCTATTTCACTAGACTGCTATTGTCCTTCCCCCAATTTCAATAGACTGCTACTGTCCTTCCCCCAGTTTCACTAAACTGCTACTCTTCTTCCCACAACTTCACTTGACTGCTCCCTCCGACCTTAAATTTAACTGGACCATCCCAACAAGTGCATTGGACTGCAACTTAACCTCTCCAAATTTCACTAGAAGGCTGCTCTCCTTTCCGCAATTTCATCAGACTGCTACTCTATTTTCCTCAATTTCACGACTCTGCTATACTCCTTTCATACCAATTTCACTTGAATGCTACCCTCCTTCCTCCAATTTTCCTAGACTGCCACTCACTTTCTCCCAATTTCACGAGACTGCTACTCTCCTTCTCCCAATTTCACTTGACTGCTCCCGCCATCCTCAATTTCACTGGACCATCCCAACAAGTGCACTGGACTACTACTTACCCTCTCCCAATTTCCCTAGACTGCCATTCTCCATGAGCCAATTTCACTAGACTGATACTCTCCTACCCCCAATTTCACTAGACTTCTACTCTCCTACCCCCAATGTCACTAGAGAGCTACTCACATTCCCCAAATTACATCAAACTTCTACTCTCCTTTCATCCCAACTTCACTGGACTGCTGCTCTCCATCACCAAATTTCACTGGACTGCTGCTTTCCATCCCCAAATTTCACAAGGCTGCTAATCTCCTTCCCCCAATTACACGAGACTCCTATTCCTCCCTCAATTTCCTGGACTACTACTCTCCTTTCAGACCAATTTCAGTTGACTGGTACTCTCCTTCCTCCAATTTCCCTACACTGCTTCTCCTTCCACCAATTTCACTCGACTGCTGTCTCCATCCCCAAATTTCACCAGTCTGCTTCTTTCCTTCCCCCAATTACACTAGACTGCTCCTCTCCTTCCCCCAATTACACTAGACTGCTACTCTCCTTCCTCCAATTTCACTTGACTGTTATTCTCGTTCCTCCAATTTTCCTAGACTGCCACTCACCTTCCCCAATTTCACGAGAGTGCTTCTCTCCTTCCTCCACTTATACCAG
This sequence comes from Narcine bancroftii, assembly GCF_036971445.1. Lineage (NCBI taxonomy): Eukaryota > Metazoa > Chordata > Chondrichthyes > Torpediniformes > Narcinidae > Narcine > Narcine bancroftii. The sequence goes on along the minus strand of NC_091477.1, from coordinate 63,236,350 downwards.
ACTGCTACTCTCCTTTCATCCCAATTTCATTTGACTGCTACTCTCCTTTCCCCAATTTCACTAGACTCCTACTCTCCTTTCCCCAATTTCACTAGACTGCTACTCTCCTCCCAATTTCACTTGACTGCTCCCGCTGTCCTCAATTTCACTGGACCATCCCAACAAGTGCATTGGACTGCTACCTACCCTCTCCCAATTTCTCTAGACTGCCATTCTCCATGAGCCAATTTCACTATACTGCTACTCTCCTACCATCCAATTTCACTAGACTTCTACTCCCCTACCCCCAATGTCACAAGATGGCAACTCTCCTTCCCCCAATTACACCAGACTGCTACTCTCTTTTCTTTCAACTTCACTAGACTGCTACTCTCGATCCCCAAATTTCACTAGACTGCTGCTCTCCTTTCATTCCAATTTCACTAGACTGCTACATTCCCTCTCCCAATTTCACTAGACTGTCCTCGCCTTCTCCCAATTTCCCTAGACTGCTACACTCCTTCCCCAATTTCCCAAGACTGCTACTCTCCTTTCATACCAATTTCAATTGTCTGCTGCTCTCATTCCTCCAATTTCCCAAGACTGCTACTCTCCTTGCCCCAATTTCACTCGACTTCTACTCTCCTACCCCCAAGTTCACTAGACTTCTACTCTTCTTCCCCCAATTACACTAGACTCTTACTCTCCTTCCTCCAATTACACTAGACTGCGACTCTCCTTCCCCTAATTACACGAGACTCCTACTCCTTCCTCAATTTTCTGGACTACTGCTCTCTTTTCATACCAATTTCAATTGACTGGTACTCTCCTTCCTCCAATTTCCCTATACTGCTTCTCTCCTACCCCCAATTTCACTAGACTGCTACGCTCATTTCCCCAATTTCACTAGACTGCTACTCTCCTATCCCCAATTTCACCATACTTCTACTCTTCTACCCCCAATTTCACTAGACTGCTACTCTCCTTCCCCAATTACACCTGACTGCTACTCTCCTTTTATCCCAAGTTCACTAGACTGCAACTCTCCATCCCCAAATTTCACTAGACTGCTGTCTCCGTCGCCAAATTTCACAAGTCTGCTTCTTTCATTTACCCAATTATACTAGACTGCTCCTCTCCTTCCGCCAATTACATTAGACTGCTACTCTTCATCCCTCAAATAGACTAGACTCCTACTCTCCTTCCGCATTTCACTGGACTGCTACTCTCCTTTCATTCCAATTTCAATTGACTGCTACTCTCCTTCCTCCAATTTCCCTAGACTGCCATTCTCCTTGAGCCAATTTCACTAGATTGATACTCTCCTTTCCCCAATTTCACTATACTGCTACTCTCCTACCCTCCAATTTCACTAGTCTTCTACTCTCCTACCCCAAATGTCACTAGATGGCAACTCTCCTTCCCCCAATTACACCAGACTGCTACTCTCCTTTCATTCCAACTTCACTGGACTTCTCCTCTCGATCCCCAAATTTCACTAGACTGCTGCTCTGCTTTCATTCCAATTTCACTAGACTGCTACATTCCCTCTCCCAATTTCACTAGACTGCCCCTCACCTTCTCCCAATTTCCATACACTACTACTCTCCTTCCCCAATTTCACTAGACTGCTACTGTCCTTCCCCCAATTTCACTAAACTGCTGCTCTCCTTTCATTCCAATTTCACTAGACTGCTACTCTCCTTCCCCAATTTCACTTGACTGCAACTCTCCTTCCCCCAATTTCCCTCAACTGCTACTCTCCTTCTCCCAAATTTCACAAGTCTGCTTCTTTCCTTCCCCTAATTATACTAGACTGCTTCTCTCCATCACCAAATTTATCTAGACTGCTATCTCCAACCCCAAATTTCACAAGGCTGCTACTCTCCTACCCCCAATTTCACTAGACTGCTACTCTCCTTCCCTCAATTACACCATACTGCTACTCTCCTTTCATCCCAACTTCACTAGACTGCTTCTCTCTATCCCTAAATTTCACTAGACTGCTATCTCCATCCCTCAATTTCACAAGGCTGCTACTCTCCTTCTCCAATTTCACTGGACTGCTACTCTCCTATCCCCATTTGCACTAGACTCCTACTCTCCTTCTACCAATTTCACTAAACTGCAACTCTCCTCCCAATTTCACCAGACTGCTACTCCCCTTCTCCAAATTTCACTTGACTTCTACTCTCCTTCTCCCAATTTCACTAGACTGCTACTCTCCCTCCCCCAAGTTCACTACACTGATACTCTCCCTCCCCCAATTTCACTAGACTGCTACTCTCCTTCCCCCAATTTCACGAGACTGCTACTCTCTTTCCCCCAAAGTGCACGAGACTACTCCCCTCACTTCCACCAATTTGTCTCGATGGCTACTCTCTTTCCTTCCAATTTCACGAGACTGCTACACTCCTTCCCCCATCCAAATTCATGAGACTGTTGCGCTCCTTACCCGCTATTTCAAGAGACTGCTACACACCTTGTCCAATTTCACTTGACTGTTCCTCAGCTTCCCACATTTGCACTGGACTTCTCCTCAGCTTCCCTCAATTTCACTAGAGTGCTACTCTCCTTCCCCCAATTTCACTTGACTGCTACTCTCCTTCCCTCAGTTTCACAAGACTGCTACTCTCCTTTCATCCCAATTTCACTGGACTGCTACTCTCCTATCCCCATTTGCACTAGACTCCTACTCTCCTTCTACCAATTTCACTAAACTGCAACTCTCCTCCCAATTTCACCAGACTGCTACTCCCCTTCTCCAAATTTCACTTGACTTCTACTCTCCTTCTCCCAATTTCACTAGACTGCTACTCTCCCTCCCCCAAGTTCACTACACTGATACTCTCCCTCCCCCAATTTCACTAGACTGCTACTCTCCTTCCCCCAATTTCACGAGACTGCTACTCTCTTTCCCCCAAAGTGCACGAGACTACTCCCCTCACTTCCACCAATTTGTCTCGATGGCTACTCTCTTTCCTTCCAATTTCACGAGACTGCTACACTCCTTCCCCCATCCAAATTCATGAGACTGTTGCGCTCCTTACCCGCTATTTCAAGAGACTGCTACACACCTTGTCCAATTTCACTTGACTGTTCCTCAGCTTCCCACATTTGCACTGGACTTCTCCTCAGCTTCCCTCAATTTCACTAGAGTGCTACTCTCCTTCCCCCAATTTCACTTGACTGCTACTCTCCTTCCCTCAGTTTCACAAGACTGCTACTCTCCTTTCATCCCAATTTCACCAGACTGCTACTCTCCTTCCATCCCAATTTCGCTTGAATTCTACTTCCACCCCCAATTGTTCTCGATGGCTACTCCCCTTCTCCCAATTTCACAAGACGGCTGCACTCTTTCCCCCAATGTCACAAGACGGCTGCACTCGTTCCCACCCATCCAAGTTCATGAAACTGCTACGCTCCATCCCCCAATTTCGCAAGGCTGCTTCTTTCCTTTCCTCCCAATTTCACATGACTTCTAATCTCCTTACCTCCAATTTCACAAGGTGGCTACTCTTCTTACCCCCAATTTCATTAGCCTGCTACTCTCCTTCCCTCCATATGACTAAAATGCCACTCTCCTTACCACTAATTTCACGGGACTGCTACTCTCTTTCCCCCCAATACTTCATTAGACTGCTAATCTCCTTACCACCAATTTTGATAGTCTGCTCCCTCCTTTCCCCCAATTTTACTGGACTGCTAATCTCTTTTGGCAAATTTCACCAGACTGCTACTGTCCTTTCCTCCCAATTTCACAAGACTTCTAGTCTCCTTAGCCCCAATTTCATGAGGCAGCTAATCTCCTTACACTGAATTTCCCGAGACTGCTACTCTCCTTCCCCCAAGTTCACTAGACTGCTACTCTCCTTCCCGCCGTATTACTTGACTGCAACTCTCCTTACCACTAATTTCACGAGACTGCTACTCTCCTTTCCCCCACAAGTGCACGAGACTGCTAAGCTCATTCCCACCAATTTTTCTTGATGTCTACCCACCTTCCCCCCAATTTCATTAGACTGCTACATTCATCTCCTCAATTTTACTGGACTGCTAATCTCTTTAGCCAAATTTCACCAGGCTGCTTTTGTCCTTTCCTCCCAATTTTACAGGATATCTACTCCCCTTCCCCTAATTTCACTAGACTGTGATTCGCCTTCCTCCCACCTAATTTCACAAGACTGCTACACTCTTTACCCTCAATTTCATGCGACTGCTCCTCTCCTTCCCCCCAAGTGCACGCGACTGCTCCTCTCCTTCCCCCAAGTGCACGCGACCGCTCTTTTCCTTCCCCCCTAGTGGACGTGACCACACCTCTCCTTCCCCCCAAGTGCACGTGACCGCTCTTCTCCTTCCCCCCAAGTGTATGCGACCGCTCCTCTCTTTCCCCCCAAGTGCATGCGACTGCTCCTCTCCTTCCCCCAAATTGCACGCGACTGCTCCTCTCCTTCCCCCTCCAAGTGCACAAGACTGCTCTTCTCTTCCCCCCCAAGTGCATGAGACTGCTCCTTTCTTCTCCCCAAGTGCACGAGACTGCTCCTCTCCTTCCCCCCAACTGCACGCGACTGCTCCTCTCCTTCCCCCCACTGCATGCGACTGCTCCTCTCCTTTCCCCCCAAGTGCATGGAACTGCTCCTCTCCTTCCCCCCAAGTGCACGGGACTGCTGCTCTCTTTATCCCCTTTCTGCACGAGTCTGCTACTCTCTTCCCCCCCCATGTGCACGAGACTGCTACTCTCCTTCACAGAAATTTCTCTCTTTTCACTATTTCACTAGACTTCTACACTCCTCCTCCCCCAATTTCATTAGACTGCTCGCTCTTTCCCCCCAATTTCACTAGACTGCTCCCTCCTTCTGCCCAATTTCACGAGACTGCTACACTCCTTCTCCCCCAATTTGACTAGACTGCTTTCTCCTTCCCCCCAATTTCACTGGACTGCTTACTCCGTACCTCAATTTCACTGCACTGCTACTCTCCTTAGCTGAATTTCACCTGACTGCTATTCTCCTACCCCCAATTTCAGCAGACGGCTACACTCCTTCCCTCCTAATTTCGCTAGAATGCTACTTCCATCCCCAATTTTACGAGACTGCTACTCACCTTCCCCCAATTTCACCAGACTGCTACTCTCCACCGCCAATTTCACCAGAATGCTAGCTCCTTTCCCTCAAGTTCACGTGACTGCTACTGTCCTTCACCCAATTTCACTAGACTGCTACTGTCCGTCCCCCAATTTCACTAGACTGCTACTGTCCTTCCCCCCAATTTCACTTGACTGCTACTATCCTTCCCCCAATTTCACTAGACTGCTTCTGTCCTTCCCCCAATTTCACTAGACAGCTACTGTCCTTCCCCCAATTTCACTCGACTGCTATTCTCCTTTCCCCCTATTTCATTAGACTTTTACTTTCCTTCCTCTAATATCACTAGACTTCCACTCTCCTTCCCCCCCTACCCAACCCAAATAACTCATTTAATAACTTGTGGAATTTAACAAATACAACTTCACAAACTAACACAGCAGCGATATCAACTAGAAAGCTTGAAACAAATAAAAACAAATATAAGAAATATTATGGCAATATACCTAATGTCTGCGCAAAGAGTGAAAGTACCTTAGTTTATCGCTGAGCGACCAGAAATGCATCTAGTTTCCATCTGACGGGTGGCACAATCTTCAAGTTATCAATTCTCTACTTTTAATTGATTCTCTTTCTACATGAAATCAACATTTCCATCATGGTTTTTCTGTTTTATTAATTTGCTTTTAATTGATTTAAAAGAACTGGTTATCTTATCTTAAAGCTTGTTTCTCTTTTCACGCTTTGCTTTACAGACAATCAATTATGCAGAGGTTGTACAACAACTGGCATTCCATCGATAAAATAAGTTGTTAAAAAGCAGTTTCTTCTTAATAAAATGGCACTGTTTGTATTTGTAAAACACCATATTCATTAAAAATACCAACTATTTTGGCAAGTTTTCTCAATTCTTTACTGCTTAATACTGGTTAATTATGTTCAATTTAAGGCAGATTCCAAATTTAAAAAATTATTATATAGCCACACAGATGAGATTTCTCTCTTCCTTTTATGAAGGAGTGAAACCAGCATGGATCAAAATAGAAATGGATAAGATAGGAGAGAATACATCAGAATTTATATATAAATAGGAACAGAGATAAATATCTGATCAAAGAGATACATCACTGTTGAAACATTTGATTAATATATTGAACAAAGTAAACAATGAAATGTGAATAAAAAATTATGGGTTAATTAAAATACCTTTGATTCAAAATAGACATACCATTTACTATGAATAACAGACCTTTTGATATTTATTTCTCTAAAGGAATTAGAAATTTATAAGATTGTTATGAAGTACTAAATTTAATGTCATTTGATCAATTTAAAACTAAATATGGTAAACAGAATGATGTGCCTCAGTGACCGGTCCTGTGACCATTGTTGTTTGTTGTCTGTATCACTGATCTGGATAATAATGTGGGAAATTGGATCAGCAAGTTTGCCAATGACACTAAGAGTGGAGGTGTTGTGGACAGCGAGGAAGGATTTCAAAGCTCGCAGAGGGATCTTGGCCAACTGGAAAACTGGGCCATAAATTTGCAGATGGAATTTAATGTTGACAAGTGTGAAGTGTTGCATTTTGGAAGGACAAACCAAGGTAGGGCATGCTGTGACAGAGTACTTAGAGGTGGTTTGGAAAGATTGTTAGAGCAGGTTGCAAACAAATGTTTTAAAACACAGAATTTTTGCAGGACATTTGCAGAATGCTATTTTGCAGAAAGCAACAAAGTAACAATATTCAGCAGCATGCCTGGGAGAGCATGTGATCTTTGCAGGCAGAGGAGAACAACTTTGCTCTCAGAGAGGGAAGGAGCTGAGAGAGGAGAGACAGAGAAATCAGTTCCAGAGGGACAAGCTGGCAAACTTTGGAAGACTGCCTGGTTAAAGGAGAAGACTAGTTGTCTGAATGGTGACCTGAAAGAAAGAGGATCATCTGGAGAACCCTGAAGGGGTCAAGTTTCATCAGCAAGACTGATTGGTAAGGAATCAGGTGTTGATGTCCTGGAACAAAAGGAATCTCTAGAAAACCAACCAGAACCCTCCTGTGTGGTAACCATTTGCCTGTTAAGCACCAAAGCCTGGTGAACTTTATTAATGCTAACTTCTATGCACAGTATAAGAATTGCCAACAACCAGTGAGATTGGACTGTGATCAAAAGAACTTTTCTAAGCTTATATACACATTACACGCACCTGCGCTTAGTATTAGAGGGGGGATTAAGTAGGTTAAGTAAGTTGATAGTAATAAGTTAAAGTTTAATTCTGTTTTCTTGTTCAAATATAATTAAAAACTACTTTTTTTAAGAACCCCTTTGTGTTGTGGTGCATATCTATTGCTATTGGGTTTTGGGGTCCTCTGGACTCTGTAACAATGCATAATAAATGGAAGGGCACTGAAGAGTGCAGAGGAACAAAGGAATATGAGATTACAGATACTTAATTCCCTAAAAGTAGTGTCAAAGGTGGACAGGGTTGTAAATAAAGCTTTTGGCATCTGTAAACTGTAAACAGATAACAAAATATAAACAAACTTTACAATACAGAGAGAATTTTTTAAAAGATTCAATAAAGTGCATAAGTACGAGTCCTTAAATGAGTCTCTGATTGAGTTTGTCGATGAGAAGTCTGATGGTGGAGGGGGAGCAGCTGTTCCTGAACCTGGTCGTGCTAGTCTTGTGGCACCTACACCTCTTTCCTGATGCCAGCATCGAGAACAGAATGTGTGCTGAATGGTGAGGGTCTTTGATGATTGCTGCTGCTCTCTGTCCACAGCATTCGCTGTAGATATTCTCGGTGGTGGATAGAGTTTTGCCTGTGATGTCCTGGATTGTGTCCACTACCTTTTGGAGGGCATATGCTCAGGGATATTGATGTCCCCATACCAGACCGTGATGCAGCCAGTCAGCACATTTTCCACCACACCTCTGTAAAAATTTGCCAGCTTCTGATGTCATACCAAACCTCCAAAAACTCTTGAGGAAGTAGAGGCACTGACATGCTTTCTTCATGATGCCATTAGTGTGTTGGGTCTAGGAAAGATCTTCCAAGATAGTGACTCCCAAGAACTTACATTTGCTCATGACCATTGAATTGTACATCTCTGGTTTTCTCTTCCTGAAGTCAACAAGCAGCTACTTGGTTTTGGTGACATTAAGTATGAGCCTATTGTCATTGGTGCATCGTTCAGCCAAGTTTTCAATCTCCCTCCTATATGCTGATTCATTACCTTTTTTTAAATATATACAACCTACTACAATGGTATTGTCGGCAAATTTGTAGAGGGTGTTGCTGTCATTACCAAGCCACACAGTCGCAAGTGTAAAGTGATTTAGATTGACTTACCTCCTCTGTCTCTACATTATTCATGGATGAAAATAGTAGAATGAAGTAGAACAATAAATATATGTGAAAACAGCGTATAGTGTTGGGATCACCAACGTAGAAAATAAATAGTTAGTTGTACATTTCCTACTCACCACTGCATGTACAGCACACATGTCAAACTCTGGCCCGCGGGCCAAATTTAGCCCGCGATATAATTATATTTGGCCCGCAAGATCATTTCAAAAATGTATTAGAGGTGGCCCGCCCTGCAGCGAGAGCCGATGCTGTTTTTTGGTAATGTCACCCCCACCATCCTCCCCCTTCATTGCACATCCTTCCCCATTGTAACACGAGAAATTGTAAGACGAGAAGTCTGTCGATGTCATCAGCCGGCAAGCCAGTTGGAAGGCTCCCCGCACAACCAGTCATTTCTCCTACCTGTCGAGCGGTGCGGCGGATGGGCGGGCGCCTGTGATTTCCTGTCGGCGCGACGGGCATGGCAGGCTGCGCACGGCCCCCGGGCAGTGCAAGCCCCGCGCGACAGGCTTTCCACAGCGCACTTCTCCCGGTCGCCACAGCCTTCAGCGCTTGCACCCGCGCGAACCCCAGGGACGGCTGGTTCGGCCCTGCACGTGAAGAGAGAGATGAAGGTGGCTGTCCGCAAAGGCTGATCGGCAGCGCGCTGGGCCTGAGTGGGTGGGTAAGCAGGGGTGGGCAGAGGGTGTAGGTGAGGAGTAATGGGAAGGGGAAGTTATGGTGGTGCGAGGGGCAGTTAGAGGGAGGGATGAGTAGAAGGAGGGGTGGATAGGGAAAAGGTAAAAGGGGAGGGGCAGGGCGAGTAGGGGAGGGGTGATTAGAGGCTGAGAGATGGGTAGAGGGAAGAACAGGTTGAGGGGAGAGGCAGTAGAGGGGAGTGTATAGGATGGGGTGGGTAGAGGCAGAGCGAGTGGAGTAAGGGGTGAGTAGAGATTGGGTAAAGGACTGGTCAAGTAGAGGGATGGTGGGTCGAGGGTGAATAGAGGCCTAGAGCCTGAGGAGTGAGCAGGAAATGCTGAGTCCTGATGCAGGCCAAAATGGACACAGCCTGTGAATGCTGACTACATCTCCACAGGGACCAAATATGTTTCCCTCAGGTCAAGCAAAGGGTGAACTTGAGCTACCTACTCCTGACCTGTAACATTATCCTCCTAAAGTTATATCCTAAAGTTTAACATTACATATGTTGAAAGAAGAGAAAACATGCAGATGTTGTTGAAAAATTTCAATAAACATTTAGTTCGGCCCTCTACTTAGTCCAAGTTTTTAATTTTGGCCCTCTGTGAATTTGAGTTTGACACCCCTGATGTACAGTGTGGAACTTCAGTCAACAGTTCTGTCTCCAAACTTTTGAGTTGAAGTCAATTAATACTACCCTGTGTCACAAGTTCATGAAAAAAAATACGTCACCTGGATCACTTGATCTCTATTGTCCAATCAGCTTCCTGCTGATCTGAGTTTTTCTGAATCCAATAGCCTGCATCACCTGACTCCATTTGTCAGGTACAGCCTTCAGATAAAATTGCTGCTGGTCTGCCAATAGGGGTTTAAGGTAGGCTGGTGGCTGATGATGTGCTTGTCGGAACCTGAGCGTCATTAGCCAGATTGAGGACCATGCTGGAGGGTTATGGGAGGTATATATATAAAACCATATAATATATATACCTCCCATAACCCTCCAGCATGGAATTTTTTGTTAATCTGGACAAAAGTGAGATAATGCCTTTGACAAAAGAGGATTATAGACCCTACCAACTGGGAAACCAATTTAAGTGACCACGGGAAGACATAAAATACATAGATTAAAAGTGGATAAAGACATACATAATGTATATAAGCTAAATTATCTCCCTTTGCTCCGGAATATTGAGGAGGACCTGGCTAGGTGGAAAACTCTGCCCACAATGTTGGTGGGCAGAGTTAACTGTGTAAAAATGAAGGTGATGCCAAGACTACAATATATTTTTCAAACACTGCCCATTTTGTTGCCCCAGAGTTTCTTTAAAATGCTCAATGGATGTGGAGACACATCCATGGAAAAGTTGACATGGGAATATAATATGGGGGGGGCGGCCTAAAATTTCCATATTTTAAATAAATACTACTGGCGTCCCAGGTAAGGGATACCACCTCAATTTTGGAGGGAGTGGCCCCCTACTTGGGCACAAATTGGGACACATGCTATAGGGGAGAAGATAGCAGGAGAATTTATATACAAATGGGACATCAAATTGATTTTTGAAAAATAGATAACCCCATAAAATGAAACATATGTGTCAGATGTGTCAAAGAATAAATGAATGTATTAGATTGACCCAGAACAATTTAATAGCCATGACTTTAGGCAATGAGATCCTGGACACCTGGTGTCAGAAAGGGATCAGGTGTGTCGAGGATTGTTAATATAAAAGGCAGCTTGTGACATTCAAGCAGTTGAGGATCAAATATGAGATAATGAATAGAACATTCTTCTGCTTTATGAAAATAAGATCTTTCCTAAGAGATAAACTAGGAGCATCAATGACCCTGTGTGACTGTAATGACATGAAGATTCTAATTCAAAAGGGGAATGTGTGTAAATTTATCTCTAAGATGTATTCCAAAGGGAAGGCCTGAAACCGGGATTACATTGGTTGAGGGAAAGATGGGAAATGAACAATGGTGGGAAGATTTGTGTCTGAATAGCATGATGGGAATTGTCAATATAATTTCATTGTCAATAGTTTTGGAAATGTGCTTTAGGTGCAGTGTGGAGGTTGGAACTTTTGTCCACTCCACTGGCTGTGTACAAAGGTGAGATCCTTCTGGGTGGACCTGGGGTACACTCTAGGGAAAAAAATTACAAAGGTGCATCACAGGATCTGGAGTTGTACCTTCTAGGGGATATTGGGGAAATAAAGTTTAGACTGTCCAAGCACCAAATTCAGTTTGTGAAGGTCACCTTGTCAGTAGCCAGGAAGTGTATAGCAGTTATGTGGAAGTCCGACTCTCAGCAAAACGTCGCACAATGGAATACAGAAATACAGTGTTACATTCCCCTGGAGAAAATCACTTACAATTTAAGGAAGAAATATAACACATTCATTGAAGTGTGGCAACCATGCATGAAGCATATAGATGCACAGATATAATTTACACTCCCACCCACCACCCCCCACCACCACCACCACCCCCTGAATAAATGAAAACAAATAGTCCGTCCTGAAAAGTAAATGAATGAGTGTGATTTGGGGAATGTGGTGCAGACAACGCGTATTTCCCCTCATCCATTTTTATTTAACACCCAGGGTTCTCTCGCCTTGGGGGTAATTGTTGATTTCACTGGGATTTATGTGGTTTTTGTAATTTTGTATTTCTGTATTCTTATGTTTTTGTATTTGTGTAATTTAAGGGAGGGGAGGGGAGGGAGCAAGGGGGCAGGGTGGAATGGACTCTGTAAATTATATTACATGGGAAAAGAATGTAATATATTGCTTGTTGAATTTATGAATCTTTGAAAATACAAATTAAAATATTTTATTTTTTTGAGGGGATCACCACTAGTCAGGGGAATTCTGGTTAGTGTGTGATATGGAGCTCCATACCTTCAGTATACTCTTTTCCTTTCAAAGTGGTGTCGAATTGATTATTTTGTATTTGAGATGTATTAAGAGCTGGAAAGATCGGTAAAAACAGAAAAAATTGTAAGTAACAAGAAACTCCACCTAATGCAAAGGTAAACCTACTAAGGGCTCCTCTAATGTACTTACACAAATCAAGGAATCTATTGATGCAGATTTAAAAGTCTAGATCAGTGGTGCGCAACCTTTTTCTTTCCAATGCCATCCCAATGCCATCAGTGCTCTATGATTAGTAAGGGATTCTTAAAGTGATAGGTGAGTGGGAAGTGAAGGTTGAATCACTGCTCTAGACCCAATTGTTGCTGAAATATTTTGCTTGAGAAAAATTGTCAATTGCCCATTTCCTTTGGAGTTGTGAAACTGTGCACATAATGAGTCAATTGGGTATGATTAAAACAGTGGTTTCAAACTTTTTCTTTCCACCCATATACCACCTTAACCAATCCCTTACTAATCACAAGCACCTATAGCACAGAGAATACTTAAAGTGGTATGTCAGTGGAAAGAAAACGGTTGAGAACCATTGGTTGAGATGATAGGCTTTTGGAACTGGAAAATCAACTTGCACAGGTCTGTCATTCTACAGAAGAACAAAGTGAGATTTTGACCTCAGCAGAATCTACTTTAAAAGATTTGAATGATCAAGTCCGCTACCTGGAAGACAATAACAAGAGTCTAACAGCAAGAATGATCCTCATGGAAAGTTGAAGTAGGCGGCAGAACCTGGGTAATATCTTTGGCTTGGCTTCGCAGACGAAGATTTATGGAGGGGGTAAATGTCAACGTCAGCTGCAGGCTCGTTTGTAGCTGACAAGTCCGATGCGGGACAGGCAGACACGATTGCAGCGGTTGCAGGGGAAAATTGGTTGGTTGGGGTTGGGTGTTGGGTTTTTCCTCCTTTGCCTTTTGTCAGTGAGGTGGGCTCTGCGGTCTTCTTCAAAGGAGGTTGCTGCCCGCCAAACTGTGAGGCGCCAAGATGCACGGTTTGAGGCGATATCAGCCCACTGGCGGTGGTCAATGTGGCAGGCACCAAGAGATTTCTTTAGGCAGTCCTTGTACCTTTTCTTTGGTGCACCTCTGTCACGGTGGCCAATGGAGAGCTCGCCATATAACACGATCTTGGGAAGGCGATGGTCCTCCATTCTGGAGACGTGACCCACCCAGCGCAGCTGGATCTTCAGCAGCGTGGACTCGATGCTGTCAACCTCTGCCATCTCGAGTACTTTGACGTTAGGGATGAAAGCGCTCCAATGAATGTTGAGGATGGAGCGGAGACAACGCTGGTGGAAGCGTTCTAGGAGCCGTAGGTGATGCCGGTAGAGGACCCATGATTCAGAGCCGAACAGGAGTGTGGGTATGACAATGGCTCTGTATACGCTTATCTTTGTGAGGTTTTTCAGTTGGTTGTTTTTCCAGACTCTTTTGTGTAGTCTTCCAAAGGCACTATTTGCCTTGGCGAGTCTGTTGTCTATCTCGTTGTCGATCCTTGCATCTGATGAAATGGTGCAGCCGAGATAGGTAAACTGGTTGACCGTTTTGAGTTTTGTGTGCCCGATGGAGATGTGGGGGGGCTGGTAGTCATGGTGGGGAGCTGGCTGATGGAGGACCTCAGTTTTCTTCAGGCTGACCTCCAGGCCAAACATTTTGGCAGTTTCCGCAAAACAGGACGTCAAGCGCTGAAGAGCTGGCTCTGAATGGGCAACTAAAGCGGCATCATCTGCAAAGAGTAGTTCACGGACAAGTTTCTCTTGTGTCTTGGTGTGAGCTTGCAGGCGCCTCAGATTGAAGAGACTGCCATCCGTGCGGTACCGGATGTAAACAGCGTCTTCATTGTTGAGGTCTTTCATGGCTTGGTTCAGCATCATGCTGAAGAAGATTGAAAAGAGGGTTGGTGCGAGAACACAGCCTTGCTTCATGCCATTGTTAATGGAGAAGGGTTCAGAGAGCTCATTGCTGTATCTGACCCGACCTTGTTGGTTTTCGTGCAGTTGGATAATCATGTTGAGGAACTTTGGGGGGCATCCGATGCGCTCTAGTATTTGCCAAAGCCCTTTCCTGCTCACGGTGTCGAAGGCTTTGGTAAGGTCAACAAAGGTGATGTAGAGTCCTTTGTTTTGTTCTCTGCACTTTTCTTGGAGCTGTCTGAGGGCAAAGACCATGTCAGTAGTTCCTCTTTTTGCGCGAAAGCCGCACTGTGATTCTGGGAGAATATTCTCGGCGACACTAGATATTGTTCTATTTAGGAGAATCCTAGCGAAGATTTTGCCTGCAATGGAGAGCAGCGTGATTCCCCTGTAGTTTGAGCAGTCTGATTTCACGCCTTTGTTTTTGTACAGGGTGATGATGGTGGCATCACGAAGGTCCTGAAGCAGTTTTCCTTGGTCCCAACAAAGCTTGAAAAACTCATGCAGTTTGACATGCAGAGTTTTGCCGCCAGCCTTCCAGACCTTTTTTAATATCCTGAAACACATTAAAAAAAATCTTTGAGAAGTCTGTAAATTTATTTGATGTGAACTCTGATTTAGACTAAACATGGCTCCTTTTTGTCATGAATGAATAGTAGCAGGACTAATAATTATTATTTTGCTTCAGAGCAGGAATATAGGCTTGGCTGAAAATACTTACCAAATTTTTCTCTGATTTGTTGGGGATGAGATGTTTCCAACAACACTGGAGCTTGACAGAGTGCATCTTTCAGAGTGCCTTCACCTAAATCAGGGCAAAAACAATGTATGGTCATTATACACTTACATCACTATCAAAAGAAGGAAAAAAATCCATGAAGCAATACCATGAGAAAAATGTTAGAATTGTGGTAGATTACCCTTCTGAAGTTATGAGGCAGCGGACTGTCTACAGGGAAACATATAAACATAGAAAAATAGGTGCAGGAGTAGGCCATTTGGCCCTTCAAGCCTACACCACAATTCAATATGATCATGGCTGATCAGTGCCCTGTTCCTGCCTTCTCCCCACACTCCTTGATCCCCTTAGCCACAAGGGCCAAATCTAACCTATTCTTAAAGATTGACAAGGAACCGGCCTCAACTACTTTCTGTGGCAAAGAATTCCACAGATCCACCACCCTCTGAGAGAAGAAATTTTTCATCATCTCAGTCCTAAAAAACTTACCCCTTATCCTTAAACTGTGACCCCTGGTTCTGGTTTATCCCAGCATTGGAAACAACCTTCCTGCATCTCGTCTGTCTAAACCCTTAAGAATTTTACATGTTTCTATAAGATCCCCTCTCAGTCTTCTAAATTTCAGAGAATACAAGTCTAGTCTATCCATTCTTTCTTCCTATGCAAGTTATGTCCAAGTTGTACAAGCATAGGTATAAGCTGTTCCCAGTACATCCTTGCATCTCTCTTCCCAGCAGTTTGAAGAAATGGTTTGATTCAGTGGAGGATGCTCTGGAGTACATTCGTAAACTTCCTGCTCCAACTTCTCTCTCTTTTCTTTCTGTTGAATGGCTGTTTTGAACTGATTATTGAATTTTAGCATGTTAAAGGTTCATTCATTGGTTTTTAAGGTTTTCACAGGGAAAGTATTAATGTTGCAAGCTGATTTAATTTGGGGGTGGTTGAAGGATCAGAATTCGACACACTTTTATTGTATTTGTGATTAAGATTGTTCTATCAAAACGGGATTATTTTGTTTAATATCCTGAAACACATTAAAAAAAATCTTTGAGAAGTCTGTAAATTTATTTGATGTGAACTCTGATTTAGACTAAACATGGCTCCTTTTTGTCAGGAATGAATAGTATCAGGACTAATAATTATTATTTTGCTTCAGAGCAGGAATATCTAATCTTAACAGGAAGATCATGGCTTTCTAGAAATAATTAGCATACTGCTGGTCTATTCGACAGCCTTAGGGGGTGCGACAGGAGAAAAAAAAAGGGTTAATGGGTTTCTGGCATTGCCAGGGTGTTTTATTGTTATGGTCTTTTTGGTTCCAACTTAAGGAGTTGTACTCTCTGGTTTAATAAGGCCATCTGCAAGGCAGAGGTCATTGTTCATACTGCACAAACTTGACTCTGCACATGTGCAATGGAATCTCTGAAATTAGTTTTACGGTTAGTGTTACTTTTTATAACTGAGTGACAATGACTAATCCTTTTAAGTTCCTGAGTTGGAATGAGAAAGGCCTAAATCATCCAGTAAATCAAAGGGAAATGACTTCACATTTAAACCAACTTAAAGCTGCAATTATATTTTTACAGGAGACACATAAATGTGGCAGTGATGTTTTACACCTGATGTCATGGTGGAAATAGCAGCAATATCATTCTTCCTTTCAAGCTAAATCTAGAGTGGTATAAATCCTTGTTAATTAGTCCTTTTCGTATACATAATGCTGTTTCAGATTCTAACAGTCATTTTGTCAGGGAAATTACATGATAAAATAGTGGTTTTGCAAATGTTTATGCTCCCAATGTTGATGATCTGGTGCTTTCTGAATTTTTACCTCCTTGCTGGATTTAAGTTCATATTCAGTTATTCTAGGCGAGGATTTCAACTATTGGTTTGTCCCTATCCTAGATTGTTCATCTTCTAACCCAGCTACATTAAACAAATCAGCCTCATTAATATATTATTTTCCATCAGATTTTGGCATTTCAGATGTCTCGGTTTTTTTAAATCCAACCAATAGAGAGTATTGTTTATTTTCCCAAGATCATCACACTTAATCACGTATTGATTACTTTTTTTATTGATAATCATTTAATTTCATTAATTCATTCCTGTGAATACAATGTCACTGACTCTTCCTAATTTTCCTCAAGATAAAAGACAAAGGTATTTTAATTCAGTTATTATCATATAAGGACTTAGTTAAATTTATGGAAGAACATAGTTTTCTATTTTTTCAAACTTTATTTAAAAGATAAAATAACCCATAACATACAGTATAGAAATAATCAAGAAAAGATTTTACATTAACACCTCTCCCACCCTCCCACCCCTACAGCCAACTCCCTTAAGGGGAGCAAAACAATATAGATTATAAAAATAAAAAGAAAATATTATGAATGTTAATAACATTTCAAATTATATCTAAATGCATATATTTCAAATACAGAGACCACTTACTAACAAAAGAAGAATTATGATGTAAATTATGTAATTTTTTCCATGATAACACATACTTTCAATTAATTGTGCCAATGTGATATATTAATCTCAGTATCATCTTTCCAGGTACTAGCAACACATTTATGTGCTACTGATAACACCAAACGTACAAAAGCAATTTGAATTTTGTCCAATCCCATTCCCCTTAATGAATACAAATTTCCCAACAAGAAAATAGTTGGATCTAACGGTAATATATAATTATATAATATTTCCGAGCCACATCTAAAACAAGAATCCAAATTACTAAACCCATTTTTTTTAGCTATTCAGGGGTCAAATATAATTGATGTAAAAAATTATAATTAACCATTCCATATCTTACATTAGTCAATTTAATTACATTGTCCTGACACATATTCACCTAATCATCTTTGGGAAAATAAATACTAAATCACTCTCTCATTTAAGTTTAGATTTCTCCCAATCTGACTTATCCATACTATCTTTTAACAAATTATACATATCTGAAACATAACCTTTTTTCAATATAGAGGAAATCAAAGATTCAAATCTTGACAAAGTAGGTAAAATAATCTCTCTACCATAATTATCTTTTATCAAAGCTCTAAGTTAATAATACACAAGTATATCAAATCTTTCTCTCAATTAATTAAAAGAAAGAAATTTCCCCTCTGCAAAACAATCTTGTATTGTCTTTATTCCTTTAGAATCCAAAATCTTTAAATGATTATTAAACAGTGAAAAAGGAATAAGCTGATTATTATACAATGGAGTTAAAATTGATAATTTATCTTTCGATCCTAACACCCTATTTTTTTAAATCCAAATCTTTAACAAATGTTTCAATATCGGCATATCATATTGCTGTAACAAAATCAAATTCCAATGAAATATAAATTCATGTATCTCAACCCTAGAAATACACACCATCTCCACTTTAGCCCAGCTAGGAGGGTGGTCTAAATCCATCAATCTACTAACAAACTTCAACTGGGCTGCTTCATAATAGTTTTGAAAATGTGGTAATTGTAGTCAGCCCAATGCATACTTCCACGTAAGACTATGCAATGCCACTTGAGCTAATTTACCTTTCCATAAAAACTCTCAGACTGCTTTATTCAAATCTTGAAAAAAAGCCCTTAGAAAGTAAACAAGGCATCGACTGAAATAAATATTGAATTTGAGGAAAAAATATTAATTTTAATACAATTAACCCGACCAAGCAAAGTCAATGGAATATCTTTCCACTTAATCAAATCTGCTTTAATCAGTCTTAATAAAGGTACATAATTTAATTGAGTGAATGAGTCAATTTAAAAGGTGAAGAAATCTGTCCATTTGTCACCACCCTAGCAATTGGGTTCATATATAAAGCCTTAACCCAACCAATAAAAAAAGGGCCGAATTTAAATTTCTCTAATACTTTGAATAAAAAAATCCAACTCAACCCTATCAAAAACTTTTTCTGCACCTAATGCAACCATTAGATGGTTAGGTTGCTTTTGATATGCGTTGACCAAAGTAATTAATTGAAATATATTGTCTGATGCATTTCTATTCTTAATAAAACCTGTTTGATCAATATGTACCAATTTGGGTAAATGCTTTCGCTATAATTTTATAATCTACATTTAATAAAGAAATAGGTCAATATGAAGACACTTTTAATGGACCTCTATTTTTTTTTGGAATGACAGTTATTAAAGCTCTTGAACATGATTCTGGTAACTTCCATCATCCCCTGGGGACTTTCCATTAGGCATTTCCTGAATAGCTTCCTTAATTTCAAAATCCTAAATGGAGATTCCAATTCCTGAACATCATTTCCATCTAATACCAGTAACTTTAATTTAGATAAGTAAGAGTCAATAGAACCATTATCCTGTTTCCCCTCAGAAGTATATAATTTCAAATAAAATGAATAAAACTGGTCATTAATTTCCTGAGGTTTGTAAGTATCTTGCCTCCAGCAAGAAAATATTTATTTCAAAACAACAGATCATAGCTGTTTTTGTCTCTATGTGCTTCATTTCAAAACTTTCTTGACTAAGCTTTTTAATGCACTGTGAAAATAAGTCAAGAAAAATCAATCTTCCATATTGTCTCTTTTCCTCAAAAACCTAACCTACTGACCTGTACCTGAACAAATCAAATCCTAAAACATTCAGAGACTGGTCAAATGTTTTGACTCGAAGGACTGCCTAACAAGAACCATGATTGTTCACCTTCAACAAATGGACATTTAATTTATTTGCATGCAGACTCAATTGGAAGAGTGAGTGCTATTCATTACCATAAACATAACTTCTCAGTCCATAAAGAGAGTTGACTCAGAGAGCAATGGCTGAGCTAACTTAAAATGATTAATGCCAGGTGAAAACATAATGTTTACAAAATGAACTAAGTTGCTTCCTTAACACTGCTAAAATAGCTCTGCATGGATCCACACAAGATGTTGAAAATCACATGACTAGTATCTCCCCCCGCAAAAAAAAAACCTGATGGATTTCAAAATGCCCACAAGAAGCTGTATAAACAGCATTGAGTTTATCAGATAAAGGATTCAAGGAAAAATATGCCAATCAGTGTTTTAAACAATGATTCATTCTGGAAAAGAGATTTCAGTAGAATGACAAAATATTGATAAGGATTTACCTGAATGGATATGTTATCATTTGTGGGCCTTGTAGGAATAGTCATTGTTGGCAATGGATCACTTCCCATACAAGGAATATATTAACCTTTCAGTCATCAGTGACATGGAGGAATTTGTGCATTTTAAACATAATGTTGCTTGATAAAGGAAAGCTCGGTATTTAGAAATTGTTGCATATTTGTTAAACAGTTTTATTAGACAGTGGCATCACTGTTCATTAGTACATATTTGCAGAAGGAAGGCAGAACTGGAGTTGGTGACTCCATCAAAGATTGACAAATATACAGAAAATGGCTCATTCAAGATTGACATTGTGTTGTCTTTGTTGGTTGGTGTTATATAGAGAATTTAGGTTAAAAAGACTTAAGTTAAAATGTGATGATTAATCATACACAGGGAAGCCAGAACGGACAGGGAGTTTACTAGCAGTCAAGGACAAAAGGATCTGCTGAATATGTTTTTTTAAACCTATCTTTTCATGGTCATAGTGAGAGACATGCAGGAGACAAAGGATTGATAAGAAGGGTGAGAAACAGAATTTAGTGTATGTAGAGTTCACAGCGTACGTAACGAACGTGATAATTAATAATGCAGTTATACTTAGAATGCTTTTGTAATACTAACCAATTAAAACAGTATTAATAAGAAGGGGAAGGGCAAATAATAAGGGTATAAAAATCAATGCACTGTATGTATCGGGGCTTAACTGGTGAGAAACCAGTTGAGTCCAACTCTGCAGACTTGTAAATAAAGCTTGTCGTGTCATCAGTTTTAAAGAGACTCATGTGTGAGAAGTTTTATTTCTGACAAATGGGGGCTCGTCCGGGATCTACACTCCGGCCGTGAGGGGAGGCGAGAAGAGGGACATCGGAGGCGGTGCACCCCGCTGAGTTCAGCGGCTCCTAGTCCCTTGCTCGTCGCTTCGGGCGGCTTGAGCGAGTGGTATCCGGACAGGGTGACACGACAAGACGGAGAGGAGAAGGGTGACGGTTCAATCCCCGGGAAGACACCGGTAAGTGACGACTTACGATTGTGGTGTGGGGATTGGGTAACAGGTGTAACGGGATACACCTGTTTGGATAAAAACCTAACGAAATAGATTAAGTATAGATCTTTTGTCGTGGTGTGAGGACCCTGTCGCGGGACTCTAGGATAGACCCCAGGGAAACCTCGGCGGTAACCGAAGGAGGGACAGCACCTCCGACGAAGTGCCGAGAAGAGAGGGGTCAACCCCAGGAAAACCTCAGCGGTAACCGAAGGAGGGACAGCACCTCCGACGAGGCGTCTGAGAAGAAGGGAGTAGGGTCCAGAACGAGAGGGTCCTCAGCAACGATAAACAGATCTAGGTGGGAAAATGGGAGGATCAAAATCTAAGGGCTCGTCTGAAAATTTAGGACAATTCCTGGGAGTATCCCTTGACAGCCCTTTGGGGAGAATGTTTGAAAATTGGGATAGTAAAAGATATCGGGACAAAAACAAGAAAAAGATGGTCCAATATTGTCTCCTTTAGTCAAAACAACCTATTAAAGGTTCCTCGGTCTGGTGGCCGAAATTTGGATCTGATGAGGATTGGGTTAGACAAGCATTAAACATATATGTAAATTCGAGACCAAAGGTGAATCAAGAAGAGTCAGCATATGCATTTTGTTGGGTTCCCTGGCCAGGATCCTTAACAGAATGTTTTAAATTGAGGGTAGCAGGAGAAAAGAAATGGGAACCTCTGGACAACCTTCCCCCTCCTTATATTCCCCCGGTGCCTACTGCGCCCGAGGAAAGCTTATTACCGGAGGGGAAAGGTGATGAATCTGATTGCCCCGAAGGGGGCCGGGAAAAAAAGGATGAATTAAGGGAGTCGGACCCTAAACTTCCACCGGTAAACCGACCCTGGACAAGATCCCAGACTGGTCCAGGACCATCAAAGTTTTCAATAAACCTAAATCCCCTGAGAGAAGTTCCTATGGGAGGACCGGGAGGGGGAACGGGATATGTGAATGTTCCCCTAACTAGTACAGAGGTGCGGGGATTTAAGAAAGAAATGAAAAAGTTATTGGAAGATCCTATAGGACTGGCTGAACAGCTTGACCAATTCTTGGGACCAAACACATATACGTGGGAAGAGATGCAGGCAATAATGGGAACATTATTTTCACCCCAGGAGAGGCAGATGATTCGACGGGCTGCCCTCCTCATGTGGGAATATGAACAACCTGGGGACCCTAGACCCCATGAACAAAAATATCCCTTAAATGAACCCAGGTGGGACAAACGAACACCCGAGGGATTGGCAAGTATGAGACAATATAGAGAGTGGACAATTAAAGGGATACGGGAGGCTGTGCCAAAGGGTCACAATTTTACCAAGGCATTTGGGAATCACCAGGGGAAAGACGAGTCCCCTACTGATTTTTTGGAGAGGGTGAGAAAGAATGTCCAACAGTATGCTGGTGTGGACCCTAGTACACCAATGGGTGAACAGCTTATTCGAATTGAATTTGTTTCCAAATCATGGCAAGACATTAGAAAGAAACTAGAAAAGGAGGAGGACTGGAGTGAAAAACCCCTAAGTGAACTGTTAAAAAAGGCACAAAAAGTATATGTGCAGAGAGAAGAAGAAGATCAAAAGAGGGCGACAAAGGTTATGGTACAGACTATCCGACAGATGAATGCTGAATCCAGAGGGGAAAGAAAACAAAACCTTCCTCTAAACAATCCAAGATATCCAAGAGAGGGAAGACCCCGGAGGTTCGTTAAGTGCTATTACTGCAATGAGGAAGGACACTTTAAGAGGGAATGCCCCTGATACAAGAGGGAATTGCGTGCCCTCGAACTTATGGAAGAAGATTAGGGGTGTCAGGGGTTCCAAATGTTAGGGACCAAATATAAGAGGGAACCCCTGGTAAAACTAAAAATTGGTCCCAAGGGAGAAGAGGTGGTGTTGGTGCAACCAAGCTGAGCTACAACCCAGCTCAGTTTTTATACGGCAGTGAAACAGAGACAGAGGTGGAGCATGACTGTGTCGAGTTGACAGATCTTCAGACCAAGACCCGAGAAGACCTTTGCGATACTCCGCTGGGAGAAGGATATGAATTCTACATTGACGGCTCCGCCAGATGTGTTGACGGAATGAGAAGAAATGGGTATGCTATAATAGGAGGAAATACTTGGAAAGTAGTAGAATCCACGAGACTACCCGGAAGCTGGTCAGCACAATCCTGTGACCTATATGCCTTGCAGAGAGCCCTCAGAATACTGGCAAAGAAAATTGGAACGATTTACACAGATTCCAAATACGCATACGGGGTAGTGCATACCTTTGGTAAGATCTGGAAGGAGCGTGGTCTAATTACATCAAGAGGAAAGGAACTGGCACACGAACAGATGATTACTCTGACTTTAGAAGCCTTAACATTACCCCAAGAAATAGCAGTGGTCTACATACCAAGCCATCAAAGGGGAGATAACCCGACAGCAATTGGAAACAGACTGGCTGATGAAGAAGCCAAAAGAGCAGCCATGCAACAAGAAGTCCGTTTGCTGACTTTAATCCCAATAAGGCAAGGCATAAAGACAGCTCCCATTTTCACTGCTAAGGAAGAAAAGAACATGGATCAGCTGGGCGCAAGCCAGTTACCTGATGGAACATGGAAAACACCAGATGGAAGAATGGTTCTAAATAAAGAAATAACTCGTAATATTTTAAAACACCTGCATCATCAGAGCCACTGGGGCACCCAAGCCTTATGTGACAAAGTGCTTCGAGAATATGTGTGTAAGGGAATCTACACCTTGGCCCAACAAGAGGTGCAAAATTGTTACCTATGCACAAAAATTAATAAGAAGATAATAAGGACAGGGACCATGGGAGGTCAACCATTAGCCATACGCCCTTTTCAACGTATCCAGATCGACTTCACAGAGTTACCTCAAGTTCAAAGATGGAAATATCTGTTGGTGATAATAGATCACTTTACCCGATGGGTAGAAGCCTTCCCAACAATAAATACTACAGCCTCTACAGTAGCTCGCCTCCTCCTAGAGCAGATAATCCCCAGATATGGTATAATGGATTCTATAGACTCAGACAGGGGTCCGCATTTTCTTCAAAAATCCAGCAATTGATTTGTAATGCATTACAGGTCTCTTGGAAATTACATACCCCTTGGCATCCACAAAGCTCAGGGAAGGTTGAACGTATGAATGGAACACTAAAAATCCAATTGACAAAGTTAATGGTGGAAACTAAAATGCCTTGGATAAAGTGTCTGCCCCTGGCCTTATTGAGAATTCGTACTGCCCCACGAAAAGATGTAGGGCTGTCCCCTTATGAAATGATGTTTGGGCTTCCCTTCTGGAGTACAGTTGAGGGGTGTCCCACCTTGGGGGAAGGGGATATATTTGTTAGGAACTATTTACAGGCACTGTCACGCTCTCTTACAGATTTACGAAAGAGAGGACTATTGGCACAAACACCGCCTCTAGACTTTTCTTTACACAAAGTGGAACCAGGAGACTGGATTCTCATCAAGACCTGGAAGACTGAAAAACTCCAGCCCCAGTGGGAAGGTCCATACCAAGTTCTCTTAACTACAGAAGCTGCAGCACGAACAAGAGAGAAGGGGTGGACACACGCATCCAGATTTAAGGGACCTGTAGAGGCGCCTCAGGACCCTGATACGAACTCAGATTGGACTTGTGTTCCTGGAGAAAAACCTCTTACCTTACGATTTCGCAAAAAGACTTAATTCACAATGTTATTGTTATGTTCTTTGATTTTTCTTAGTTTGCCTATGTCTTTATCAGGTGTGAAATGTAAGAAATGCAGAGATACAGTGGTCCTGTTTCAGGACCACATTTGGGGAAGAAAGGAAGGTAATTTCATTTCCCATACCTCAGTTCCTGAGAAATGCTGGGCAGAAAATACCACCCAACATCCATATACCCTTTGTGTGGAAAAAGAAGGAAATAATATGGGTCATTATATACAGATTCCTAATACCACTCCTTTCCCTCTTAACGGTTGGAAAGGTGACTCAAGCCCACCATGCCCTGATGGACTCTGGTTTTGCATACACCAGCGTACTGTTCCAATGAAAAGTTACACTCCACACTCGAAATTGCCTGTCCCTTTAAGACAGCCGGACTTAGTTCGAGTCCATCCAAATAGCCATGTAAGTTTCGGTAATGCAATTGGGGGAGATAACCTTTTTGTAGATCTGGCAACTAAAATTGCAGGAACTTTTAATGTAACCAATTGTTGGGTCTGCGGGGGTCCACGGATGTCAGAACAATGGCCTTGGTGGGGGGAGCCCCTCAATTCATTGACCATGATTTCCCGGATTTAGACAACTAACCGAACGAGATCAAGAGAAACCTCGTCTCTCTCTAACTTCCCCTCTGGTTTTTATTGTCTCTCACGAGCCGGCAAATACCCAGTAGGAGAAAGTCCCTGCAAAGCTGTATGGATTCGCATTTCGCCTGGTGTTTTCACTTGGTTTCCTAAACCTCAGACTTGGTTCTTATCCACTGTTTTTAAAACTAATTGCCTACCCCTGTCTAATAGCAGTATTCAGTTTTGGAATTGTACCACTTCCACCATCACAGGACCGTACCAATCAAATCCCGTTCTTAAAAGAGTTTGGGAAAGGGGGTATGGAGTATCCCCAAATGGATTATTCTGGGTATGTGGTAATAAAGCTTATACTCGTCTTCCCTCACAGTGGAGTGGAACTTGTTTCCTAGGAATAATCCGCCCAGAATTTTTCCTTCTACCCCACGATCACGGTCATAAATTAGGCGTGAAAGTCTTTGATACATTACATCGTCAACCCCGCTCTACCACGGTACATTTGGGACAATGGAGAGATGATTGGCCTCCAGAACGCATAATTCAATATTATGGTCCCGCTACATGGGCTCAAGATGGATCCTGGGGTTATCGTACTCCTATATATATGTTAAATCGTATAATTCGCTTACAAGCAGTCCTTGAAATTGTTACAAATCAAACAGCTATAGCTCTGCAATTACTTGCATCCCAGCAAGGTCAAATGCGCTCTGCTATATATCAGAACCGTCTAGCCCTAGACTATCTCCTAGCCACGGAAGGAGGTGTATGTGGCAAGCTTAATTTGACTAACTGCTGCTTACAGATTGATGATAATGGAAAAGCCGTTCGTAAAATCGCTGATAATATTTGTACATTGTCCCATGTGCCGGTTCAAACCTGGCATCCTTTCCCACAATTTAATTGGATGGACAAATGGTTTGGAGGAACCTGGTGGCGTACCTTCTTGTGGGTCATCGGAGGTATTTTATTCCTCCTACTTATTTGGCCCTGTATTATTCCCTGTCTACGCAGCCTGGTGATTTCCATGGTCGAACAAGCTATGCAACCAGGGGGAATGGGAGACCCTGTAAGACTTTTATTTCAGCGTGAGATTAATATATCATAAAACGCTTCTCTTCCCTAGCTTAGAATCCCCATTCATATCTATACATATATTCAACACATTTTAAAGAGAGAAAGGGGTGGATTGTTATATAGAGAATTTAGGTTAAAAAGACTTAAGTTAAAATGTGATGATTAATCATACACAGGGAAGCCAGAACGGACAGGGAGTTTACTAGCAGTCAAGGACAAAAGGATCTGCTGAATATGTTTTTTTAAACCTATCTTTTCATGGTCATAGTGAGAGACATGCAGGAGACAAAGGATTGATAAGAAGGGTGAGAAACAGAATTTAGTGTATGTAGAGTTCACAGCGTACGTAACGAACGTGATAATTAATAATGCAGTTATACTTAGAATGCTTTTGTAATACTAACCAATTAAAACAGTATTAATAAGAAGGGGAAGGGCAAATAATAAGGGTATAAAAATCAATGCACTGTATGTATCGGGGCTTAACTGGTGAGAAACCAGTTGAGTCCAACTCTGCAGACTTGTAAATAAAGCTTGTCGTGTCATCATTTTAAAGAGACTCATGTGTGAGAAGTTTTATTTCTGACAGTTGGCATTATGTGAATTGCTCTTTATGTTTGCCAGTCTTTCCGACTACAAATAATTCAAAATGACTGTACAGTGTCTTCAGCAGAATTAACATTGAAATGGCTTTGTACTTTTTGGATCATCATTTCCTGGACAAGCAGTTTATTAAATAAGAACTGATATGAACAAAGACATTTCAATAAACCATTAAACAATAAAGTGTCGGAGGAGGGGGGGGGGAGAAAAAGTCACTGTATATGTGTGAAAAAGAAATAGTGTATATCATGGCTAATGTGATTTATGGTGTGAAAAATTAAAAATTTTTAAAAAAAAACCAATAAAGTGTCAAATGAAACATTATATATTACGTGCTCCCATCTCCAGTTCATTTTCATTTGAGTGGGACTGTCATTTTGAGAGAACAAATCAAGCTGCAAGCCCTGCAAGACATAGATTGACTGTGGGCTGACAGGCTAGAACAGTGTGTACTCAAATTTGCTAATTCTAAAGAGAGAGTGGAAGTGGCCCTGGAAAACACAGATGCAGGGACCACGTGACCAACATGTTAAAGACACCGTTCTCTGTTTGATCAGGGGCCATTTTAAGGAAGCAGAACTTGGCAAAGCATCTCTTTGAAGGGGTACTGTGCTGAAGTGAGCTCGTGTGGTAATAGAAAATTTGTCTGATTTCTCTCTGTAAGGAGAATGAGTATACCCACCAAAGGAATGGTCACTTTTGAAGGGGGATTAGTGACCATGACCAAAAGGGAAGGTCACTTCAAATGGCTGACCCATGAAAGGGTTCTGGAAGCAGAGAAATACTGTATTTGGATTGTGACCATTGTGATGGTCATTTCAGCTGACCCACGAAAGAGTGCTATTTGTCTGAAAAGGAGATTTCTCTGGAAGCAGCTCAACAAGGATTTTGTGAGTTTATAACAGTCTGTCACCCCTTTCTCTCCCATCTACTCCATGATTACTTCTTTGATCATTTTAAAGCATGCGGGTCAGCACTGGATTTTCTGAGACTGAAATTTGAACTAACATTCCAGAATTGTGCCTGAGCTGTAGTGGCTTGGGGTATTACACACACACACACACACACACACACACACACACACACACACACACACACACACACACACACACACACACATTCATGCATAGTTGGGAGTTAAGGAGATACTTTTAGATAAATTATTTATGGTGTTATATTATTGGTAATTAATAATTTAAAATATCATGTCTTGGCTAATTCCTATTGCTGTTGTCTGAGTAGGTACACATTTCATCAGCGATCCAGTGATACACCATAAGACATTGCATTGTGTTGAATGTGGATCTGCAGACTAGCAGCATAATTAATTTCCCTCATCCCTGAGGTTATAAAAGATTGCCTGTTGCAGTGTACAGGGTACACTGCTATCAGAGAGCAGTAGCGATCATCCAGAACCCTCACCACCCAGCACATGCTCTGTTCTTGCTGTTGCCATTAGGAAAGAGGTATAGGTGCCTCAAGGCTCGCACCACGAGGTTCAGGAACAGCTGCTGCCCCCCACCATCAGACTTCTCAACAACAAACTTAATCAGGAACTCATTTAAGGACTCTTACTTGTGCACTTTATTGAATTTTTAAAAAATTCTCTCTGTATTGACACTTTGTTTATATCCATTATCTGTTTACAGTTCTTTATTTGTTTACATGTGTACATTGTGTACAGTTTTATTTGCACCACTAATTAGTGGTAATTCTGCTTGGCCTGCAGAAAAAGAGTCTCAGACTTGTATGTAATGTCATGTATGTACTCTGACAATAAATCTGAAATCTGAACAAAAAACCTGAAAAACGTTTTTCTAATTCATTACAAATTTGCAGTCTTACTGAAAGGATATAGAAAATCTAAGTGGCAAAGGATTTTACATGTCATCGATACCACACTGCTCCTCACCTACAAATCGTCAGTGGTAATATGAGATGCACTAAACTGAATGCTTTGCATTCCCTGTACTAGATTCCCTCATCTTTATAATAATTGAGATGTATTAATATCAATTTTGAACTTCTGTGGCTAATTTAAAAAATGGAACCCTCTCAAAAGAATAATCATTAATCTCCAAATGTTTTCTCCGAGCTGAATCATATTTACTGGATATGTTCCTGTGTGAGAAACAAAAACAGTTATCACATTACATTTATTGGACAAATTTAAAAAATATTTAAAGCATCCTTATCCAAAGGTGAGGTGCCGGAGGATTGGAGGGAAGCTCATGTTGTTCCATTGTTTAAAAAAGTCTCCAAAAGTAAAGCAGGAAATTACAGGCTGGTGAGCTTGACGTCAGAAGTAGGTAAATTATTGGAGGGTGTTTTGAGAGATAAAGTATTTGGACAACCAAGGGCTGATTAAGGATAGTCATTATGGCTTGGCGCATGATAGGTCACGGTTAATGTATCTTATAGAGTTTTTCGAGGAGGTTACCAAGAAAGTAGATGAAGTAAAGGCTGTGGATGTTGTCTACATTGACTTTAGACACGATCCCACATGGGATGATCATTCAGAAGGTTCAGACACTAGGCATCCATGGAGAGGTTGTAAACTGAATTTGAAATTGGCTGAATGGAAGAAGACAGAGAGAGGTAATATTGGTTGCTTCTCAGACTGAAGCTCTGTGATTAGTGGTGTGCCTCAGGGATCAGAGTTGGGATTATTATTATTTGTGGTCTATATCAATGATCTAGATGATAATGTGGGAAATTGGATCAGAAAGTTTTCTGATAACACTAAGATTGGAGGTGTTGTTAACAGTGAACAAAGTTTTCAAAGCTTGCAGAGGGATCTGGACCAGCTGGAAAAATGGGCCAGAAAATGGAAGATGGAATTTAATTCAAACAAGTGTGAGGTGTTGCATTTTGGAAGGACAAACCAAGGTAGGACATAGAAGTGCAGAGAAACAAAGAGATCTGGGAATTCAGATACATAATTCCCTGAAAGAGCTGTCACAGGTAGACAGGGTTGTGAAGAAAGCTTTTGGCATGGAAGCAAAATGGCAGCAGGAGAGGTGTAGTGAGGTTGGAGAGTTCCCTGTTAAAAAGATTAGAAAAGAGAGGGTAAGGTGTAGAAACCCACCTCTAAGAATCTACAGAATAGAGATATGATAGTTTAGAAAACACTGAAGTGAAAAAGAAATGGAAAAAAAGGCAAAAATAGCAAGAGGAGAGAGAGTGCAAAGAGCTTACCTTGTGGCAGAGAGAGCAAGGTCGAGGAGGGTCTTGCCTAGAGGCCAAGGATGGTGATGGTTGCAGTGTTGGCACCCAAGCAAGGACCTTCCCGTTGAGAGGAGAGTGCATGGGAGGAGATGAGTGAGGACAGCCTGGGAAAGGCTAGTCCAGGAAGGCACCCAGTGAAGATAGCGATCGAGGAGCCAGGAGTGCTGTTGGACTTGGAGATTCGGCAGTTCAGAAAGGAAGAGGTTGAGTGGGAGGAGAGGACAGCAACAGAAGTAGTGGTGACCTCGGCAAGGACAGGAAGCTCAAAGGCTCGAGGTAAGAGGACCCAAGCCTAAAAGGAGAGGGCAGTGAAACCGGTGGTGGCAGAAGACATGGATATGTGACGGTGGCGGAGCCAGGCCAAGGTCAAGAGGATGAGGTTGACCTTGTTTGTATTAAGGTAAGG
Organism: Narcine bancroftii; assembly: GCF_036971445.1. NCBI lineage: Eukaryota > Metazoa > Chordata > Chondrichthyes > Torpediniformes > Narcinidae > Narcine > Narcine bancroftii. The sequence continues at coordinate 63,205,878 of NC_091477.1, read as the reverse complement.
CTGGTTTAGTTGTTTATTTGTTTCTTTTGAACTTGAGGAAGGGGAGAGAGAAAGAATGAGTGTGAGAGCAGTTTTCTGTTCTCAGTGTCAAATGTGGGAGGTCCTGGAGTCTTCTATCCTCCCAGACATCCATGTCGGTGCCAGATGTGCTGAGCTACAGCTTTTCAGGGACCGTGTTGGGGAACTGGAGCTGCGGGAGAGTGAGGAAGTCATAGATAGGAGTTACAGCCAGGTGGTCACACCAGGGCCACGGGAGGAGGATAAGTGGGTCACAGTTAGGAGAGGGAAGGGGAAGAGTGAGGTGCTAGAGAGGACCCCTGTAGCTGTAACCCTCAATAAATAGGTACTGCTGGGTGGGGGGGGGGGTGGGGGTGGGGGGAGGACAGCCTAGCTGGGGAAAGCATTAGTGGCTGTACCTCTGGCACGAGATTTGCCCCTGTGGCTCAGAAGGGTAGCGAAAGGTAGAGGAGACTCAATAGTTAGGACAGAAAGGGGATTCTTTGGGCACAGTCAAGAGCATAGGATGGTGGTTTGTCTCCCTGGTGCCAGGGTCCAGCATGTTGCTCCTCATGTCCAAGATATCCAAAAGTGGGAGGGAGATGAGCCAGAGGTCATGGTACATGTCGGTACCAATGACGTCGGGAGGAAGAGTGAAGAGGTCCTGAAAAGTGAGGACAGGGAGTTAGCTAGAGAGCTGAGAGAAGGACCTTGAAGAGAATGATCCTGGGATTACTGCCTGTGCCACACGACAGTGGGAGCAGGAACAGAATGAGGTGGATGATGAATGTACGGCTGAAGGGATGGAGCAAGAGGCAGGGATTCAAGTTTCTGGATCACTGGGACCTTTTTTGGGGGAGGTGAGGCCTGAAAAGAATGGACGGGATGCACTTGAATCCCAGGGGGTTGAGGATCATGGCTGCGACATTTGCTAAAGCTACTCAGGAGACTTTAAACTAGAATTGTTGGGGGGAGGGAACAAAGCGAAAGAGAAGGTTAGATTGCAAACAGAGAAAACTTGAAGACAGTGTTTGAGGATGGAAAGGCAGGTGATAGAGAAGGAAGATGCTCTGTACGAAGATGGAGGGGAGATGATAGAAAAATAACATAATAGAGTTGTTTATAAAGATAAAGACAAACAGAGAATAAGTAGTGGGAACTTTGAAATGCATATTCTTTAATGCTCGGAGAATTGTAAGGAAGGTGGATGAGCTGAAGGTGTGGATAGACACTTGGCAGTATGACGTAGTAGCACTTAGTGAAACATGGTTGTAGGAAGAATGTAATTGGCAGCTAAATATTCCTGGATTTTGTTGCTTTGGGTTGGAGGGGCAAGAGGGGGTGATGCAGCATTGCTTGTCAGGGAAAATATTACAGCGATGCTTAGACAGGATAGATTAGAGGGCTCGTCCAGGTAGGCTGTATAGGTAGAATTAAGTAATGGGAAAGGAGTAGTCACACTTATAGAGGTGCATTATAGACCACCTAATGGGGAACGAAAACTAGAGGAGCAAATTTGGAGGGAGATAGCAGATATTTGTATAAGCACAGGGTTGTGATAGTGGGAGATTTTAATTTTCCAAATATAGATTGGGAAACACATTCTGTGAAAAAGTTGGATAGATTGGAATTTGTAAAATGTGTGCAGGATAGTTTTATATAGCAAAACAAAGACGTACCAACTAGAGAAGGGGCAGTGTTGGTTCTACTGTTGGGGAATGAGATAGGTCAGGTGATGGAGGTATGTGTTGGAGAGCACTTTGGGTCCAGTGATCATAGTGCCATTAGTTTCAATGTAATTATGGAAAGGGATAGGTCAGGACCTAAGATTGAAGTTTTCAAGTGGGGAAAAGCTAGATTTGAGGAGATGAGATATGATTTACAAGGAGTGGATTGGGACAATTTGTTTTATGGGAAAGATGTAGGAGAGAAATGGAGATCTTTTAAAAGTGAGATTTTGAGGGTCCAAAATCTTTATGTTCCTGTCAGGACAAAAGGCAGAGTCAAAAGTTTGAGAGAGCCATGGTTTTCAAGGGATACTGGAAACTTGGTTCAAAAAAAGGAGACCTACAATAAATATAAGAAACAAGGAATAAAGGAGATGCGTGGAGAATACATTAAATGTAAAAAAGAATCTTAAGAAAGAAATTAGAAAAGCTTAAAGAAGATACGAGGTGGCTTTAGCAAACAGGGTGAAAATAAATCCAAAAGGTTTCTATAAATGTTAATAGCCAGAGGAGAGTGAGGGATAAAATTGGTCCCTTAGAGAATCAGAGCGGACAACTGTGTGGGGAGCCAAATGAAATGGGGGTGATTTTGAACAAGTTCTTTTCTTTGGTATTAACTAAGAAGGATAATGAATTGTGCGGGATAAAGGAAGCAAAGAGGGTAGTTATGGAAAATAAAGTGATTGGAGCTTTTTGAAGCATATAAAGGTGGAAACGTCTCCAAGTCACAACAGGATTCTTCCCAGAACCATGAGATGAAGTTAGTGAGGAAATAGCAGCAGACCTGACAGTGATTTTTCACATGTCATTAGAGATGGGTATAGTGCCGGAGAATTGGCATAGTGCTAATATGGTGTATTACTAATGTGGTTCCTTTGTTTAAAAAGGGTTCAAGGAGCAAGTCTAGCAATTATCAGCCTGTAAGTTTGACATCTGTGGTAGGTAAGTTAATGGAAAACATTCTTAGAGATAATATATATAAGTATCTGGAGTGAAGGGTCTGATCAGGAACACTCAACACGGGTTTGTGCGTGGAAGGTCATGTTTGACCAATCTTGTTGAATTTTTTTAAGAGGTGACTAGGAATGTTGATGAGGGTAGAGCAGTGGATGTTGTCTACATGGACTTCAGTAAGGCCTTCGATAAGGTTCCGTATGGAAGGTTAGTTAGGAAGGTTCATGCACTTGGTATTAACATTGAGATAGTCAAATGGATTAAACAGTGGCTGGAAGGGAGATGCCAGAGAGTCATAGTGGATAACTGTTTATTGGGATGGAGTCCGGTGACCAGCGGTGTGCCTCAAAGATCTGTATTGGGTCCCTTGCTGTTTACATTAATGATCTGAATGGTGGGATGGTAAATTGGATTAGTAAATATGCAAATGGTACTAAAATAGGTGGAATTGTGGATAATGAAGAAGGTTTTCAAAGATTGCAGAAGCATTTGGACGGCTTAGAAGAGTGGGCTGAAACATGGCAGATGGAGTTTAATGCTGTAAGTATGAAGTGCTTCATTTTGGAAGGAATAATCAAAACAGGACATACGTTGTAAATGGGAGGGCATTGAAGAATGCAGTGGAGCAGAAAGATCTTGGAATAACGGTTCATCATTCCAATCAAGGTAGAATCTCATGTGAATAGGGTGGTGAAGAAGGGTTTTAGTATTCTGGCCTTTATAAATCAAATCAAACACACAGGAGTTGGGAGGTGATTTTGACATTGTTCAAGGGATTGGTGCGGCCAAATTTGGAATACTGTTTGCAGTTCTAGTCACTGAATTATAGGATCGAACAAAGCAGACCTAACACCGGCCAACATATTAATACCCAGGATACACTCGTCAGTGGCAGCCACCAGGGCATGTAACCATATAGGGGAAGGGCCATCACCCACCGTGGCGCAAACTTTTATTTCCTTCGCCAGGGTGATCGCTCCTCCCATCCCCTCTATTCGAAATGTTGGTCCAGTCCAGAGGTCAGGGTTACCCGGAATCACCGAGTGCTCCGCACCGGTATCGACCAAGGCCAAATATTGGCGGTCATTATCCCCACCCTAATGGATTGTTAACGGTATGTAGGGCCGTGGGTCCCCGTATATCCGCCATATCTCAATGGAGTAGACACGGGGGCCCTGCCCACACCTTCATGCTTTAGTTGGGTTCGGGGGCTTCTAGGCCCACATGCTACTATTATCCATAAGAGCCTTTTTAACCATTTGTTGTATCTCATCACGGATAACTGGAGCAAGAGAAGCTGGCTCAGTGGGAGCAGCAGTAAGAGCAGAAGGCACAGCTGAGCCAGGAGGACTCAACAGCTGGGGAAGATGTTCCCCTACCTTCCTCTTATAAAGGGCATAAAGGACTGCAGTAGGTTTCCCATCAATATCACTTTTAGATACGCCTAGGTTAGAAAAAGGTCCTTTCTTGTTGGTCCCTTATTAGCAGCAGCCCCTCTCTTTTCATACTGCTTGTCTGATTTAACCTGGGTTGTACGTGAGTGGATTTTACCTCCCAACTCTAATTCTCGAAGCCCAGATAAGGCGTGCACCGCCTCAGACACAGGGTGCCCAATTAGCGGACTAGTTACGGACAGAACCAGTTCCCATACAGTGGGTTGGGCAGAACGAACCAATCTGGTATGCATTCCGGCTGTGAATATCTCTTCATCAGGGCTCCCCCATGTACCCACAGCCTCAAATGCCCTGCATACAAGGCAGAGGCCAGAGCCTGCTGATGAATTACTGCTATACCCTCCTCTAGGGTGCCCCAATTGTTCTGTAAATGTAAATCCCAATCTACTGGTGATGGGTATGTTAGAAATAGATGTTTTTTCTTTGGCTTGGCTTCGCGGACGAAGATTTATGGAGGGGGTAAAAAGTCCACGTCAGCTGCAGACTCGTTTGTGGCTGACAAGTCCGATGCGGGACAGGCAGACACGATTGCAGCGGTTGCAGGGGAAAATTGGTTGGTTGGGGATGGGTGTTGGGTTTTTCCTCCTTTGCCTTTTGTCAGTGAGGTAGGCTCTGCGGTCTTCTTCAAAGGAGGTTGCTGCCCGCCAAACTGTGAGGCGCCAAGATGCACGGTTTGAGGCGATATCAGCCCACTGGCGGTGGTCAATGTGGCAGGCACCAAGAGATTTCTTTAGGCAGTCCTTGTACCTTTTCTTTGGTGCACCTCTGTCACGGTGGCCAGTGGAGAGCTCGCCATATAACACGATCTTGGGAAGGCGATGGTCCTCCATTCTGGAGACGTGACCCATCCAGCGCAGCTGGATCTTCAGCAGCGTGGACTCGATGCTGTCGACCTCTGCCATCTCGAGTACTTCGACGTTAGGGATGTAAGCGCTCCAATGGATGTTGAGGATGGAGCGGAGACAACGCTGGTGGAAGCGTTCTAGGAGCCGTAGGTGGTGCCGGTAGAGGACCCATGATTCGGAGCCGAACAGGAGTGTGGGTATGACAACGGCTCTGTATACGCTTATCTTTGTGAGGTTTTTCAGTTGGTTGTTTTTCCAGACTCTTTTGTGTAGTCTTCCAAAGGCGCTATTTGCCTTGGCGAGTCTGTTGTCTATCTCATTGTCGATCCTTGCATCTGATGAAATGGTGCAGCCGAGATAGGTAAACTGGTTGACCGTTTTGAGTTTTGTGTGCCCGATGGAGATGTGGGGGGGCTGGTAATCATGGTGGGGAGCTGGCTGATGGAGGACCTCAGTTTTCTTCAGGCTGACTTCCAGGCCAAACATTTTGGCAGTTTCCGCAAAGCAGGACGTCAAGCGCTGAAGAGCTGGCTCTGAATGGGCAACTAAAGCGGCATCGTCTGCAAAGAGTAGTTCACGGACAAGTTTCTCTTGTGTCTTGGTGTGAGCTTGCAGGCGCCTCAGATTGAAGAGACTGCCATCCGTGCGGTACCGGATGTAAACAGCGTCTTCATTGTTGGGGTCTTTCATGGCTTGGTTCAGCATCATGCTGAAGAAGATTGAAAAGAGGGTTGGTGCCAGAACACAGCCTTGCTTCACGCCATTGTTAATGGAGAAGGGTTCAGAGAGCTCATTGCTGTATCTGACCCGACCTTGTTGGTTTTCGTGCAGTTGGATAATCATGTTGAGGAACTTTGGGGGACATCCGACTGCTCAAACTACAGGGGAATCACGTTGCTCTCCATTGCAGGCAAAATCTTCGCTAGGATTCTACTAAATAGAATAATACCTAGTGTCGCCGAGAATATTCTCCCAGAATCACAGTGCGGCTTTCGCGCAAACAGAGGAACTACTGACATGGTCTTTGCCCTCAGACAGCTCCAAGAAAAATGCAGAGAACAAAACAAAGGACTCTACATCACCTTTGTTGACCTCACCAAAGCCTTCGACACCGTGAGCAGGAAAGGGCTTTGGCAAATACTAGAGCGCATCGGATGTCCCCCAAAGTTCCTCAACATGAGAAATAGATGTACCTTTAAAGAAATTGCTCGAGACAAAAATTGAGAACAAAGAACATTTATTACAGCAACAATGCAAAGTTGGGTGCTTCCCCTTACCCTGGGAATACACACATACACTGGGGCTCACCCAACTTTTATACAGTAAATTTCAGCATCAGAATACCCTCCCCCTTAAATTCTTCTGCCCCCTGGATGGGTTTGGCAGAGGCAATCCTTCCTGCCTACGTGCAGTTTCAGTATACTTGGAGGACCAGGGGGTATCCTGTCGGTGTCTTCTTATGCCATTATTCCCATTGTCCTTATTCACATCCTAGCCCTTGTCCCCATTCACACCTTCCCGACTCTCAGGGCTACAGTCCCTTCATCTGCAGGGTTCGTTAATCTTGTCTAGGGTTTACTAGTTAAATATGCATACTTGAAAAATCTGTTGTATGGCTTACTAATTATATATGTATAACTTGCTAATACTATCTAAGGTCTAATTATTTATGCAAGCCTTGCTAATTCTATCTTGGGCTTGGGGACCCTTATCTCATTCAGACTAACTCTACTTCTATTCTCAATTGTCTGTCCTACTCTCCTTCATTCAGTGAACTTGCTGGTGTAGGAGATTCTTATCTTACTCAGACAGTGTCAGCTTCCTGCCTTCTAATATCCATGTCTCATGTTGTTTGCACTGGCTTCATTCATTTACTTATGTATCAATTTTATTTTCTTCATTTCTTCATGTTCATATTGCAATGTCAGTTTTTCTCATCTCTCACAGGTATACTCATAGCAGGTCATCCGCTATAGTGGCAAGTAAGTAATCCACCTCTTCTTCTACCCCGCAGCTCAGCAGTGACCCAGATATCAGTAGTCAATGTTCCAAATCCCAACAATTCCTCAGGGGTTAAATATACATTACCCCCTCCTTGCTCCCAAACATGCAGGAGCTAGGCTGCCAGAGTGTCTCCTGCCTTTTGCCTATATTGATCTCCAATGGCAGCCAGCTCTTTTACAGAGAAGTCACGGATCATTGACTGCTCTTGACCCCTGCTCCCACTTTGGCCCACAGGGTCCTTTGCCCAGTGGACGGGATTAAGCCGAGGCCATCCCAAAGAGGGGGTGGGCCATTGAGCATAAGCAGGGGTTCGGGTATTTTCCCCTGCATCCTCTTGGGAGATCGGGGTATCTATCCCTTCAATCTCTTCCCTGACATCATCCCCCCTTTTGTCTGTTTGAGAAGTCTGCTGTCTTATGGGGCGGGCATGAACAGCAGGTGGAGAGGGCAGTATGTTAGGCACATGCTGAGGAGTATCTGCATTATTATCATGGTCATCCTTCCAGATATTCCCGTCCCATTCATCAATTACATCAGGATCGTCGCCATTCCTTATCATGGCACAAATACGATGTGGATCGGGTTCTACTCCATGCCTTTCTTTATCTGCACAGAGCTGCTGCCGGAATTTAATATTACGGCAAATCGTTTGGACATGCTTATCCTCCCATTCTTTGGTTCGGTCCTGAATGGTGCAAACAATCTCACTCATTATGGAACAGCGTTGTCGCAGGGCTTCTAGCTCCTCCTCTAGTTGCTCTCTCTTATGCTGAGATTCTACTTCTCGCTGAACTGATTCTGCTTCTCGCTGAACTGATTCTGCTTCACGCTGAACAGAGTGGCGTAAGGTTGTGGCCGGCAGCCAAAAACCATCCGTCAGCGTCCCCTTTTTAACAGGAAATTTACTTTCTCGAAGGAGAGTAGCAACACGCTCTCCCAGAGGCGCACTTGACGGATCAAACTTCTCATCCCAACTGAGGGGTGCTCCCAACAAAGACAGGGTATTGGCCAACATGCCAAACCCATCCTCTTTGGAAGTCCATCCCGGAATCAAGAACTGCTCAGGGCTCACCTCTTTCTTTTGGCGAAACATCTTGAGACCAATCCTGCTGACTACACCAATTGTCTTGGGTAAACTTGTACCTCTCACTTTGTTCGTTTTAGATTGGTTACAGTGTTCAAGCTGCCGAAAGAAAATTGACACACACACCGAGGGCAGTTCAGTTTATACAAGTCTTTATTACTAAATCTAAAGCTGAATTCACACTACAATATGCAAGCCCTTCCCAATTATACTTATCAATGGCTGGACTGGTGCCAACTGCCAAAGCGAGGCGATGACTGCACACTTGTAGTAGGTTGTCTGGGTGCCGGTAGCAGCTTCTCCACCTCCCTGGACCGGGACATCGGTTTGAAATCTTGAAGTTCTTCTTCTTGCTGAGAGATGTTGCCACCTCTTGGAGAGTCTCAAACTTCAGCAGTGGGACCATGGCTTATATTACCCAAAAGTTGTTTACTTCAGATCTTATCTCTTTGAACAAATGATTTAATTATCTTCAAGGTCTCCTGACAGTCTGCGACCAACAAAAGACAACTGCATCTCTTGGCCTCATGGTGGAAGTTGGATAATGTCTATTGATTCATATATATATATATGCATCCCTGGGCCCCATAGTGTAAATTTAGATAATGTCTTGCTATTCAACCGCATCCTGGGCCCCATAGTAGAATTTAGGTGTGTCCACTAAATATGCATCCTGGGCCTGTGGAATTGAGATTATGTCTTCTGATGCAACTGCATCCCTTCTTTCATCAGCTGGTCTAAATCCTCCATTACAGAGGAAGGCAAATTTTGTGGAAATGAGAAAGGATCTAAGAAGAATGGATTGGGATATGTTGTCTTCTGGCAAGGATGTGCTAAATAAATGGATGGCCTTCAAAGGCAAAATCTTGAGAGTGCAGAGTTTGCATGTTCTTGTTAGTATTAAAGGCAAAGTTAACAGGCAGTGGGGACCCTAGTTTTCATGGGATATTGATGATCTGGTGAAGAAGGAGGTGTACAGCAAATATAGACAACAAGGAGCAAATGAGGTACTTGAAGAGTACAGAAAATGCAAGAAAATATTCAAGAAGGAAATCAGGAAGGCAAAAAGAGGAAATGAGGTTGCTCTGGCAGATAATGTGAAGGTACTCAAATTCAGAAGAATGAGAGGAGATCTTATAGAAACATAAAATTATGAAAGGGATAGATAAGATACAAGCAGAAAAAAATGTTTTCACTGGTAAGTGAGACCAGAACGAGGGGATTCAGCCTCAAGATACAGGGGAGTAGATAAAAGATGGAAATGAGGAAAAACTGTTTTTCTCAACGAGTAGTGAATCTGTGGAATTCTCTGCCCAGGGAAGCGATTGAGGCTACTTCATTAAACATATTTAATATACAGTGGACAGATTTTTACATTAGAAACTAATTAAGAGATATGGGGAAAAGGCAGATAGGAGGAGTTGAGTCAATGATCAGATTAGCTATAATCTTATTGAATGGCAGAGCAGGCTCAATGGGACAGATGGCCTAGTTCTTCTCCTATTTCTTATATTCTTAATTATTCTAAACCCAAAGGGTTTCTGCAAGTGTATTAAGAGTAATAGGATGGTGAGGGACAAAACTGGTCCCCTAGATCAGTGGTTCTCAACCTTTTCCTTTCCACTCACATACTACATTAAGTATTCCCTATGCCATGTGATTAGTAAGGGATTGCTTAAGGTGGTATGTGGGTGGAAAGAAAAAGTTTGAAAACTACTGTTTTAATTGTATTTAATTGACTCATTATGTGCATGGTTTCAGAACTCTAAAGGACAATGACAATTTTTCTCAAGCAAACTATTTCAGTAACAATTGGGTCTAGAGCAGTGATTCTCAACCTTCCCTTCCCACTCACATACCACCTTAAGCAATCCCTTACTAATCATAGAGCACCAATGGCCTAGGGATTACTTGAGATGGTATGTGAGTGGAAAGGAAAAGGTTGAGAACCACTGCCCTAGAGGATCAGAGAGGTTATCTATGTGTGGACCCTCATGTAATAAAACCTTTTTTTTTTGCATTGGTATTAACTCAGGAAACTGGCAAAGTGTATAAGAAGGAAGAGGTGGTTGCTGCCTTTCAGTGAATAAGGGTAGATAAAACCCTGGGCCGGATATGATATTCCCCCAGACCTTGAGGGAGACTAGTGTAGAAATTTCAAGGGCCTTTGCTGATAAAGGTGAGGTGCCAGAGGATTGGAGGGTAGCACATGTTGTCCCGTTGTTTAAAAAAATGGTCCAAAAATAAACCAGATAATTATACACTGGTGAGCCTGACATCAGTAGTAAGTAAATTATTGGAAGAAGTTCTGAGAAATAGGACATATAGGCATTTGGACAATCATGGGCTGAGTAAGGACAGTCAGTATGGCTTTGTGTGTGGTAGGTCATGTTTAATGAATCTTGTAGTTTTTTGAGGAGGCGACCAAGAAGACAGATAAAGGAAAGGCTGTGGATGTTGTCCACATGGACTTCAGTAAAGCCTTTAACAGGGTCCCATATGGGGGATTAGTACAGAAGATATCCATGGAGAGGTTGTAAACTGGATTTGTAATTGGCTGTGTGGGAGGAAACAGAGAGTGTTGGTGGATGGTTCCTTCTCAGACTGGAGGCCTGTGACTCATGGTGTGCCTCAGGGATCCATGTTTTTTGTTGTATATGTCAATGATCTGGATGATAATGATGTAAATTGGATCAGCAAGTTTGTTGGTGACACAAAGATTGGTGGTGTTGTGGACAGTTAGGGATGTGTTTTTTCAGCTGAGGAGCATAGAACTAGGAATCAAAGTCTCAGAATCAAAAGGCATGAGATGCAGTGACATTCCTTCCAAGGGTTATGAATGTTTAGAAATCTCCACCCAGAGAATTGTGAGGGCTCAGTTACTGAGTTCAACCAATAGATCAACAGATTTCTGGACATTAAGGGAATCTAAGGTTTCAAACATAGTGCACAAAATGGCCAGGCAGATTCTTAATGAATTTGGCCTTCCTTTTGGTTACGTCACCATAACATTTTAGATAAAATACTTAACTAAATGATCAGATGCCAAACAGGGCTGTACACATGGTAAGATGGGAGAAGTGCAAACAAGGCCACTGACCTTGGGCGGGTGAAACAACATCTCCTACTCACACAGCTGCATATAAAGGATGTGTACTTAGCCCACTGCTCTACTCACTCCACACCCATGACTGTGTGGCGAAGCACAATTCAAATGCCATCTACCAATTTGCCAATGACATCACGGTTGTTGGCAGAATCACAGACAGAAATGATGAAACATACAGGAGAGAGATAGATCAGCTCCTTGAGTGGTGTCACAACAACAACCTTGAACTCAACATTATTACTAAGGAACTGATTATAGAGTTTAGGAAGAAATCAGGAAAACACAAACCAGTCCTCATTAAAGGGTCAGCAGTGGAAAGGGTAAAGAACTTCATATTCAAAGATAACAAATTAAAAAAAAAATTATATTTATATTTTAAATTTATATTTATATTTAAAATTAACAGTCCATTTCGGCCAAGAAATTTACACCCCATTAACCTACACGCTGGTACGTTTTGAACGGTGGGGAGGAAACTGGAACTGGAACCCCCAGAGAAAACCCTCACAGACAGGGGAAGAACTTATAAACTCCTTACAGACAGCCCGGTCTGATCCTGATCGCTGGCACTGTAAAGGTATTGCACTAACCACTACGCCAACCATGCTGCCCAACATCTCTGAAGATCCATCCTGGGGCCTCCATGCCAATGCCATCATGAAGAAGGCTTTTCCAGCAGTTATACTTTGTGAAGAGTTTGAGAAGAATCGATATGTCACCAAAGATTCTTGCAAATTTCTACCGGTGAACTGTGGAGAGCAGTCTGATGGTTTGCATCACTGTCTGGTATGGAGGTGCCAAGAAAAGGCTACAGAGAGTTGTGAATTTAGCCAGAACTATCTTGGTCATCAATCTTCACTTTGTCAAGGACCTTGTATACCTTCTTCAATATTACCAAAACATTGATAATATTTCTTTATCTCCTATGGACGCTGCAGGACTGGCTGAGTTCCTTCAACATTTCTCTGTTTTTACTGAATTAAGGACATGAACAAGAGGCGGTGTCTCAAGAAAGCAGCCCCCACCACCCCGGCTATACCCTCTACTCACTGCCACATCAGGAAGGTGATACAGGAGCCTGAAGACGAGGACTCAATGAGCACCCTTACACAGTCAGATTTCATAATGGACAATGAGCCACAGGCAGTATCTCATTTTCTCAACTTAGGCAGTGAACTGGACTCTGTCACTAACAACGATTCTGGTTCGGGCCCTGAAACTCCTCATTCTCCACTTCCTCCATTGGTCCAAGACAGCAACAGGGACCCACGTCCCTTTGTGATGTTTTTCTAATGGAATATTTTGCAGTTCCCAGTACTTTAAGATTTAATAACTGGTCCAAGATTCCTGATGGAAGCATCAACTCCTCACCTTGCCTCCAGACGGGATCTCTGGATTAATGGTTAGGGACTCTGCATCATTCATTTTTCAGGCATTGTCTGAGGAAGGGCAATCAGCCCTCTCCATCACAGCGTTACTGACGTGGCCAGAGGAAGCAGCAGAAAGCTCAACTCCCTCCTCTACAGTGAAGCAGCCAGCCTTGCTCCCGCGGAGCATTCGGGATGACTGCGCCTGCGCGTGGCCGGCTCCGCGTCTCAGGGCGCGCCTGCGGGGAAGGGTGACGTGAGCAGGGGCGGTCTGGACGGGAGTGCACGCACGGAAAGGTGACTAGGCCGCTGGGCCTGGGCAGCTGGAGAGAGAGAGAGAGAGAGAGAGAGAAGGAGGTGGACGGCGGGGACGAGCAATCAGCAGCAGAGTCGGGAAGGACGGAATCATGCAGCGAGTGTGAATGGTTTCGGTGGGAAGCGGCGTCAGGGGCCGGACGGAGGGAATGAACGATGGGGAAGAGGGAGCGGTAGGATGGAGGGATGACGGGACGGAGGGGGCTGTAGGACGGAGGAATGGAGGGGGCATTGGGATGGAGGGAGGGATGGGTCAGGGATGGAGGGGGCTGTGGGACGGGAGTGGAGGGACGGGCAACGTGACGGAGGGAGCGATGGGATGGAGGGAATTGGGAGTGGGAGAGGAGCAGGAGTGGTTGGACGAAAGAAGGGAGGCACTCGGGTATGGGGAGTGATAAAGAGGAGGGAGGCAGCTTGATGGGCTATGGGAGAAGAGTTCAAAGGGGAGTGCACTACAATGTGGATAAATGTGAGGTTATCCACTTTAGTAATACAAACCGGAGGGCAGATTACTATTTGAATGGCAACAGATTAAGAGATGGGGAAGTGCAGAGAGACCTAGGGGTACTTGTACACCAGTCTCTGAAGGCGAGCATGCAGGTACAGCATGCGGTTAAAAAGGCAAATGGTATGTTGGCCTTCATATCAAGAGCGTTTGAGTATAGGAACAAGGATACCTTACTGCAGCTGTACAGGGCCTTGGTGAGACCACACCTGGAGTATTGTGTGCAGTTTTGGTCACCTTATCTAAGGAAGGATGTTCTTGCAATGGAGGGAGTGCAGAGGCGATTCACCAGGCTGATACCTGGAATGGCAGGAATGACTTATGAGGAAAGATTGCGCAAATTGGGATTGTACTCGCTGGAGTTTAGAAGATTGAGAGGGGATCTCATAGAGACATATAAAATTCTGGCAGGACTGGACAGAATGGATGCAGATGGGATGTTTCCAATGATGGGAAAATCCAGAACCCGGGGGCCATGGTTTGAGGATAATAGGCAAACCATTTAGGGCCAAGATGAGGAGGAATTTCTTTACTCAGAGGGTGGTGAATCTGTGGAATTCATTGCCACAGAGAGCAGTAGAGGCAGATTCATTGAATATATTTAAGAGGGAATTAGATCTATTTCTTCAGTATAAGGGAATTAGGGGTTACGGAGAGAAGGCGGGGATGGGGTACTGAACTTTAAGATCAGCCATGATCTCATTGAATGGCGGAGCAGGCTCGAAGGGCCGAATGACCTACTCCTGCTCCTACCTTCTATGTTTCTATGAGGTGGAGAGGATGGACAATTAGTGGGAGAACTGGTGGCAACTGAAATAAACGGGAAGGAGAACAAGGCTTGAGTAAAGTTTGTCAGAAAGTATTTTGAGGGGGATGGAAGAGTCAGAGCAGTGATTGAAGGGTATTTTTAAAATATTTTATTTAATTTTTCCATACATGTATTCTTGACAAAATATAATAATTGTGTAGACATCTCAGTTCCATTTTACATGATGGATTTATAAACCCCCCTGCCCCCAAAAAATAGAAAATAAAAACACCACCCATTCCCCCCCCACCCCCCCCACAAATATTAACCCCAATAAGGATAGAAAGGAAAGCAGAAAAAAAGAAAGAAAATGAAATTAGTAAAGAAACAAAAAAGAAACAAAAGCAGACCTGGCTGTCAAGGGATCACTCAATTCTAACCTTTTTCAGTTTTATTTGTTTATTTATTGCAAGGATTTGATGAGGTTTCATAAGGTTTAGGGAAAGCCATTTATAAATTTATACATACAATATGTAAATATGGGAATCAAATTTTCAAAAATGTATCAATTTAAATGGCCAATAAATGGAATAAAATATTTTGGGATATGGGTAGATAACAATTCAAATAATTTGTAAAAATTTATTTAAATTGCATTATTACCCTCAAGAAAATTGAAGATTTGAAAAGATAGATGAATTGCCAATAACATCACTGGAAAGAATTAATTCTATTAAAATGAATATATTCCCTAGAGTACATACCATTTCAAGCATTACCTATTTCCTAACCACTGAAAATTTTTCAGGAATTAAATATCTAAGAAAATTGGAAGGGCAAGATGTCGAGTTTCTCGAAAAATTAACATGGAAATTTGAAGGGGAAGTGATGATGGGAGGAATAATGTCACAGAAGAATGGGTTGCTGGTGAGAAAGTCAGTGATGGGGAGGGGCTGAGATGGAGAATGAACAACTGGAGAGAGGAGCTGGGTGGAGGGGAATGGTGGGAGAATGGAGCTGGGGAGACGGTGGGAGAGTGGGGCTGGGTGGAGGGGTACGGTGGGAGAGTGGAGCTGAGGAGACGGTGGGAGAGGGGCTGGGTGGAGGAGGGATGGTGGGAGAGCGGGAGAGGGTGGAGGGGGAACAGTGGGAGAGAGGCTGGGTGAAAGAACTGTAGGAGAGGGGCTGGGTGGAGGGGCAACAATGGGAAAGTAGAGCTGGATGGAGGGAGGACGTTGGGAGAGTGAGGCTGGGAGAAGGAACGATGGGAGAGTGGGGCTGGGTGGAGGGGGAATGGTGGGAGAGGAACTGGGTGGAGGGGACGGTGAGAGAGAGGTGCTTGATGGAGGGGGACAGTGGGAATGTGGGGCTGGGTGCATGGGAAACTGGATGACTGGGAGTCCTCCACCCAGCCCCCCTCTCCCACCGTCCCTCCTCCACCCAGCCTCACTCTCCCACCGTCTCCCCATCTCGTGCTGGGTGGAGGTGGAACGGTGGGAGAGTGGGGCTAGATGGAGTGGGAATGGTGGGAGAGTGGATCTGGGTGGAGGTGAAACGGTGGGAGAGGGTGGAGGTGAAACGGTGGGAGAGTGGGGGTGGGTGGAGGAGGGACGGTGGGAGAGTGGGGCTGGGTGGAGGCGGAATGGTGGGAGAGGGGCTGAGTGGAGGGGGACGGTGGATGGAGTGGGTGGTTTTGTCTGGTGGGTGTTGAGTGGATTATATTAAAGGTGACGAGTGAGTTGTAAAGCATGTCTGTACAACATTTAATTGTTGAGAAGGGAAGAGGTACAATGGAATGGATAGGAAGGAAGGTGAAATAAAAGGAATGTGGAGATTTGGTGGAAGATGGAATGGGGATTAAAGAGAAGGAATAAGGGGAAGAGAATTGTCGATTTTGAAAAGTTGGTTGCAATGGAGGAAATGGGAAATGCTGCGCTGAGCAGAGAATAAGACAGTTCAAGAACTCATGAGCAAAGGCATTGAGTGCATGAATACGAATTAACCATGGTAGATCGGTCATTCTTGTTTTTAATGAGCTTTTTGTGAGGGGAAACTTTGGTTATATGTTTTATTTTGATATATATTATTTTGATTGGAGATACAGCATGGTAACAGGCCCTTCTTGCCCATGAGTCCACGCAGCGCAAATACCATACACGTGACTAAATAACCTACTAACCCTGTATCGCTTTGGGATGTGGGTGGAAACCAGAGCACCTGGATGAAAATGTGAAGAACTTATAAACTCTTACAGTGCTGGTTTTGAACCTGGGTCACTGGTCCTGTAATAGTGTTGTGCTAACTATAACCCTAACCATGCTGCTCTCTGTTGATATTTTACAATTACTTTCCAGATATAATGGCCACCAAGTGGACTACGGGGGATTCTATAGTACTGTGCCTAGATATCAACCAGGAAGGTCTTGTAGCATCAGGGGCGGAGGAGGGTGCCCTTGCAATCTGGAACACTGATGGTTCCTCCATCGGTCAACTGAATCTTCAAGGTGAAGATGTCACTTGCGTATCATTCTCACACACTTGTGAAAGTATAGTTTATGCATCTCATGCTGAGGCAATAAGTGCACTAGATATTCGGTTTCTAAAAGAACCCATTGAGTGCTTCCATGTGAACGATGATGAAATTAATTGCATCTCTATCAATGAAACAAGCAGTCATCTTGCAGCTGCCGATGATTCAGGATCAATAACAATCGTAGACTTGGCCAGCAAGCAGGTCACCCGCTGTCTCCAAAAACACTCAAATATTTGCTCCTGTGTGACTTTTCGTCCTCAGCGGCCGCAGAGTTTGCTCTCCTGTGGATTAGATATGCAGGTATGTATGCTATTGTTTTGTATGTGCTAACAATACTGGGCGTCAAAGAGAATCAGAAAGACGTTTAAAAGTGTGGTAACATAAAATGAGAAGAATTTTTTTTGGCACCACCACAGGCAACTTCATCTGAATCTAGCTGATAATCAGACAATGTTTTTCCAGTTTGTAAATGCCAAGTCAGAATCAGGAATTTTTTGTCATGAACAAGTCATGACATTTGGTGTTTTGTCACAGCATCTTAGTGTAAAATCTTACAACATTACTCTAAAAATATAAATAATAATGCACAAAAAGTCAGGCAGAGTCTGTGGTTCATTGATCTTCAGGAATCTGGTGGTCGTGGGGAAAAAGCTGTCCTTGTGCCACTGAGTGCTCGTCTTTTAGGCTCCTGGACCTTTTTCCTGATGGTAGCAGAGTGAAGAGAGGGTGGTGGGGGTCTTTGAGGATAGAGGCTGCTTTTTTAAAATACCGTCTCATGTAGGTATCCTCGATGTAGTGAAGTCTGGTGACTGTAATGTCTCAGGAGTCCCAAGCAGACCTTTCAAGTGAAGCACCACTTCACTTGTACATCCAGAGGACTTCTTTACTGCATCCAGTGCTCCTTTTGTAGAATTCTCTACATCAAAGAGACTGAGAGATCAGAACATTCAGCACCTCCTCTCCGTTCGCAACAAGTAGCCATCGATTTCAATTCCGAGTCTCACACCCGCACTGTCTGTCCCACTCTGACCATCCCCAAATTGGAGGAACAGCATTTTACTGTCCATCTAGGCACTCTCCAGCCACATGGCATGAACATTGACTTTTTCTTTACCCTCCCCTTTCCTGTCTTTCCACCCATTCAGCCATCCCTCCTCCCCCTCATTGCTGCTGCTGTCCCCTCCCTCCTTTCTCCACCTGTCATCTGCCTTTTGCCACCCCCTCCACTCTTGTTTGAACGCCTGGCGGTATTCTCTTATACCTTGATGAAGGACTCAAGCCCAAAATGTCGGATATATATCTTTACCTTTGCTATGTAAAGTACACTGTTTGACCTGCTGAGCGTCTCCAGCATTTTGTGTTTTAACATAACATTTATTTAAAAGGATGATTTCAATTGAAATATATGATGCTTTCACTGTATTGTGTTTTGGTTGGCATATAGAGGAAATAAACTTCCTTTCAAACATATATCAGTTTCTTTGTTCATTAGACCTGAAGTCCGAGGGATAAGTGCACCAGCAATAGATCATCCCTTTTGAAGTCCTAATTTGATCCAGTTTCAAGGAATGAATTGAGAATCTATTGTTTATTTATATCCAATTATACATTTGGGTATTGAGGCCCAGTTCTAAAAAAAAACTATAAAACATTTCTGACCAATCCAGTAATTCTTTTGAAAAGGTATCAACCTTGGTGATAATTCTTTTTGCTGAGTTGGATCTTAATATGCTAAAATCCTAATCCAGGCCTTTGAAGATAAAATTTTGGCTAGGACTGACGCAATCCTTCAGTTGCCTTTGGTTCATATTCTAAAGTCTAGTGATGGTTGTAAATAGTGTTGTAGCATAACGTAAAGTATAAGGAAGCTGTTTCCAGTGTACTGGTCAATATTTCAATCCCCGCTCCCCCTTCCGTTTCCTCTTCCAGTGAATAAGAACAAGTAACACCACAAGTTGCTTTTATATAATGTCTAAACTTTGTATTTATTACTGTGTGAATATTAAGGAGCTGTGTATGAAGTTAAGCCATGCATATACAGTAAAACTGTAAACTGAAATGGTTGGGATCAGACTTATTTCGGATGACTGAACTTTTTGGATAACTGGTCACTTTTTAAAAACAGCCCAGTAACAACAGCAAATCACTTGTATCAATGTTTAAACAACAACAAACAACAAAGGAAGGCTTTTTAAGCATTAAAATAATGTTTGACTCTCACCAAAAAAATGCTGGCTACTGCCAATCCCCGACATGTCCCCACCACTTATCCAGGAAGGCTTCCCAGGCTGGTGGAACACTGACTGCCAAGTCGGCAGGCTCCTGTCACCCCATGGGTTCATTCCAGCTGGGGCTGTTCCAGCTTCACATCCTGGTTCTCGATGTTGGAGCTCAACACAGACATAGTCTTTGCCTGCGCACATTTCCCCAACCAACCGCTGCAGACTAAAACCTCCCCACCGAGGTCCCACTCCTGCCTAGGAGTCCACTCTACTTGACAAAGGATTGTTCAGAGTGCTTGCGGCTGGGAGACAGTGGCACACAGTTTGAGATGGAGAGTTGGAGAGAAAAGTCAAGAGGGGAAGGTAAAGAAGAAATGGAAATAGAGAGGGCGATTGTCGTTCTAACTTCATGTAGGGCAATTTTTTTTCAACCTCTGAGGTCAGTTCAGCTCCAAAAAAAATTTTGGATAACAGGATTTCTGATTCTTTTAGATATCTATATTTACCCAAAATTTTTCAGAGGTGAACAGATGCCACTTCTGGGTCCAAAATATTTTGGATAAATGAGGATTTTGGATAATCCAATTTCAGTTAATTGGAGTTGTACTGTTTATTCATCTAATCCTGCATTTATCATCAATAAGATGCTCCCTGTCTGAACAAAAAGTATAAAGGGAAGGTATGAAATTATTCCCTTAGTGTTCAGCGGCCCACGTATGGAGACGCAGACTGACCCACAAAATGGCCGACAAACACGGCAACCGTGCAGACCTGGGGGTAACGCCGGCCGTCGTCCCAGGTGACATCCCACACGGCGGGAAAACAGGGAACTGTGGCAGAAACGCCGCCCAATCCCAGGCTGGTGCTCCGATAACGTGGTGCCCTGACGTTAGTGCCTGTGGTCCATATAAACGCAACAGCCAGTGCAATAGACCAGTCTCGACGTCAAGGCTTTGGTATGCGTGTCGTTCTCCATGCGTGTGCAGCACGAACACTACAAGCCTTTCATTCTGTTGCATATTAGAGAGTGATGTCATAAATCTAAAAAAAATTGATTTCTGAAAGCCATAATTTGAAGATCACTTCAATATCCAGATGAAATTTTAAATGTTCACATATATTATGGTGATACTTGAAGAAAAATAAACCTTGGCTTGAAAACTTTCTGCAATTTTGTGTCTACATTAGTAAATAAAGTTAGTTGTGCCAGTGTTCATAGTTTAAACTTGGAGCTTGGCTCAGTGGGTATTAAAATCAGAATTTAAGAGGTTGCTGAGGGCACAAGGACTTTGGGCCCTGACGGCTTCCTTATTGGATTGGAGGTTTGGATTTGGACCTCTGGTTGCCAATTGCTTCTCTTTCTCCTATCGGCAAACAAAGAGTCACCATGAGCATTGCCTGGGAACCCCAGTTTGCATTATGGCAGACAACAGTCGAAGTATTTCATGAATATTACATTTTTAAGTGTTATTCTGTGACAGTAACATTTCGCAGTCTTAGAAATGTACAGCGCAGACAGGCCCTTTGGCCCGATATGTCTGTGCAGCTTAAATTGCCATTTTGAGCTAGTCCTATGTGCCTGTATTTGGCCCACATCTTTCTAACTCCTTTCTATTAATATGTCTGAGCAACAAAATCATTGCAGTTTCTATTGTTTCCTCAGCACCTTATTCCAGATATGGTCTACCTGTGAGTGAAGAAGTTCCCATCAGGATCCATTTAATTCTCCTCTCCTCCAGTTCTGGAATGATATGGGGAAAAACACTAAGCATTCACTTTATCTATAGTCCCTTATGATTTTATATACCTCCGTAAGGTCACCCCTTAGCTGTCAACACTTTAGGGACCAAGGACCAGTTATCCGGCCTCTCTCCCTGTAACTCGATCCCTCGAGTCTCAGTAACAAACTGGTGAAAATTGGGTTAAAGTAATATTAGAAGTAGAAGTAAAACAAAATTTGCAGAAACCGTGGTTGAAGTAAAAACACAAAGCTGGAGAAACTCAGCAGGTCAAACAGTGTCCGTTATACAGCAAAGGTAAAAATACAGAACTGATGTTTTGGGCTTGAGCCCTTCATCATGGAAAAATGTTGGCAGGCATCCGAACTAAAGAGTTGTGGGGAGGGGAGGGGGAGATTTGATAGAGATATATAAAGTTATGAGGGGTTAGGTGAGACAAGAACTAGAGGCTGGGTAAGGATGAAAGGGGAAATGTTCAAAGGGAAAATTAGGGAATTTCTTCATGCAGAGTGGAACAAACTGCAAGCTGAAGTGATGAATGCAGATTTGATTACAACGTTTAAGAAAATTTGGACAGGTATGGAGGAATATAGTCTGGTTGCAGGTCAATGGGACTGGGCAGAATAAAAGTTTGTCATGGACTAGATGGGTTTGTTTTTGTGCTATGGTTCTAAATAGAATGGCTATTTCAAAAAGGGGAAAACTGTTAATTTTTTAAAAATCATATTGTAATAGAACATTGCCTTTTTCCAATAGGCTCTGCTAAAAGCATGCATCCAGTCCTTAACTGAAAGTACGTGTGGAATCCACTACACTTACAGACACTGCATCAAAATTCTCACGTTTTCTGTTTCTTTTGTCGATGATCTTAAACCTGTATATTCTGGATGCTATTCTGTTTTTTTTCCATTATAAACCACTGCTCATAATGTTCCAGGTGGTACTGCTTTTGCTACCCTTGTCCTTCGAGCTAGTAGAACTTATAGTTTGGAAGTTGCTGCCTAAGGAATCTTAGTGAGTTGCTGCAATACTTCTTGAGATGGTATAAACTGTTGTTACTCTGTTGGAGTGAGTGGTGATGAATGGAATGTCTATCAAGCAGGCTTCTACATCCTTTATCGTGTTGAACCTGCACACACACAGGCAAGTTGAGAGTATTCTATCACACTTCTGACTTAAGTTTTGTAGATGTTGCTGGTGTAATCAATTTACTGTAAATTAATTGTTAAATTTAATTTTTAAATTAAATTTAGACAAACCGTGTTACCGTGCTGTATGTCTAAATTTAAAATTTTAATTTAAAATGTAAAATACAGCATGTTAACAGGCCCTTCCAGTCCAAGGGCCTGGTGGGAGGAAACCAGAGCCCCCGGGGAAAACTCACGCAGATATGGGGAGAATGTACAAACTCCTTAGAGTATGGGATTCAAAAGGTTGTGCTAACCCTGTGCCACATGACCTTAGATTTTATTAATTACATTCATTCTCATTTTCTGAACCAGTATTGGTCACCTGTGCGTTGAACACCAGAATCTCTCTAAATTCTATTTTATGCTTTGAATATCAGTGATGCACATTCTCCCTTGGACCTGCTGTGAATGGCCATGTGTGAGCCAAGCAATGCAAATGAGACACTGAATATAGGCAAATTTAATTCTTGCTTAAATTAAGAGCCTGTACATATTGGGGGTGTCTAAATAAGGCAAAAGTTTGAAATCATATTTTCTCTCCATGAAATGCTAACAGATCCCTGAGCCCCTCCAGCTACTCTTCTACAGTTTTTGTGTCTCTCTGGTCTGGAAAACACGTCTGGCTTTTCCTATATCTCCTTGTGGTTCTTAGACATTTACATTTACCTAACTGCTCCCTAGACTGGGAAAATTCAGATTGCAACAGAAAAAGCATTTACCCTGTGCTATTTGAAAACAAACGAGAAGATGATCCAAACATGAAAATGTAATTTTTAAAATTGTATTATTTATTTTTAATATACTGTACTTCAACTACCTGGAGATTGAAAAAAATACCAAATCCAGTATGAGAATGACAGATAAACATTAACCAAAATGTTGTGTTGAAAGTCCCATCTGGTTGATCTGACTAAAAAAAAATCTAAATTTAAGCCTTAACTTTTGAAATAATTTTGTTTTCTGATGTCTTGGGAAGGTGATGCTGTGGAACTTGCAGAAAACCCATCCGGTTTGGACTGTAAACCTTCAGGATCTGGCACAAGAGCAGGAAGACAATCAGCAGAAAGCTGGCTGCCAGCTTTTCAATCCACCCTTGGCTCATTTTGCAACAGTTGCCAGTTGTGGTAATGTATTTGCCTGTGGGGCTGAAGATGGCAAGATATGTTTATTCAGAATAACCGGAACAAGGTTTGAGTTAGAACGTGGATTCTGGGGTCACAGTTTGGGCGTTTCTCAGGTCCATTTTCTGAACTTTATTTCCCATCCTTATTGGTTGATTTCTGGAGGGAATGATGCTAAGATCCAGCTGTGGGATCTTGGTGAACAAATCATGACTAATGGCAAACAGCCTTCAAAACAATCGAGACAAAAATCAAAAAATGGCTCCAATCCTAAGAAAACACTTGGATCCAAAGGAACTGCTCGTGCAAAAGACAAAATAAAACGTAACCATGTTTTGCCAAAACTCAGTATTGATCATGGAGAAAAAGTGAATTGGATTTCTGCTGTGGACATAAAGGGTTCTAAAAGAATACTCATCGCTGACCAAAGTTGTCAGATATCTCTGTACTCTCTGGAAGACATAGGTACACAGTAGGTGTGAATACCTAGATGAAAGTGGTAAAGGAGATGGAAAAAACCAACAAATCTGAGGGCTAAGACATATTTTGAATGGACTGCACAAAATGGCAGATGACAAACTAATCAAATAGGCAACTACCCAAATAATAATTCTCTTAAGAATATGCACAGAGAATTTCACTGAGAATCACCAAGAATTGAGGTTGGCAGAATTTAATGCATTTTCTTTAAGTGTATTGTAAAGAGGCAGATTTGGGAATATTGAAAAGCATTGATGTTTACTTCTCTGGAATGTGAAAGAATTGATGGCATTTCTGAGAGAAAAAAACGGTGACGAAATGTGACCAGAATTTTTACTACAGAGACATGTGGCAGGTAAATCTGGGAAGATCCTGGACTCTAGCAAGGTTTATAAGAAGTTTTGTACATTGTGTTTCCAAAATATTTTTTCATCATTGACCCTGAAAAAATGATTGAGATTTCTGAGTTTGCAACAGCTGTGTGACTGAAGAGTCTTTGAGCTGCAATTAGATTAATTCAGAGTGATTACATAAACCAGGATTGTATTCCCTGGAAGGTGTATAAGAAAATTAAATGAAATTATGTTGTAAATTATTTCCATTGATTGGGGTGAGGAGGGAAGTGAACCTGGTGATAAAATTAGTCTCGGGCTTTTCAGGCTTGGTTACCATTAAATAAATTGAAAGTTTAAATTCTTCTGCAAATGACTGCTAAATGAATGATTAATTTTAAATACGAAATTGTCACATTTTTGTGAAAGATGTGGATATGAACTAAGCCAAGTTGCGCTAAATGAAAGAGGCTAGGATCTAAATTTGCTGTCCATATCAGAGACCAAATACTCAAGTCTACAGGAAAATTGGGATATCAGGAGTTTGTAGAAGGTGTAACTTCTAATGTCTCAATTGTTTCCCATGACCTTTATTTATTGTTGCTTTTCCAAAATTTCTCTACATTAATCTGCATCCATCATCAATAAAAAGTCAATATTTTCCTATAGTCTATTGTACTTTTGTTTACAGTTTTCACAAAATGAACTACCAGTTAATCATTGCTGACGATTTAGATTTACGCAATTGGAGATCGGAGATTTCAAGGCTCCATGTTGGAAATTAATATTACCCCACATTTAGTTAGCAAGTCAAAAGAACATAAAACAGACCAGTACAGCACGGGAACATGTGTTTATACTAAACATCCCAGACAAATCAGACTAAAACTTGATATATGTCCCTCCAACCCCTTGACACGTGTGTAGCTTGAAGCTTCTTAAATTCTACTATTGTATCTGCATTCTCACTAGGTGTTTTTATGGAGCGATGCTGCATTGAGGCCAGCTCCAATGGGGGAAAAAGGTGGACTTGCCTTTTTATGGAGAATGCTTATAAGGCTGTTCCAGTGTTGCTTTTATAGAGAGCTGTGTCGGGAGCCATTCTATGGAGCTGAGGGAGGCAGGGTGAGAGGTGAATTAGTGCCGCCCGTGGGAGTGAGGTCATATATGCGCTGAGCAATGGCCGTCTTCATTACCCATAATACCCCACACAGCTGGAACTGCTCTGGAAAATACAGGGATTATGGGTAACAAAGAAGGCCATTGATTCTTCTTCCAGCTCTTCTGCCTGCCACTGCCTCTCCGGCATGCTGAGCCCAGCCCTTCACTCCCCTTTTGCATCCATTGGACTCCCTAGCTATACTTCTCTGTCTCCACACCTCAGCATCTATATGTCCTCCTTTCTCCTGGCCGTGAAGCTCAGCACCTGCACCCCTTCGGCCTCTGGCTCTGACTCTCTTTGCCCCTGCAGGACCTCCACACTCTTCGGACCAGACTCATTCCAACCAGAATATTTTGATTTATTACATAATACTTTAAAAAGAAAAAGGGTTGAGCAGAGTCAATGTGATTAATGGAGGATATAAACTGACTAATCTGCCACAGTTCCTGGAGCTTGTTATTATTAGAATAGATAAGGAGAAACCAGTAGATATGGTGTACTTGGACTTTGGGAAGGCTTGTGTTAAGTCTCATACAAGACATTAGATGCTCAAACAAGGTTAGAATATATAGAAAGGGAAAATATACTTGGATGGATTGAGAATTAGTTATTTGATAGAAAGTAGAGTGGGAATGAACAAATTACTCTCAAGTTGGCAGGCTGTGAGTATTGTGGTATAATGTGTTGGTGCAAGTGTGTGCAAGAATGGGCGGTTTAAGGTGCAATGCATAAGCAGAGTGGCCATCGTGGGAATGGCCATTGTGTGAGTGGGTCAGTGTTTGAGTGATGAGTTGAGGCTTTGGCAAGAAGAGGAGACTAAGGTGAAACTCTGGTGATAACATTTTTTATTTGACCTTGTATTAGTGCCAAAGTAGAATAGTCAGAATGTAACAGGTTTAGTGTAGTGTTCATCTTGTAAGATATGGGAATTCAGGGAGACTTGTTACCTCCTTCACAGATACAACTGCACGAGTTACATCTCCTTACAAACCACACTGAGGAAACTGGAGCTGAAGCTCGATGACCTTCAGTTTGTATAGGAGAATGAGGAATTCATAGATGGGAGGTAGTCACACTGAAGCTGCAGGAGGCAGGGAGCTGGGTGGATGTCAGGAGAGGGAAAGAAAAGCAAGCAGACAGGTAGTTCAGGGTACCCCTGTGGTGATACCCCTCAATAATAAGTATACAAATAAAGAAATGCAAACAAACTGACTTGTGCAATACAGAGAGAAAAAAACCAATAAAGTGCAAGAGACCTTAAATTAGTCCTTGATTGAGTTTGTTGTTGAGGAATCTGATGGTGGAGGGGTAGCAGCTGTCCTGAACCTGGTGGGATAAGTCTTATGGGACCTATACCTCTTTCCTGATGGCAGCAGTGAGAACAGAATGTGTGTTGGGTGGTGTGGATCCTTGATGATTGACACAGTTCTACAACTATAGAACCAGAGAATACTACAGCACAGAACCAGGGCATTAGGCCCTGCTAGTCCACGCCAGACTATTATTCACTCTTGTCCCACTGACTTGCACCCCAACCATAGAATCCATACCTCTCCCATCCATATACTGTACCTATCCAAATTCTTAAATGTTAAAGTTGAGCCTGCATTCACCACCTTGGCTAATAGCACATTCCACACTCCCACCACTCTGTATGAAGAATTTCCCCATCACGTTCCCCCTTTCACTCTTAACCCATGTCCTTTGGTTTGTATCTCACCTTCCCTCAGTACAAAAAGCCTATCAACATTTATCTCTCCCTGTCATAATTTTAAATACCTCTATCAAATCACCCCTCATTCTTCTATGTTCCAGGGAATAAAGTCCTCACTTGTTTAACCTTTCCCTGTAACTCAGTTCCTGCAGTTTGGGCAACATCGCAGTAAATCTTCCCTGCACTCTGTCCGTCTTATTGATATCTTTCCTGTAGTTAGGTGTCCAAAACTGCACACAATACTCCAAATTTGACCTGATCAATGTCTTATACAACTTTTCCATAACATCCCAGCTCCTATACCCAATACTTTGATTTATGAAGGCCAAGCTGCCAAAATCTCTCCTTACAACCCTATCCATATGTGACGCCACTTTCAGGGAATTATGTATCTATATTCCAAGGTTCCTTTGTCCTACTGCACTCTTCAGTGCCCGACCATTCACCATGTATTGTCCTTCCAAAATGCAACACCTTATATTTGTCGGCATTAAATTCCATATGACATTTTTTTTACTGCTGGACCAGAACCTTCTTCAAGCTTTAAAAAACCTTAGCTGTCCACAATGCCTCCAAACTTAGTGTCATCTGCAAACTTGCTGATCCAATTTAGGACATTATCATCCAGATCATTGATATAGATGAAAAACAACAATGGTCCCAGCTCCGATCCCAGTCTGATAACCAATCATCCATTACTACTCTCTGGCTTCTTCCATCCAGCTATTGTCGAATCCAGTTCACTACTCCACCATGAATACCTAGCATCCGAACCTTCCTGACTAACTTCCCATGTGGGACCTTGTCACAACCTTGTAGACAACCTTTCCTGGTAACTTACTCAAAAAGTTCTATAAGACTGGTTAAACACGACCTGCCACCCTCAAAGCCATGTTGACTATCCCTAATCAGTTTATGGCTATCCAAATAATTGTATATCTGAATTCTGAGAACATCTCCATTAATTTACCTACTACTGACGTCAGGCTCACTGGCCTATAATTTCCAGGGTTACTTTTGGAGCCTTTTTTAAACAACGGAAGAAAATTAGCTACCCTCTAATCCTCCAGTACCACACCCGTGGCTAAGGACATTCTAAATATTTCTACCAGAGTCCCTGTAATTTCTACACTTGCCCCCCTCAAGGCCTGAGATAATATCTTGTCGGGCTCTGGGGATTTATCCACTCTTATTTGCTTTAAGACAGCAACCACCTCCTCCTCTTTAATCTGTACAGGTTACATTACCTCACTGCTTGTTTTCCTTACTTCCTATGACTCTGTGCCTGTTTCCTGAATGAATGCTGATGGAAAAATAAAGATTTTATATTTCCCCCATCTCTTTTGGCTCCATATAAAGACAACCACTCTGATTTTCAAGGCGACCAATTTTGTCCCTTACTATCCTTTTGCTCCTAATACACCTGTAGAATCCATTTGGATTTTCATTCACATTGTCTGCCATATCTTTTAGCCTTCCTGATTTTTTTTTGTTTTTCTTGTATTTTTATTCACTTCTAGTACCTCATTTGCTCTACATTGCCTATACCTGTTATACACCTCTTCTTCCGAACAAGATCTGCAATATCCCTCAACCAAGGTTCCCTGTGCCTACATACAAACCTTGTACTCTCAAAATTCACCTGTGAAGGTCCTCCACTTACCTCGTGTATCCTTGCCTGAAAACAACTTTTTAAAATTACTTTATTTATAAATTTTAAACCACAGTAATAGTTACATTACATTCAATTCCAGAAATTATTTCAAAAAATTAAACATGGTATATATAATCCCAACCCACCCTCCCACCTCCCTCCAACCCCTAAGAAAAAAGGAAAAGAAAAAAAGGATGCCAAGAAAATAAAACATAGTATAAAATCTATTGGAGGTTGCCAGGAAGTGAGGTCTTCAGTGAGTCTATTAAACATGGAAACCTACATTTTGTAAATGTGGGCTCCATATTTTCCAAAAGACGTGATATTTATCTCACAGATTATAAGTAATTTTCCCTAGTGGTATACAGCTACAAATTTCTCCATTCCATCTTTCCATGCCGAAATCTCTATCTGACTTTCATGATATTGCTATTTCTTTGACTTGGCTTTGCGGACGAAGATTAATGGAGGGGTAATGTCCACGTCAGCTGCAAGCTCGTTTGTGGCTGACAAGTCCGATGCGGGACAGGCAGACACGGTTGCAGCGGTTGCAAGGGAAAATTGGTTGGTTGGGGTTGGGTGTTGGGTTTTTCCTCCTTTGTCTTTTGTCAGTGAGGTGGGCTCTGCGGTCTTCTTCAAAGGAGGTTACTGCCCGCCGAACTGTGAGGCGCCAAGATGCACGGTTTGAGGCGATATCAGCCCACTGGCAGTGGTCAATGTGGCAGGCACCAAGAGGTCCTTGTACCTCATCTTTGGTGCACCTCTGACTCGGTGGCCAGTGGAGAACTCGCCATATAACACGATCTTGGGAAGGCGATGGTCCTCCATTCTGGAGACGTGACCTACCGAGCGCAGTTGGATCTTCAGCAGCGTGGATTTGATGCTGTCAGCCTCTGCCATCTCGAGTACTTGCTCCAATGAATGTTGAAGATGGAGCAGAGACAACGCTGGTGGAAGCGTTCTAGGAGCCGTAGGTGATGCCAGTAGAGGACCCATGATTCAGAGCCGAACAGGAGTGTGGGTATGACAACAGCTCTGTATATGCTAATCTTTGTGAGGTTTTTCAGTTGGTTGTTTTTCCAGACTTGACCGTTTTGAGTTCAGTATGCTCGATGGAGATGTGGGGGGGCTGGTAGTCATGGTGGGGAGCTGGCTGATGGAGGACCTCAGTTTTCTTCAGGCTGACTTCCAGACCAAACATTTTGGCAGTTTCCGCAATTCAGGACGTTAAGCGCTGAAGAGCTGGCTTTGAATGGGCAACTAAAGTGGCATTGTCTGCAAAGAGTAGTTCACGGACAAGTTGCTCTTGTGTCTTGGTGTGAGCTTGCAGGCCCTTAAGGTTAGAGTTGGATGAGGTCCTCACCCGGGAAGAGACATATAAGGCAATTGAACAACTGAAAAGTGCCAAAGCAGCAGGTATGGATGGAATCTCCCCCCAGAGATCTGGAAGGCTGGCGGCAAAACTCTGCATGATATTGCTATACATTTCCGAGAAACTGCTAAAACAATTAACACAAATTCAATTTGATACATATTCAATGTTAGTTTTGGTCTTATGACCTTAATATACTGAATAAAAATAACATTGGATGCTGTGGGAATTTGACCCCTGTAATTCATTCCAAAAATTACCTACCCCTAACCAAAAATGTCTAACTTCAGGGCATTGCCAAGTTAAATTTGAAAAAGTTCCAATCTCAGATCTACACCTAAAACATAAATCTCATACGGCAGGATTTAATCTATTTAATTTTTGTGGAGTCAAATATAACTGGTATAAAAAATTATAATGGACCAACATATCTTAGATTTATAATTTTAGTCATATTACTCTTACAAAACTCTGTCCAGTCCTTATCATTTATTTGTGCCTATAAATCTATTTCATATCTTAGTCCTGATATATGCACCTCAATTTTAGGGGCTTTCATTTGAAGTAAATTATACATTTCTAAAATAAATTTATTTACAATAGTTTTACAAATCAGTAATTCTAATTTATTTTGATTAGGTAACATCAAAGCAGGACCTATTTTGCCAGATTTTAAAAAAAGTTTAATCTTGATAAGTTTTATCTTGATAATATTGTTCGCTACATGACATTTTCCCCTTATTTGTTCAAATGTTATAAATTTCCTTTTCTCAAAACAATCTTCAATCTTCTTAATATCCTTCTGTCTCCAAATCCTCAAAAGTTGTTTATCCATTAAAAAAGGAATAAGTCCATTTTGACATTTTGGCATTTTAATTAAACCTTTCATTCCAATTTCATTATCAATATTATTCCATAACTCAATGAAATGTTTCAAAATAGGTGATTTCCTACTTCCAAGTAACAATTTAGAATTCCATTTATAAGTAAAATCCTGGGATTCATATCCCCTGTCACATTATATTCTATAAACACCCAAGTTGGAATATTATCTAAGCTAATATTTCTTTAAATGAGTCATATTTTCCGAAGTGACACTTGACATTTTGTCTTTCCATAAAAATTTATAGGATCAGTTAAATAAACCAAAGCATCATCATCAATCAAATTAATTTTATATTCTTCCTGGTTCACCTTGATGCCTTTAATCTTAGAATCTTGTCTAATGGATTCAGCTAAAGTTTTAATTGCCAAAATAAACAAAGCCGGAGACAAAGGACAACCTTGTTGACTTGACCTATTTAATGGAAAAGAAGCAGATATTTATCCATTAGCAATCAATCACTTTTGCCAAAGGATTTTTAATATAAAGCTTTAACCCAATTTATAAAAGTAGAACCAATTCCAAACTTCTCCAAGGCCTTAAACAAATAAAAATTCTAATCTATCAAAAGTTTTTCCTGAATCCAAAGTTACTACTACACTACAATCTCCACTTTTTTGAACTAAATGAATTAAACAAATTAACCTTGCAATATTATTAGCAGAATATAGTTTTTTTAATAAATCCTGTTTTATCCATATGAATTCAATTA
The DNA here is from genome assembly GCF_036971445.1 of Narcine bancroftii. Lineage (NCBI taxonomy): Eukaryota > Metazoa > Chordata > Chondrichthyes > Torpediniformes > Narcinidae > Narcine > Narcine bancroftii. The sequence continues at coordinate 63,174,655 of NC_091477.1, read as the reverse complement.
GGTAAATATTTAGATAGTCTATTTGCTAAAATTTTTGCAACAATTTTATAATCCATATTTATTAAAGATATTGGATGATAAGGCTCAAGTCTTTATCTTTCATTGGTATAACTAATTATCACTGTTGAAAAAGATTCCAGTAAAGAATGGGATTCCATCACTTTAACACCTCCATAAATGGAGATATTAAAAGATCCTTAATCAATCTTAACTTCATCTCCAATAAATTCTGATCTATACAAATCAGAATTTTAAAAAAACTTTAAATAAATCATTAATTTCTCTAGGATTATAGGTAATTGTCTTTGAACTTTTCCTAACAGCATTAATTATTCTAGATGATTACTCTGTTTTTAACTGCCAGGCTAAAACCTTATGTGCCCTTTCTCCTGATTCATATCTTTGATTAGTTTTATCAAACAATTTTTCAGTTCTCTACCTCTGAATCATATTAAAATGAAGCTTTTTCTTTATTAATTCCTTTCTTTTCTCATCTATACATTTTTTATTTAATACCTTTTCCAAATCATGTATTTCCTTTTTTAACTGATCAACCTATTTCATATAATCATTTTTAATTTTTGATGTAAAACTCCTGTCAAATATGCCTTTAATGTATCCCACACAATAAATTTGTTGAGAACAGAATTAGAATTTAATTCTAAAAACTCCTGAATATGTTTTTTTATAAAATCACAAAAATCTGTCCTTTTTAATTGCCATCTATAAACCGTTTGTTCCTTTTCCAAAAACAAATGAGTCATTAAAAGTGGCGAATGAGCAGTTAAAATTCTAGTCTTGTAACCCACATTGATAATATTTCCTTGCAATTGTGCCGAGATTAACAATAAATCTATCATAGAATAAGAATCATGTCTATGAGAATGAAAAGAATAATCCCTTTATTAAGCCTTTCATTATGTTCAAAATCGCCTTTTGCTGCTTTAGCTCAAATAACTGATTTGGTTATTTTATCCAAAACCAGATCTAAATAACAATTAAAATCCCCTCCCACCAACACTTTTTCATGTGCCTCAGCTAAATACATAAAAGTGTCTCTAATAAATTCTTCATCATCTATATTTGGTGCATAAATACTCATCAAAGTCCAATTCTCAGAATAAATTTGACAATATATTTTTAAAAAATCAGTGATCAGTGATCACTTTATGAATTTTAACAGTTAACATTTTTTAAATAAAAATGCTAAAAGTTGAAGCTACCACATGTCCAACCCAATCTCTTTTCAATTTTTGATGTTCTTTCTCATATAAATGTGTTTCCTGTAAAAAAGCAATATCAACTCTAATTTCTTCAAATTTCCTCTTTATTTTTATTGTATTATTAAGCCCATTAAAATTATAACTTTAAAAATTCAACGTTTTACTATTTGCCATTATACTAAATTCAAATAATTCTTAACTCCCCTCTGCCTCTCCTCCTCGGCCTCCCACATATCAAAATCATTAACTACACCTGGCACCTCCATCAAGAAAAAGAAAATAAAAATAAGAAAAAGAAAAAAAGTAATGCAAATTCCTCATCCCCCCCCAAAAGGTTCTGACAAAAAAGGGATCAGTATGACCACTCTTAGTCATTGGGGAAGTGACTCTCACCACTTAGCATGGGAAGGAGAAGAAAAAAACCCCTCCTCCCCTAGAGAAAAAAAAATCCAATTTCTGAATAGCCATGATCATCTTCAGGTAAAGGCGGCTGCTTCAAGGTCTCTCTTAACTTGATCAAGGCAAGCAATTTCTTATCTGATATTTGCACCATCTCAATTTATGGTATCTTCTTTCTTTGGCTTGGCTTCGCGGACGAAGATTTATGGAAGGGTAATGTCCACATCAGCTGCAGGCTCGTTTGTGGCTGACGAGTCCGATGTGGGACAGGCAGACACGGTTGCAGCAGTTGCAAGGGAAAATTGGTTGGTTGGGGTTGGGTGTTGGGTTTTTCCTCCTTTGTCTTTTGTCAGTGAGGTGGGCTCTGCGGTCTTCTTCAAAGGAGGTTGCTGCCCGCCGAACTGTGAGGCACCAAGATGCACGGTTTGAGGTGATATCAGCCCACTGGCGGTGGTCAATGTGGCAGGCACCAAGAGCTTTCTTTAGGCAGTCCTTGTACCTCTTCTTTGGTGCACCTCTGTCACGGTGGCCAGTGGAGAGCTCGCCATATAACACAATCTTGGGAAGGCGATGGTCCTCCATTCTGGAGACGTGAGCTTCCCAGCACAGTTGGATCTTCAGCAGCGTGGATTCGATGCTGTCGGTCTCTGCCATCTCGAGTACTTTGATGTTAGGGATGAAGTCGCTCCAATGAATGTTGAGGATGGAGTGGAGACAACGCAGGTGGAAGCGTTCTAGGAGCCGTAGGTAATGCCGGTAGAGGACCCATGATTCAGAGCCGAACAGGAGTGTGGGTATGACAACGGCTCTGTATACGCTAATCTTTGTGAGGTTTTTCAGTTGGTTGTTTTTCCAGACTCTTGTGTAGTCTTCCAAAGGCGCTATTTGTCTTGGCGAGTCTGTTGTCTATCTCGTCGATCCTTGCATCCGATGAAATGGTGCAGCTGAAATAGGTAAACTGGTTGACCGTTTTGAGTTCAGTGTGCCCGATTGAGATGGTGGGGAGCTGGCTGATGGAGCACCTCAGTTTTCTTCAGGCTGACTGTTAATAAATCAACTTGTTGATCCATTTTATTGTTTGGAAGAGAATTCACAAATTCTAAAGTTTCCATTTCTTTATCGAAGAATTTCGCCTGATTATTTCCCAAGAACACCTTAATGATTGCAGGATGGTGCAATCATTATAGCCCTTTTTCCAAAGCACAGATTTTGCTGAATTAAATTCCTTTCTTCTTTTCACTACATTGACACTGAGGGAAGGGTAGGACTCAGGTCCTGTTTCATAGGACTCAACCAGAAGACAGGGGTGGGGAAGAGGGCCCCCTATACCTATGAACCAAATGAATGACAGACCCTATGAGAAGAGGTATTATGGCCCACCTCCTTCCCCAATCTACCAATAACTGGGTTACAAGTGTGAGGGAAGAGGATACTTGCATAGAGATTGATGATGATGATGCCAAATGAGGCAGGCAAGTGTCCCAGTACCCCTTCTGAACAAATTTAGGACATAGAATCAAACTATGCTGCCCAGCAGGAGGAGGAATGTGGAACACGAGCACTGAAAAAGAAACAGAGCAATAACAAATAAAGTATGACAAGAATCAGAATTTATTGTCATGGAATTACGTGTTTTGTGACAGCATCATAGAGCAAACATTCATATTATAACCATCTTGCAGCATTACTATAAAAAAATTAAAATAATAGGGCATGAAAAGCAAGGCAGTGTCTTTGGTTCATTGATTATTCAGGAATCAGATGTCAGCAGGGAAGAAGCTGACCTTGTGCCATTGAGTGCTGATAGAGGCTGCTTTTTTTAAGACACCGCCTCATGTAGATGCTCTCGATGGTGTGAAGTCTGGTGCCTGTGATATTGCAGAAGTTTAGTCTTGTCCTGTATTGAAATAGATGCACTTAAGAAACTTTGCAGCATGTACAACCCATTGACTTTGGATACTATTGGGGGTGGGGGGGGGAATGAGGCTCAGGAGGGAAGGGGGACAAGTATAGAGCTCTTGTAGTTGGGGACTTGCTGGTTAGGGGAGCAGGTAGGCGATTTGCTGGACAAGATCGGGCTACCGGTTTGTATGCTGCCTTCCAGATGCCATGGTCAGGGATGTATCTGATAGAGTCCACAGCATTCTGGAGGGGGAGGGGGAGGGGGAGGTTGAGCAGCCAGAAGTCATGATCCACGTGGGACCAATTACATAGTTAGAAGTGGGGATGAGGTCCTGAAGAGGGATTGCATAGAGTTAGGGAAGAAGTTGAAAAGCAGGACCTCAAGGGTGGCATTTTCGGCATTGCTGCCTGTGTCACACGCTAATAAGGGTAGAAATAGGAAGTTTTGGAGAATGAACATGTGGCTTAGGAGCCGGGACAGGGTGTTAGATTTCTGGATCATTGGGATCTCTTCTAGGGGAAGTTTGACCTGTACAAAAGGGATGGGCTGCACTTGAACTGGAGAGGGACCAATATCCTGATGGGCAGGTTTGCTAGAGCTGTTGGGGAGGGTTTAAACTAGTTTGGCAGGGGGGAGGGAATCAGAATGAGAGTACGGAGATTAGGGTAGAAGAACACGTAGATTGGAAGAAATGGAGGGAACAGAACATAAAAATAAATGGAGGAGGGAAGGAGGTAAATGTAGTTGGTAACAAAAGGAGTATATGTGGAGGACAGTTTCTCAAGTGCATATATTTTAATGCAATGAGCATTGTAAATAAGGAGGATGAACTTAAGGCATTGATGGTTACATGGAAATACGATATTGTGGCCATCAGTGAAACTTGGTTGCATGAAGGGCATGTTTGACAGTTAAATATTCCAGGATTCCGTTATTTTAGGTATGATAGAACAGGGGGGTAAAAGGTGGAGGAGTTGCATTGCTTATTAGAGAGAACATTACAGCAGTGCTGTGGCAGGATGGTTTGGTGGGATCATCCAGTGAGGCTACTTGGGTAGAATTGAGGAATGGCAGAGGCATGAATACATTAATGGGAGCATTATAGACCACCAAATGGGCTGAGGGAATGAGAGGAGCAAATTTGTAAGGAGATTGTGTATATGTGTAATGTGGTAGTTGTGGGAGATTGTGTACATGTGTAATGTGGTAGTTGTGGGAGATTTCAACTTTCCACACATTAACTGGGACACCCATACAGTAAGAGGCTGGATGGGGTAGAGTTTAAGTGTTTTCAGGAACATTTTTTAAATCAATACGTAGAAGAACCGACTCAAGAGGGGAGATAGGTCAGGTGACAGAGGTTTTTGTTGGGGAACACTTTGGGTCTAGTGATCACTATCTAGTGTCACTATTAGTTTTAGGCTAGTAATGGAAAAAAAATAGAGATGGGCCAAGGGTGGAGATTCTTGATTGGAAGAAAGCAAATTTTGACAGGATGAGAAAAGATTTGGAGGGTGTGAATTGGGATTAAGGTATTTTCAGGGAAGAATGTAGCAGATAAGTGGAGGATATTCAAAGGAGAAGTTCTGAGTGTGCTGAGTCGGAACTTGGTTTGGAGGAAGAGGGATGTGTACAACAGGTATAAACAGCAGGGAAGGGATGAACTGCCTGAGGAATATAAAGAGTGTAAAAAAAATCTTAAGAAAGAAATTAGAATGGCTAAAAGGAGATATGAAGCTGCTTTGGCAGGCAAAGTAAAAATAAATCCAAAGGGGTTCTATAGGTACATTAAAAGTAAAAGGATAGTGAGGGATAAAATTGGGCCCCTTGAAGATGAGGAGGGTAGGCTCCGTGAGAAGCCAAAGGAGATGGGTGAAATTTTTAAATTTTTTTTACTAAGGAAAAGACTATTGAGCCAGATGAAGTAAATAAATATGGTAGGGAGCTCATGGATAACATAAGGATTAATAGGAAGTAGTGTTGGGTATATTAAAGATCAAGGTGGATAAATCTTCAGGTCCTGATAAAATTTTCCCTAGGTCCCTGAGGGAGGTTAGTGAACAAATAGTGGGGATGTTGACAGAAATATTTAAAATGTCACTGGCCACGGGGGAAGTGCCGGACAACTGGAGGGTGGCTTATGTTCCACTATTCAAAAAAGGATCTGAACGTAAACCTGGTAATTATAGGCCTGTAAGTCTGACTTCGGTGGTGGATAAATTAATGGGAAGTGTTCTTAGAGATGGCATATACACTATTTGGAAAGGCAGGGATTGATTCGGAGTGGTCAGCATGGTTTTGTACATGGTAGATCATGTCTAACAAATCTTATAATTTTTCGAGGAGGTTACTAAAAAAGTTGATGAGGGGAAGGTGGTCGATGTTGTCTATTTGGACTTTAGTAAGGGTTTTGATAAGGTTCCCCATAAGAGTTTAGTAAGGAAGGTGGAAGCATTAGGTATAATGAAGTCGTGAAATGAGTTCAGCAATGGTTGGATGGGAGATTCTGGAGAGTAGTCTCTGGCACTCTAGATTGTATCCCCCTGCAAATCTAGTTTAAACCCACCGGACCAGCACTAGCAAACCTTCCCGCAAGGATATTAGTCCCCCTCCAGTTCTGATGCAAACCATCCTGTTGGCCTTCCTTCCCTGGAAGAGAGCCCAATGATCCAGAAACCTGAAGCCCTCCTTCCTCCACCATGTTACTAGTCACATGTTAAGCTGCATTGTCCTCCTATTTCTAACCTCACTAGCACATAGCATGGGTAACAATCCTGAGATCACAACCCAGGATGTCCTGTCCTTCAACCTAGCACCTAAATCCACGAACTCTCTTTGCAGGACCTCTTCACCCTTCTTACCCTCGTCATTGGTCCCTACATGGACCACAACATATGGCTGCTCACCCTCCCTCCTGATAACGCAAGGTACTCGATCTGAGATATTGCGGACCCTGGCACCAGGGAGGCAACAGACCATCTGTGATACTTGATCTCTTTCACCAAACCTCTTATCTGTCCCCCTAACTATCAAATCCCCCATCACTACAGCTCACTCTTCCCCTCCCTTCCTTTCTTAACCACAGGATCAGACTCAGTGCCAGAGACCTGATTGCCACAATTTGTCCCTGGTAGGTTGTATTCCCCCCCACCCCACCCCATTGAGGGGGACAGACACAGGGGTGCCTGGCACTGCCTGCCTGTTCCCTTTTCCTCTCCTGTCACCCATCCACCCTCCTTCTGGTGTGATAGTGTTCCTGTAACTCCTGTCCATCACCCCCTCTGCCTCCTGAATGATCCAGAGTTGATCCAACTCCAGCTCCCATTCCTTAACTTGGCTTGTCAGGAGCTGCAGCTGGATGCACTTCTAGGTTGGCCCTTCTCACTTCAACTCCTACCGTTCCTTGCCTCTTACCAGTTGAGCCAAGGCCTTTCCACTTTGACTCAGGGCACTCCAACCATGCAGTCCCTCACTTCTATAGTGACACTCAGCTTCTTACTCCAATCAACTTTTAACTGCTGCCTCACCCTTTTTAAATTCTAACTGCTGCTGCTCCTTAGGTCACCTGACCTCTTGCTCGAATCAGCTTCGAGCTGATGCCTTGCCCCAGCAGAGTTCCCTGCATATGTTCTCGATGGTGGGGAGGATTTTACTTGTGATGGCCTGGACTGTGTCCACTACCGTGATGCAGCAGGTCAACACTCATTCCACGACATGTCTGTAGAAATTTGCCAGGGTTTCTGATGTCTTACCAAACTCCTGAGGAAGTAGAGGCGCTGATGCGCTTTCTTCTGGTGTGTTGGATCCAGGAAAGATTCTCCGAGATAGTGGCTCCCAATAACTTAAATTTGCTCACCCTCTCCGCTTATTATCCCCCAATGATCACTGGATTGTACACATCTGACTCTCCCTTCCGAAATTCAACAAACAGCTCCTTGGTTTTGGTGACATTGAGGGTAAGGTTGTTGTTGGTGCACCATCCAGCCAAGTTTTCAATCTCTATCCTATAGCTGACTCGTCACCCCCTTTGTATATAACCCACCACCATGGTATTGTCAGCAAATTTGTAGCTGATGTTGTACTGAGCCACACAGTCATAGTGTAAAGTTAGTAGAGCAGAGAGCTAAGAACACAGCCCTCTGGTGCTCCAGTCCTGATGGAGATTGAGATGTTCTTTCCAATCCTCATTGATTGTGGACTGGAGGTGAGGAAATCCAGGATCCAATTATACATGTGGCGTGGAGTCCCAGGGCTTGGAGTTTGCTGATTTGTTCTGAGGGGGAGATGATGGAAATAAATGCCTAATTGTGATTGATACATCCTGATGTATGCATCTTTGCAGCCCAGGTGTTCCACGACTTTGTTTAGTCAGTGAGATGGCATCCGCCATGGACTTGTTGCTAGATTAGGCAAATTGGAATGGATCCACGTCACTGCTCAGACAGGAGCTGATATGCCTTTCAAAACATTTCCTCACCATGGATGAGAGTGCCACTGGTCGATAGTCACTAACGCAGGTTACCACACTCTTCTATGAATGACGCCCGATTGAAAAAGGTGGGTTCCACATCCTGCCGGACCGGATGCTTTCCTCAGATTCACTCCAGAGGGCAGCCTGCACATCATCCTTGGATACGGACAGGAGAGGATAATCAAGGGAGATGAGCGCAGAAATGACAGGGATTCATTAGTTAAAGGAGAAAATAAGATATTTTATGGACATCAGAGAGACACCTGGATGGTTTTTCCCTCCCAGATTCCAGAGTCAGGGTGTCTCAGATCAGGTCCATGGCATCCTCAAAAGGGAGGGAGAGCAGCCAGAGGTCATGGTACATGTTGGTATCAACAAGATAGGTAGGAAAATAGGATGAGGCCATGAAGAGAGAAAACAGAGAGCCAGGTTGGAAGCTTAAACGCAGGACTTCAAGGTAGTAATCTCAGGATTGCAGCCACTGCCATGCATCAGTGGGAGGTAAGAATATGACAGATGAATGCATAGTTGTATAATTGGTACAGGGGACAGGGCTTTAAGTTCTGGATCATTGGGATCTCTTCTGGGGAAGGTACCCCCTGTATAAAAAGGATGAGTTGCATCTGAACTGGAAGGGGACTAATATCCTGGCAGAGAGGTTTGGCTCAAGCTGTGGTGGAGGATTTTATCTAATTTGGCAGGGGGCTTGAAACCAGAATGGCAGGCCAGAGAATAAAGCAGATGGTGGAATGATTGATGAATGTGTATGATATTATGAGGAAGGGTAGGCAGTGGACGGAGCATAAATGAAGTCAGTTGGAAGGATTGAAATGAATTTACATTAATGCAAGGAGTATTAGGAAGAAAGGAGATGAATTTAGACCATGGATCAGTAGATAGAAATACATTGTTGTGGCCGTTACAGAGCCTGGGCTGATGCAAGGGTAGGATTGGTTGATTCAAGGGAGGTAAATGCGAGGGTGGGGAATGAGGGATAGAGTTAGCAGATAAATAGATCTTGGAATGTGCAAAAATAACAGGGTTATTGTGGTGGGAGACTTCAACTTCCCCAATATTGATCGGCACCTCCTTCTTCATCGAGACAGGGAAAAGATGGTAGGATAAGGGAATGGTGGTTGATAAGCGAGATGAGACAGCTTGTTCAGAGGAAGGAGGACGGTTTAGGAAGCAAAAGTTTGATAGGGCTCATGAAAATTGTATGGTAGCCAGAAAGGGACTAAGGAGAGGTGGAAGGGGTGCAAGGCAATTTGGCAAGGAGCATTAAGGAAACTCCTAAGGTGTTCTATATCTGAAGAACAGAAGGATGACTAAAGTAAAGGTAAAGGCACTTCAGGATAACAGAGGGAATAAATGCCTAGAGGTAGGGGAGGTCCTAATGAATTTGTTGCTTTAGTGATCACCAGAGAGAGAGACCTTGGTCAATGTGATGTCAGTGTAGGCTTGTGCTGGAGCATGTTGAGGTTGAGAAAGAGGTGCATCTTCTTAAATATATTCAGACTGATTAGTCCCCAGGACCAGATAAGATGTACTTGAGGATACTACATTAAGCAAGGGATGAGAATGTTGGGGTGTTGGCAATGATATTGGCATTCTCCCTGGTCACAAGGGATGTATCCAGAGGATTGGAGAATGACAGATGTAAGGCCCCTTGTTTCAAAAGGTAATAGGGAGAATCTTACATTTCCAGACCCCTCTGTACTTGCACACACCTCAGTGCCCTACCATTTACCCTGTATAATAGTGTCTAAAATCAGTGGAGAGGAAATTATTGCAGTATTGAAACAAAAATCTAGAGGCAGTGTGAACCATACACAAAAGTGATGGAGAAAGTCTGCAGGTCCCGTAGCATCCACAGGAGGTGGATAAATCACCGTTTCGGTCCTGAGCCCTTTGTCGGGGGCAGGAGAGAAAAGCTGAGAACTGATCATGTGGGGGGGGGGGGGGGGACTGTCAATGCAGAGCTGGAGGGAAGTGGACAGAGGGATAAGGAAAGAGAGAAAAGTGGTGGGAAGTACAAGAAAGGGAAACATGGAGATATATTCCTTTGGATAGTCAGGGACGGAGTCAAAATAGTCAATAAGGTAGGTCATGTTTAACCAATCTCGTAGTTTTTCAAGTGCTGTGGATGTTGTCTTCATGGGCTTTAGTAAGGCCTTCGACAAGGTCCCATGTGGAAGTTAGAAAAGTTCAGTCGCTCATTCTTCATGGTAAAGTAGTAAAATGGATTCGACAATGGCTGGATGGGAAAAGCCAGAGAGTGATAGTGGATGACTGCCTCTCAGACTGGAGCCCTGTGACTAGTGGTGTGCCTCATGGATCAGTGCTGGGACCATTGTTGTTTGCCATCTACATCAATGATCTTGATGATAATGCAGTAAATTGGATCAGCAATTTTGCAGATGACACAAAGATTGGAAATGCTGTGGACAGTGAAGAAGGATTTCAAAGCTTGCAGAGAGATCTGGACCAACTGGAAAAATGGGCTGAAAAATGGCAGATGGAATTTAATGCAGACAAATGATAAGTGTTGCATTTTGGAAGAATAAACCAAGGTAGGACGTACAAGGTAAATGGTCGGGCACTGAGGGATCTGGAAATCTAGACACATAGTTTCTGATGGATAGGGCCGTAAAGTGAGTTTCTTGCTCATTGGCCTTCATAATCCAAGTATTGAGTTGGGATGTTTGTTAAATTTGTAGAAGACATTGGTGAGGCCAAGTTTCGAGGATTGTGTGCAATTTTGGTCACCTAACTACAGGAAAGATAGCAATAAGATAGAAAGAGTGCAAAGAAGATTTACGAGGCTGTTACTGGGTCTTCAGGAACGTAGAAGAATGAAGGGAAAACTGATAGCAGCATCAAATGAGGTGTATAGATGGAGTTAATGTAAGGAGGTTCATTCTACAGAGGGAAGGTGAGAAAAAAACCAAAAGACATGGGTTATTGATGAAAGGGGAAAAATTTAAGGGGAATATTCAGGGAAACTTCTTTGCACAGAGTAGTGGGAGTGTGGAACAAGCTGCCAGCTAAGTGGTTAATGGGGACTTAATTAAGAAAAATTTGCACAGGTACATTGATGGGAGTGGAATGGACTGGGTGCAGGTCAGTGAGACCAGGCAGAATAATAGTTTGGCGCCTTACAGCTTGTTCCTCTGCTGTTCTATGGATTCTTTGAGACATGATTTATGAGAATCTAGTCTTCTGAGGGATAATCAACATAGGTTTGTGAGGGGTAGGTCATGCCTCATGAGTCTAATTGAGTTTTTTGAGGAAGTTACAAAATAAATTAGGGGCTAGATGTGGTTTATTTGACAAGGGCCGCCTATCGTGGACTCATTCAGAGTCAGTGAAACTTGGCTTGTGTGGATTCAGAATTAGCTTGCCTGCAGAAAGTGGAGGGTAGTATTGGATGGCAAGATTCTGCCTGGGGATCAATGTATACTGTAGTTCCACAGAGATCTGTTCTGGAACTACTGCTCTGTGATATTTACAAATTACCTGGTCGAAAATATGGAAGGATCAGTCAGTAAGTTTGCAGTAATACAAGAGTTGGAGGTATTGTAAATAGTGTTGTCGTACAAAATATAGACAGGGTACAGAATTGGGTGGAGAGATGGCAGATGGAGTTCAGTCGAGATATATGTGAAGTGATGCACTTTGGAATGTCTAACTTGAAGGTGGACTACATGGTTAATGGTAGGATTTTTAACAGTGTGGAAGAATAGAGTTACCTTGGGGTTCAAAACCATAGATCTCTTAAGGTTGCCGCCCAGGTTGATAGGGTGGTTAAGAAGGCTTACAGTATGCTGGCATTTGTTAGTCAGAGGATTGAATTCAAGTTCAAAATGGTGCAGCTCCACAAAACTCTGGTTAGACCACAATTGGATTGTAGTGTTCAGTTCTGGTCACCTCTTTACAGAAATGATGTGGAAGCTTTGGAGAGGGTGCAGAGGAAATTTTCCCAGATATTGCCTGGAACAGAGGGTGTGTCTTATGAGGCAAAGTTAACAAAGCTAGGGCTTTTCTGTTTGGAGCAAAGAAGGGAGAGAGGTGACTTTTTCCCAAGTTGACAGTAGCAAATACCAGAGGACATCCCTTTTAAGGAGAGGAAATCTTAGGGGAGACATTGGAGTTGTTCCCCCCCCCACCCCCCCCACCAAACAGAGAATGGTGGGTGCCTGGAATCTACTTCCAGGGACAGTGGTGGAGGTTGGTACAATAGGGACATTTAAAATACTCTTAGAAACACAGATGCAAGAAAAATAGAAGGTTATGAGTGTGAGACAAGGAAGCTTAGATCTGAGTCGGTTTACTTTGGTTGGCACAACATCGAGGGCCATAGGGCCTTGTACTGTGCTGTAATGTTCTGTGTTTTACACAGCTCAAACTGATTTGACTGAGGGGATCAGAGGTCATATTTACAGTTGCTGATAATACTCGGCCAATACTTAAAGGGGATGTACTATTATAATTATGAAAGTCCATGGTGAAGCCATACCTGGAGTACTCTGAATAAATTTGGTCTTATCTGAAAAAGAATACACTTGCCAGTGTGGTAGTGCAGTGAAGATTTGCTATACTCGTTCCAAGGAAGAATCGTTTGCTGCATGAGGAGAGAATGAACAGACTTTTCCCTTGAATGTCAAAAAAGAGGTGATCTCATCAAAGCTTGCAACATTTTTAAAAGCTGGACAGGTTGGATAAACTGCCCCATCTTAAGAGAAAGGACCTGAGAGCAGAGTTTCAGAAGGAGGGGCTAATTATGACAAAGAAAATAATTTTCTTTACTCAAAGGGGAGGAGAATTCTTTATCCCATCAGGCTGTGGAGTTTCACACCAATGGGTTCATTCAAAGCTGAAATCAATCAATTTGTGGATATTAAGGAAATAAATGAGTATGGGGACGGTGCTATTAAATTACCCTGTAATTGATCTGGATAAATGATAGAACAACCCTGTAGGGCCAGAGGTAGTCAACTATCTCTTATATTGCAAGGAGAAGCACTGTTGTAGAATAAAACAGCCCATTTGCAAAACAATGTACAGTAAAAACCCTGGTATTCGGCACCTAAAGGTAGATGCCGGATAAGCGAGTTCTCCTTTTGCTTGAGACTGCGTATTGTGTGAATGGAGAAGTAACAGTGAGGCCTGCCAATTTTAAACTTCTGCATTTTTTACCCATTTATTTTCTGCAGTTTTTTTGGCCGGTTACTTGAATTCCAGATAAAAGGGATTTTACCATATCACTAATTATTATGATAAAATTACAGATATTTGGGGTGTGGGTCGGGTCTTGATCTTCCTCATCAGATCGTCGGGATTTTGTTGACAGACAACCCCATTTTTCTTCAAAAACTTCAATAGGTTCTCTTAAGTCATCCTATACCAGCTGAAAGCAACTACCACTACTGGTTTCAAGCTAAAGCACTGCCCCAGAAAACCACCTCAGACATTAGAGCAGAGTCTTCTGAAAGGCAAGAGCACTAATACTGAGCTGAAGTGAAATTTTTAGGCAAGAGGGAACAGTCCTCATATGTTTTCTCAGACATTCATCAAAGATCCCACCACTGAATGGAGGAGTGACATTTCTTCAAAGATCTTTAGGGAATCAAGTGGAATGGAAAATAACCACTACATTTTCTCAAATATAACATGGATGGTCAGGTTCGATGGTGTGAAGCATCTGGGAAATTGAGATGTACCAAAATGTTGTTTCTTTACATTTAAATATCAAAACATCACCACTTTTAAATATTTGGTTGAAATGGGCTCGATGTATTACAGGTGATTCTTCCGGCCCACCTCCACTTTCCATGGACAATGCAAATTTTAGAAGGATCCCCTCCATGCTTCACCTCATTCCTTGTACCAAAACACTTTTCATTTATCAGCTGTGAACTGCAACTAAATTCACTGCACCAGCAAAAGAACAGGCACAAAGCAAAGCAAAAGAGAATAACAGAACTCGGTAGGACTAAGGGACAATAATGGTGCAACAACCAGACATGAAATGGACTAGGGATATGGTTGGGGTGGGACATCCCAAAGGAAGAATAAAGGAAGGGCAAGTAGAAACAAAGACAAAAGCTTGGAGTGGTGCTATGGCAAGGAAGAATGGCCACACTGGAAGTAGATAGTCAGGGAGAAAGAGATTGGAGGTGAGATCAGGCTGGAGCCTGATCATGTTGTGTTTGAACTGTAGGAGGATGGCAGTTGAAGATAGAGTTAGAGAAAAGACGAGGTAAGGCTGAGGACCTGGATTGGTTTCCGTGCTGTTACCCGGGTATGGAAAGTGTTGAATGTGAATGAACCGAGTGGCAATAGATCGGAGACGGTAAATATTCCACTTCCATTGATTGGTCTGTTGAAATGAAAGCAGACACTTGCATCGCTTGACTCACAAAGAGAAGTTATAATTATCCACAACACCAGCAGTCCCTATCAACAAACCTCCTTTACCTTTATTTTTTTATGATTTAAAAAAAATCAATTGTAAAGTAGCTAAGTACTTGATCTGTAAAAATAATGTAAATAAAAATTCAAGATACATCCCTTTGGGTATCTATGGAAACACCTCATTTTGTCCCCTTCAACATTTAGATTTTCTCCAACTTTTATTTCCTTTTAGCTGCTGATAATTTTAAGGGTAGTGTGACTGGTAGCTGTTATTTTTCACAAGCACTTGCAGGGAACATTTCATTAAATTATTCAGTTTCCTGATCTGACATTCTGCAATTGTAAATTTTTCTGGGGCAACATGCAGGAAAGCTTCAGCTGGTTCTTTGCCATTTGTTGAAAATACAGGATATTATAATTAACCTCTAATCCAACTATGGGAAAATCACACCCTAGTATTCACCCTGGGTGAATAGCTTTAGTTAGAATAATTGTAAGTAAAAGGAACTTTCCATACAGGAAATAAATCCAGTTGAATTAAATCAGCATTGCCATAAACAGAGTAGATTCGTTCATAACCCGCCATGTTCTCAGTCAACCTTGCTTCATATGTATGACATGTTCTCCAATCCAGTGAACATCCTAGTAAATCTCCTCTGCACCATCTCCAAACCATCTACATCCTTCCTGTAATGAGGTGACCAGAACTGAGCACATTGGTCCAAGAGTGGTCCAGACTTTATTTATAGAGTTGTGCTATTATTTCACGGCCTATCACCCCCTATCAACTTGCACGGCAACCCTATCCATGTCACCCCTCAGTGTCCTACTCCCAAATAATAAAGACCCAGTCTATCCAAACTCTCTCTAGTACTCAAGCCCCAGTAACACCCTGGGGAATCCCTTCTACACCCTTGACAACTTTGCATGAGCAATCAAAGCTGTTGGGGATGGCATTTTGAAAGTTCTGCTTTCATGCAAGCCCAGCACAGGGTGTCAACAAGTGTACATGTTATTGGGAATGCGGCAACAAAGTGGAGTTAATGAAAAGTGCAGATTCAATTGGCTAAATAATTTTATACCCAATTCTTATTTTTTAATAAAAAGGCATTCAGGAGGCCTTTCTTTATCAAAGATGTGGTACTCATTACCAGAGTAGTTGGCACAATAACACAGAGGGGGAAGGATTAAGAGGTGCAAGCTCAACTGCATGGGCCAAAAGGCCTGTTTTGGGAGAATGCTGTTGTGAGTAGGATGTCTTCTCACAGCTCCAGCAACCCACGTTCAGAGCAGCAACTGGGTGTTCTCTGGCATCAATGTACAAAAGTAAATAGGGTGGTGAAGAAACATATAGGTACAGTAAAATCCCCATTACCTGGAATTCAACCAACCAGAAACAACCGACAAAAAGAGAGGAAATGTAGCAGCAGCTACGAGGAAAGAGACACCACCACCACGTTAGGAGTTTCAATGGTGGTTTAATTCAAAATCCACGCGTGCCCCTTTAAGGGCAGCATGAACTCCGCCCCCGCGCAGGCAGTAACGTCATCACGCTGCCTGGAGCGCACGCCCAGTTGAAACAATGAGGCAAGGAGGTTCCCCAACTCGCATCTGCCCCGCTGGCGCGACGATACAAGCAGGGCCGGTTCGTTATGAGTAAGCGCACCGCCACACGTCTTGTCGCTTGAGCAGCTGGTTTTGGTGCTTAGGTTGGGCCATCTGAACTGGCTGACTGGGGTCCAGGTGCACCGCCTTGAGGCGGTCAATTGTGAATAGTTCTCCTTTGTCCCAATGTCTAAAGTGAAAGTCTTGCCCAATCGCTGCAGGACTCTGTAGGGGCCTTCATAAGGGCGCAGAGTGCAAACCTCGCTGGACAAATACGTACTTGGCTGCATCCAGTTCCTTGGGCAGGCAGGATGGAGGTGTGGGGGGGCTAGTGAGGTGAGCTTACTCTGAAGGTCTGCCAATAAGGTCGGATTGTCGGCTGTCGAGTCCGTTTCTGGGCCAAAAAACTCTCTGGGTAGCGACAATGGCACGCAGTAAACCAACTCCGTGGATGATACCTGCAGATCCTCCTTCGGGGCTGTCCTGATGCCGAGTGGAACCCAGGGCAACTCATCCACCCAGCTGGGGGTCGGTGAGGCGAGCCATGAGGGCTGACTTAAGGTGTTGGTGGAATCACTCCACTAGGCTGTTGGCTTGAGGGTGATATGCTGTGGTGTGGTGGAACATGACCCCCAAAAGGCTTGCCACTTGCATCCAGAGGGCAGACGTGAATTGGGCATCTCTGTCGCTGGTCATGTGCATTGGGACTCCGAACCTGGTGATTCAGTGAGTAAGTTCCTGGCGCTCGTCTCGGCGGATATGTCTTTCAGTTGAATGAATTCTGGCCACCTTGTCGCTCGGTCAACCACTGTCAAGAAGTAGCGGGCGTCCCTGGACACCGGCAGGGGGCCAATGATGTCCACGTGTATATGTTGGAATCTCTTGGCCGCAGAGTCGAACTGTTGTATTAGGGCTTTTGTATGACAATGGGCTTTGGAGGACTGGCACTGCGTGCAGTTCCTCGCCATCTGGGCTACTTGATTTTTGAGCCCATGCCACACAAAACGCTCTGCCACTATCTGAGCCGATGTCTTGACCGAGGGGTGGGCTAAGTCGTGGACCATGCTGAAAGCCCGCGACCTCCACTGCGGCAGGACTACAGGGCATACCGGGACTTTGTCCTTCGCAGTGATCAGTGCGAATAATGGTCGCATGATGTGGACGACCCCGGGCATGAAACGGTGGTAGTTCACCCTGCTGACAAACTCCTGCAGGCCTTTGAGGGTGGTGGGCTTCGGGAATTGGCGCACGGCTGCAACCTTCTCTGGTGCCGGGGCGGCTCCGGCCGCTGAGATGGTATGGCCCAGGAACTGCCTGCCGAACTTCTTGAGGGTAGGATATTTACCGCCATCCAGCAGGTTGTGGATGATGTCGTCCACACTGGCCGCGGTCTCTTTATCGAGTACGCTCACGATGTGATAAAACTATTAAATATATTAGTGAGGCTTCATCTGTAAACCTGGGGGAGGGGCCAGTTAATAAAAAGTGGCCCCGACACAGAACCCTGTGGAACACCACTAGCAGTGCCAATGTACTCTGTGATGTTACTAAAAGATGTTTGCTGGTGGTCAGGCTAATTGGCTCCTATAAACTACTCTTGGTGTTGGGACAGAATCTGAAGGATAATCATCGGAGGGAGAATGAGCTTTTTGACTAGGCGCCTTCGATGAAATAAGGAAGTGACCCATTTTATTTGTAAGTGGCTTTCAAACCTGTACTGCATGACCATAAATAAATTAAAAATTATTTAGTTATACATCAAGAATGAGATTTTAATCACATTTTAATTATCAAATATAATAGAATCCTTGTTTCCCTTCCACAAATCCTATGCATTTGTGACAGAAACCTTAGCTTGTTGACAGTCCAGCTACTAATCTGGTTTGAAATCTACAACTCACGCAGCTAGGAACTTTAATTAAAAATGGTTTAATTTAATGTGTAATGCAAACTTCAAAAAGCCTTGACTAAGTAAGCACATGGACTGAGGGCAAGGTCAAATTCACAGCAAAAAGCTGGAGTAGCAGTTAGCACAATGCCTTTACAGCGCCAGCGATTGGCACCAGGGCTCCAATCCCGCGCTGTCTGTAAGGAGTTTGTACATTCTCCCTGTGTCTGCGTGGGTTTTCCCCGGGGGCTCCGGTTTCCCCCAACTGTTCAAAATCATACCAGGGCTTGTAGGTCAATTGGGTGTAATTGGGTGGCACGGGCTCATGGACCAAAAGGGCCTGTTATCCTGCTGTAAGTACTGTATGTCTAAACTGTCAGTATGATCAGGAAATTAGCACTGGAAGAGTGTCATATTAATATAAATTACATAATATAACAATGATCTGATGAAACTTTCATTTGATAATACACAGGGTGTCATCTCAGTGCTGTGGTGTGAAGAAATAGGATTGACCCTTACTGGGAGCACAGCAAAAGGCAACTGATGGAGAGGACAAAGTTTATCGATATTTAAGATGCTGCCAATCTCAGCCTTCACCTTGTGGCAGGTTTGATTTCCTGGTTCTTAGTGTATTCCAAAGGCCACCAAAGACCCAGCAACAGATGTAGATGTTTCTTGGTTCCAATAGCACTGCCTTCTCGTTCACATTCTCTGAATTTTGAATCCAGAATCATTAGACATAGAATGAATCAGAAAGATATGAAACTGAGAATCTAACAATGTTTTCGGGTAGACACAAAATATCCAGCAGCACAATCCGCAGACCTAACCCAGTACTGAGGTGACCTGTTGAATCATTTCTTTACTCTTTGCTGAACATACGCAAAGCACTTGCAATGAGTTACCACTTTTAATAAGTGATCTATTATTAAAGTGCCTTGGGAGACCATGAGGACATGATAGAGTTCAATCTAATTGACATTTTATCTTGCTCCAGTTATGCTGAACTGTGAGGAAGGCACAATTTATCTGAATCATTATTGGTACTAAACTTCTCTTGTTGGAGTATAAACTGGGAGAAACACTTTGTCAAGACTCCTTTATTGTCATACATAAAAAGTCTGTTTTCATTTGTATGCCCTGTAAAGGCACAGAAAGCAGTACTATCAAGATGAGAATGAGAAGCAAAAGAGAGTCCCCTTCAGAGACGACGAGTGTCTGTGGATCCCACCACTTCCTTCAATGCATTGCTGCTTTATGAGTCATAGCCTCCAAGGCCACTCCAGCACTGAACCCAAGCTGAGGCATCCCAGTCATCCTCTTAGGCCCCTGGGTCTGAACCCCTGAAGTGGTCAGTGCCTGAAATCCTTCTTTGCCATCAGTTCCTACTCCTGATAACAGACTCATAGAAGTCAGTCACCAGCAGCCACATTGTCCAACTGCTGTGGTCTTCTAGCGTTTAGGTCCTCTTTCATGCTTCATCTGCTTAGGTGGAGGGGGTGGGGGGGTTTCCTGCTGAGGTGCCTAATGCCAACCCACTGCTTCCCCAGAGCCCACAACTCTCGTGGTTTGGGCTGCCGAACATGGGCACTGTCATCTTGTGCATGGAATTCTATGGGTCTTCAATATCGAATCATATCACTACCAGGCCAGTTCTACAGGCAAGTTAAATTGGGACCTACAGGCAGTAGGAGCCAACAGAGGAGTGTGGAAAGACACATCTCCGCTCCTCCTGGTTCTGCCTTTAAAACAATCACCAGTGTCAGTGGGAATTACAAATTCAAGAACTCCAGTGTGGATTCCTGTGAACAACTCAGGCTTTCAAAAGAATAAAAGGGTGGCACGGTTGGCCACGCCTTTACAGCGCCACAATTGGGACCAGGGTTTGAATCCTGCCTGTCTGTAAGTAGTTAGTATGTCCTCAATGGGTCTGTGTGGGTTTTTCCCGGGGGCTCTGGTTTCCTCCCACCGTTCAAAACATACTGAGGGTTGTAGGTCAATTGGACAGCACAAGTTTGAGGGACAAAGGGGCCTGTTACTGTGCTGTAATTTAAACTTTAAAACATTTACAAAAATTATAGTCATTTTACTTTAATTATTGGAGCATTTTATGTAATCCTTTCCATCAATGCTCTTCAAAAACCATGTATCAACAACCAGTGCATTCAGTAATCTCAGATTCATCTACCTGACCTACTTAAGTACAAAGTCTACACCATGACAGGAACTTGTAGCTCCATGTAAGTGGGCCTACAGTAATAAAAGGAAAGACATTTTGCATGCTGACCTTCATAGGCTGAGGGATTGAGTGCCAGAGTTGGGATATCGTGGCTGATGTACAAAACATTGGTTAGACTGTACTTGGAGTGCTGTGTACAGTTCTGGTTCCACACTTCATGAAAGAGATGATAGCATTAAAAAGTGAAGATGTCACCAGAATGGAAGTTGTCATTAAAAGGAGAGAATGGACAGGCTGGGTTTATTCTCAATGAAATGAAGTGGCAGTTAATAAAAATTAAGGTCAGTCTTGAACAAGCAGGTAGAGATTTAAGGTGAGGGAGGAGAAGTTTTCCCCAAAGGATGGACAAGCAGAGAAAAGTGGTCAGGACTCAGCTGGTAAGCAGCATGAAAAGCTTCCTAACCTTCAGTTGTCCCGATGCATGCACTTTGAAAATATGTGCTCTACCCAAGACAAACAAATATTCCAGATATGTACACAAAACCCAGATAACTACTTTTAACTTGACAGATTAGAGAATGGGGTGATAGATGAAAGTATTTAAGCAACTTACCATTATGGTGTTTGCTTTAACAGGGATCACAGCAATGTGAAAAAGCATGTTTCAAACAAATTAAAATTTAGCTTTCATTTTCTAAGGCTGGTAGATGTTTGCCAACAGGCAATATAGACTCCTTGGTAGTTCTGTTAATCTTCCAATTTCAGTTAAAAGTCACTGCAGTTTGTAGCTTTGGATGATTCAGGGTCTTGGTAGGATTTCTTCTTCCAACTGAGCCCCATTATTGCTTTTGTGTTCATCTCAAACCATTCAGGAATCATTTTTCATAAATACAGCTTCTTGCCTAAGAGGGGCCATTTCCTCCACTCCCAGGGCCCTTCGTCCTTAGGTTATGCCACACCTTCACCAGAGGTTCCCTCTTCTTCCAGATCAGCTCGTGGCCATGAAAGATATACCAACTGGAAGAAGAAGTTGTTTAATGAAGCAAATGCCTACTCCACAAATGGGATTACCACTTTAGTCAACTTAGTTAATTCAAGCACTTTTAGCAAATTGAAAAACACATACCTTACATTGTTTCCTTTTGTCTGCAAGAATTGAGAATTATTCAGCTATTCAAAAATACTTTTCAATTTCATATACATTGCTTAGATATAATTTTAAACTCAACTTTTAAGACTAAGTAATCTAATTACTGCACATTCTTTCTGGGCAAATCAATCTCATTAACCATTTTCTGAGTTATCTCAGCATTTATTTGAGTGGATACATGAAGAAATTTAATAAAACCATATTGTGTGATCACATTATCTGCAGACTTTCTGGTCTAACTTTTAAACCATTTTTTTTTGTGTTGTGACAGAGTATATAGATACATTTTGAGGAAATAAATTGGGAAAGGTTTGTGTAGGTTACATACAAACACTTTAAAACAGATCTTATTTGAAATACTGGAGCTCTGCTAATGCTAGACATATCGGCTCCACAGCTTTTACAAGAGCTTTGAAGAGTGCTCAAGTGATTTCACTAATGGATTGTTGTTTACAAAAAGACAATAGATGAAAGAGCTGGTCAGAGCTGCCTTTTGTCTGGAGCTGTTCTAAGAAGGTCATGTGGTTTTGCAAGCAGAGTCAAAACGGCTCTGTGTATGTGTGTGAAACAGAGAGAGACAGTGTTCACTTCTATAGTGTTACAGTCAGCAACAGCAGCTAGAACAGGACAAGCTGGCAAGCTTGTGGAAAACCCCATTTGGAAGATGGCCTGCTCAAAGCCCTTGTGGTTCGTGCAAAAGGAGAGGACTGGCTATCTAATGTTTCACTTGGAATAGTGAAACAAAAAGAAACTCTGTGGTGACCTGAAAGAAAGAGGTGAAGGGTGCAAGACACTGGAGTGGCTGATTAAAAAGTAATCAGTTGTGGATGTACTGAAACAACAAATCTCTCTCTCTCAACCGACAAGAACCTTCCTGAGCAGTAACCATTTACCTTTCAAGCACCAAAGCCTGGTGAACTTTATAAATGTTACATTCTGTGCACAGTATAAGAATTGCCTGCAACCAGTGAACTTGGAGGAATGAGAAGTGAGATTGGACTGTGAACCAAATAATTTTCTAAACTTACACACACGTGCACTTAGAATCAGAAGGGGGTTAATTTAGATTAAGTAAGTCAATAGTGGTATGTTAAAGTTTGATTCTATTTTCATGTTTAAAGATAATTAAAAGCAATTTTTGTTTAAGTAACCATTTGTCTTTTTGTCTTGGTGAATATCTATTGCTGCTGAGTTTTGGGGTCCTCTGGACTTGTAACAGTGTATACCACATAATACAGTATTATTAATTGGCAATATTTGCATTACAATAATTTGAAAGAAAACTAGCCAGAACAGCTGTTAATTTTATAACAACCTGGCAGGTTGTGTTACAAGATCAGCACTGACTCACGCAAATCATACTGACAGGCCCTTTAAACCCCAACTCTTACATACTGACAGGCCCTTTAAACCCCAACTCTTATATGCTGACAGGCCCTTTAAACCCCAACTCTTACATGCTGACAGGCCCTTTAAACCCCAACTCTTACATGCTGACAGGCCCTTTAAACCCCAACTCTTACATGCTGACAGGCCCTTTAAACCCCAACTCTTACATGCTGACAGGCCCTTTAAACCCCAACTCTTACATGCTGACAGGCCCTTTAAACCCCAACTCTTACATGCTGACAGGCCCTTTAAACCCCAACTCTTACATGCTGACAGGCCCTTTAAACCCCAACTCTTACATGCTGACAGGCCCTTTAAACCCCAACTCTTACATGCTGACAGGCCCTTTAAACCCCAACTCTTACATACTAACAGGCCCTTTAAACCCCAACTCTTACATGCTGACAGGCCCTTTAAACCCCAACTCTTACATGCTGACAGGCCCTTTAAACCCCAACTCTTACATGCTGACAGGCCCTTTAAACCCCAACTCTTACATGCTGACAGGCCCTTTAAACCCCAACTCTTACATACTGAGAGGCCCTTTAAATCCCAACTCTTACATGCTGACAGGCCCTTTAAACCCCAACTCTTACATGCTGACAGGCCCTTTAAACCCCAACTCTTACATGCTGACAGGCCCTTTAAACCCCAACTCTTACATGCTGACAGGCCCTTTAAGCCCCAACTCTTACATGCTGACAGGCCCTTTAAACCCCAACTCTTACATGCTGACAGGCCCTTTAAACCCCAACTCTTACATGCTGACAGGCCCTTTAAACCCCAACTCTTACATGCTGACAGGCCCTTTAAACCCCAACTCTTACATACTGACCAAAACGCCCATCTGAACTAGTCCCATTTTCATGCATTTGTTCTCCTAACGTTCTCTGCTTTTTACAAAATCCATCAGCGATAGTGTATTGGGGACACAAGTGCTCTTCTCAGCTGGGGGGAACTGAAATGTCTGTAGCAGTTACTAGCAGCCAAGTTCAAATCTAGCCTGACACAATGTGGAGGAACCTGGAGCACCCACTTCGATCCAACTTACCTCATCCCATTACAAAACAATTTCAGATTCAGCATTAAAATGAGAGTCCCTCCTGCAATTATGGAAAGTAGTAAAATTCCATATTGCTGCAATACTGAGTTCTATGATTGGGCAAAGACACAGTTATGAGTGAGAGGAAGATTTGTGTTGCATTTGTCCAACGTTGCATCTCCGGTAAACATGGTGCACGTTATCAATCGGGTGAATCATTGTTGTGAATTCTTGCTTCAAAAAGTGGCAGACACAAAACTAAACGCTATTTCAAAACAGCGGATTGTGTGTTTAACTGTGGCAATACGTTTCGTTTCATGTTCCAGTGATACAACTTGTATTGTCTTGGTCTCCAGCCAACTAATTTTTTTTTAAAACAGAGGCCTAAAGAAATGCAACATGGAATATATTTTTTAAACATGTATTTGCTTTACTTTCTCATTCAGTTGGGCAAAGAACATGATGCAGTGCCAACTATATAAATCCAGTCAACAACGTAAACTTTCCCAACCTCACAGAGGTTGATCATGGCCAGAATTAACAGAATTATCTAAGTAAAGATCTGGACCCACTGCAATCACAGTGAAGAAGTGCAGTCTTGTCAGGGCCATGGGCAAGCCGTGACCCCACCAGATGGAGAATCAGCACCAGGCAGCAAAGAGGTTAGACCGCTTCATACTCCAGCCTCCACTCCCAGCAGCTGCTTCCCCATTCCCCCGGCGACTGAGAAGAGGACAACAGAGGGTGGGACGAGGAGGAGCAGAACTGTGGGCTCCCTGGCCTTGTCCTGCCGCAGGAGACAGCTTTGAATCAAGTTGCATCTCACATCATGCGCTCAGCTGTGGACACTGCACTGGTGCAGGTATCTGCAGAGACTAGAGGCAGTAGCGTTCCCAAAGAGAACACATCTGAAACAGGAGCAGGAATCATCCATCTGGCTGTTGAGCCTGCTCCCACATTCAAGTGAGATCACAGCTGACCTGGCTGTAGACCAAAATCTGCCTTTTCCCCATAACCTTTAATTCCCCTACAATGCCAAAACCTATCTTACTGTATCTTAAATAGATTTAATGAGGGAGCATCTACTGCTTCCTTGGGCAGAGATATCCACAGAAAATCAGTCAGGATTTTGAAAACACTTTGTATGTACAGGTAAAGGTTCCATTATTGTCATGTAAATATTACATTTAGAATGTAATGTCGATTAAATTCTTTAACTTTGTCCACTTTACTTTGTCCAGCACCCCTCACAGAAATGAGGGCCCCGTGAGGAACGAACTCGCAACCCCTGATTTACAAGGCCAGTGATCTAACCCACTTAGCTATCGGAGCCACTATACGTGTATATTTTGATTATTGAAACTAATACAAATGAGCAGTTTTAAAATAACAAAAACATTATTACAATCATGTATTTCTTTAAACAAAATTTTTGTATCAAAATATGCAAGAGTAAAATGTGTATGTATTTTTTTCATGTCTTGCAGTTGTCAAACATCTGAATATTATTGTTAAATTTATCATGAAGCAGGTTTGGCCATCCCTGCCATAAGCCTTCATAATACTCTATCAAGCTTATCAGACTGAACTCCACCTGCTCCTTTTCCACTAATTTCTGCATCCTGTCTATATCCTGTTGCAACCTATGACAACCTTCTCGCTTTTGTGTCATCTGCAAACTTACTGACTGATCCTTTCACTTCTTCCACCAGTTCTTTGTAAACAAAATCACAAAGAGCAGCAGTTTCAGAACACTGATCTCCAGGCAGAATACTTTCCATCCATCCAATACTATTCTCTACTTTCTGAATGAGTCCACTATAGGGGGTCCTTGCTTTGCGACAATCCATATACACGACCTTACCTTCATTAATTTATTTTGTCACTTCCTCATAAAATTCAATTAGACTCATAAGGCACGACCTTCCCTTCACAAAGCCATGCTGGCTATCCCGGAAATGGTTATAGGTCTCTAAATGCTTGTAAATTATCCCAAAGAATCCTCTCCAATTGTTTGCCCACCACTAATGCAAGATTCACTTGTCTATAATTCCCAGGATTCTCCCAATGTCCTTTTTTAAACAAGTGGATGACATTGGCCATTCTTCAATCCTTTGGTCCCTCCAATGTGGCCAGTTAGGACACACCAACAATCTCTTCCTGTAGTAATCTGGGGTACATCTTGTCCAGTCCCAGGGACTTATCAATCCTAATGCTCTTAAGAAGATCCTGCACTTCCTCTTTCTTAACATCAACATCCTCCAGCACATAAGCTTGTTCTATACTGACCTCATATTGACCAAGGTTCCTCTGTCTGGTGAATACTGAAGCAAAGTATTAATTTAGGACCTCTCTTACCTCCTGTGTCTTCAGGCACATGTTCCCTCCCTCATCCCTGCAAGGAACATTGTTGGAAAGGCAGACAGGTTTAGGGCATGGATTGGCATGTGGGACTATGACATTATTGCTATTAGTGAGACCGTTGCAGGAGGGGCAGAACTGACAGGTCAATGTTCTGGGGTTCTGTTGTTTGAGACGTGATAGATGGGGAGGGATGAAAGGGGGAGGAGTGGCATTGCTAGTCAGGGAAAATATCTCAGTTGTGCTTAAACAGGACAGCCCAGAGGATTTGTCTACAAAGGTGGAGTTGAGGAATGGTGTAACCACATTGATAGGGTTGTATTATTGACCACCCAATAGTCAGAGGGTTGTTTTCTGGCAAAGGTATGTTAGGTAAGTGGATGGCCTTCAACGGCAAAATTTTGAGAATGCAGAGTTTGTATGTTCCCGTCAGGATTAAAGGCAAAGGGAACCTTGGTTTACAAGGGATATTGGCGATCTGGTTAAGAAGAGAGTGGTGTATAGCAGAAATAGGGAACAAGGAGCAAATGAGGTACTAAAAGAATATAGAAAATATACAAAAGGAAATCAGGAAGGCAAAAAAAAGACAAGATTGTTCTGGCAGATAATGTCAAGGTAAACTTGAAGGGTTTCTACAAGTGTGCTTAAAGGATGGTAATTTAAAAAAAAAAAATAAGTTACAAAATTGGTCTCCTAAATGATCAGAGAGGTCATCTATGTGTGGAGCCTCACAAGATGGGAAAAATCTTAAACAATCTTCAAGCAGATTTTCCTGGAACAGCTGCCTGAGGATATCTGACTCTTGTTCGCTGACGATGACTTCAGTGACCCCAGAAAAGTCACAGCCTGGGTGGACATGCTCTGAAGAGCGAAGAAAGAAAAGGGCGCCTTTGGTGGAGCAGGTTGCTAGGCCCCGCACACAGCTGACAACAAGGCCACAGCAAACAGAGAGGCAAGTGGACTCCCGACCCAACCGAACAGTATTGCTACAATTACATGGGAAACAGGGCCTGTCGATGACGCCCACCCTGTGAGTTTCAGGGAAACATCATCGTTAATGGCTGCGGCATTTGGCCAACATGACAGCCCCCTCCATGTGTGGGACTCTCTGACAGGAAAGTGCTTCCTCGTGGACACCGGCACTAAAATAAGTGTCCTCCCCTCCTCACCATATGACACACAGAATGGCAAAGTAGACCTGGCACTGATGGCAGCGAACAGCACCACCATATGAGAAAGTAAAGCAAATATACGTTCATCACCCACACCACACCCCCCCCCCCACCCCCACCCCGCTTCAGCAGCAACTGGTCCACATGGAGATTCACAATTGTGGTGGTGGCACAACTGCTCCTGGCAGCCGACTTCCTGCAATCCCACTGCCTGCTGGTGTACCTTAAAGGGTGGTGATTGGTGCAAACAAGGACTTTTCAAACCATACCCCAAGTTACATGCTCCCTCACCTTGACTCCATTACGCTATCTGACAATGCATTCACAGGGATCCTAGCGGAGTTCCCTTCAATTGTCGTGCAATTTTCTGCTGCCATGCCAAAGCACGGGGTACGGCACTAAATCCTCACTGGGGGGCCCTCCGCTCCACGCCAAGGCATGGCGCCTTCCCCCTGAGCTCACCATCGTCAAGGAGGAGTTTAAAAAATGGAAGAGCTGGGGATAGTGCAGCATTCCGACAGCCCCTGGGCCTCCCCCCTGCACATGGTTCCAAAGGCAGCAGGAGGGTGAAGGCTATGAGGTAACTATTGCCACAGGTACCCCATTTCCCACATTCAAGACTTTCCTGCTACTTACAAGGGGCATGGGTGTTTTCAAAAGTTTATCTCATCAGGGGCTATCATCAGATCCCGGTCTATCCCGATGACATCCCTAAAATCGCCATCATTACCCCTTTTGGACTCTTTGAATTCCTGAGAAAGCCCTTTGGACTTAAGAATGCAGCACAGATCTTCCAGAGGTTGATGGATGCGGTGGGTCTGGATCTCCATTTGCGTTCATTGCCAGCCGCAACAAAGGCCCACCTGATGCAATTGTGCGCCTGGCTGCAGGAATTCGGACTAAGTGCCAGTTTGGGTTGGAAACAATTGACATGGAGATCAACAGATCAACAGACATGGAGGGAAACCCCTGCCCAAAAAGGTACAGGCCGTTCGGCATTTTGCCAAGCCCCGCACAGTGAAAGGGCTGCAAGAATTCACTGGTATGATTAACTTTTATCACTGATTCATACAGGCAGCAGCTTGCATTATGCGCTTCCTTATCATGCTCCTGGCGGGGAAGGGTAAGGTAATTACCTGGAACAATAAGGCCTTGGAGGCATTCTAAAAGACCAAAGACCTGCTGGCCAACACCACCCTCCTAGTATATCCCAGGCCAGAAGTGCCAACCGCCCTCACAGTAGACACCTCCAGCAAAGCGGTAGGGGATGTCCTGGAGCAGTTCATCGAAGGGCAATGGCAGCCCCTGACCTTCTTTAGCAGACACCTCCAGCCACCCGAACTCAAATACAGCGCATTTGACTGGGAACTATTGGTCCTGTACCTGGCAGGCAGGCACAAGGTATGTTTTGGAAAGTAAGCAATTCAGGATCTTCATGGAACCATTAACCTTTGCCTCCCACAAAGTGTTGAAATCATGGTCAGCCAGATAGCAGCGACACCTCTAACATATGTCTGAGTTCACCATGGACATTAACACATCATGGGTAAAACCAACCTGGGGGCCAATGCACTGTCCCACCCCTCGATCGAGTCCACCCAGGCCCTGTCCAAGGGAATAGACTATTCCCCCATAACCAAGGCACAGCAGGAAGAACCTGAGATCCCAGCTGGAGGATGTCGCCATCGGTCCTGGAACCAGACGCTCCTCTGCGACGTCTCCACCGGCAAACCCTGCCCATCGTGCAGGCAGCATGGGGGCGACAGGTCTTCGACGCAGTACACAACCTGGCGCACCCAGCCATCAGGACTATTGTTAAAATGGTGGGCAGTAGGTTTGTCTGGCATGACCTCCAAAAGCAGGGCAGTCAGTGGGGTAAGTCAGTGGGGCAAGACCAGACGTCCAAAGTGCAGATGCAGTCAAAGGGTGACACCCCCACCAGACTCTTGAGCCAACATGGCGTAGGTTCAGCCAGGTCTACATTGACATTGTAGGGCCACTGCCGTTCTCCCCTGGAGCAAGATATCTCCTCACTATGATTGACCGTTGGCCGACACAACCACCAACACCAGGGCACTAATTAACACCTGGGTGTCAAGGTTTGGAGTTCCAAAGCATATGACCTCTGGCCACTTCAGGGCTCTGGCCAAGTAGCTGAGAACCCTCAGGCCAATGGGTTGGTGGAGTAGTTCCACAGGCACCAAAGGCAGCCTTGATGGCTCGACTCAAGGGACCGAACTGGGCAGATGAGTCTCCCTGGATTCTCCTGGGGATCTGCACTGCACTGAAAGAAGACTTCAACACCTCTGCAGCCGAGATGGAATACAGCGCATCGTTGGTGATACCGGGGGAGTTCTTGGCCGCTGTTAAGGGGCCCCGAGGACCCCATGGTCTCGCTAACTAAGTGGAGGGAAAAACTGGGCACTCTAGCACCTCCGCAGCCTCTGCCGCACTGCCAGGCCAAAACCTATGTCACCAAGACTTAAGAGACCTGTGAGTACTGTGATGGAATATTTGGGAATATTTTTGGGAGATAAATTGGGAAAAGTAGAGAAGATTACATACACATTTTAAAACAGATCTTATTTGAAATACTGGAGATTTCATATTCACAGTGACTTTACAGAAGTTATGAAGAATGCTATGGAAATTTCACAAGTGGCTGTTAATTGAAGTGAATGAATGGACTATTGTCTTTAAAAGCCACAGCAAGAGACAGGGCGTCTCCGAATACCTCTTTACAGAAAGGACATTGAGAGGTTATTGTTCACCTAAAACCACAGATTAACCAAAAGACAAACTCCTATTGTTTTCTGGAGAAGGTCACAAGTTTTTGTAAGTGAGAGAGAGGACATGCTGCCAGGCAGATTGGACTGTGTGTGTGACACAAAAAGCTGTAACAAGCCAAGAGAAATCAACTGGAGAACCCTGATGGGGCAAGATGCATCAGCAAGACATTGAGGTGACTAATGGTGGTACCTCAGTGGTGATACTCCTGGAACAACACATCTCTCTCTGAAAACCCACAAGAACCTTCCTGAGCGGTAACCATTTACCTTTCAAGCACCAAAAAGCATAGTGAACTTTATACATGTTAAATTGTATGCAGAGTATAAGAACCACCTGCAACCAGAGATCTTGGAAGAATGAGAAGTGAGATTGGACTGTGAACCAAATAACTTTTCTTAAATTTACACTGTTACAGAGTTCTGTGTTGTGTATTAGCCTATGTGTTGTGTGGTTTTATGTTAAAAAGTGACAGTTAGAGAACCAAGGTGAAGGTGGACTGATGAGAGTTGGGAGATGGACTGAGCATGTGCAGAAAAATGAAAAACATTTCTGGACTTGGACGATAAACCACCACTTGGTGGTGCTGTGGAGTGGAAGGAGGCCCAGAGCATGAGCCATGGTCCAGAGGACAGTTTAGAATGTTTGACATTTTAAAAAGGATGAACATTCCGAAGGCAGTCAGAAGGATCTGGACCAAGGCAGTGGTTCCTCTCTCTTCAAGCAACACAAGAGAACAACTTTGAATTTTGTGCGCTCTCTCTCTTAAAGATCTTAAAGATCTCTCTTAAAGATCAGTTTACCAAACAAACTGAATTTTGTTTATGATCTTTGATTCAGTTGAGATCAAAGTTTTGTGAGTCTTGTGTCTAAGTTTTTCTATGGGGTGGTTGGAAATATAACTTAGACTTTAATTGCTATGTTATATTTAGGCTGGGGCACAGTTTTACACTGTTATAGCAATTTGCATAGTAACCAGTGGGCATCGTTATAAAAGGGGGGATTTTAAATTAAAGTATGAAGGTGAATTTTTTGTTAATAAAGTAATTGTTTACTTTACCCCTGTGTGATATGCCTTCTTTGTGGTTGCTGGTTTGATCTTGTAACAACACACACATTACATACATATGTGCTTAGAATTAGAAGGGGTTAAGTTGGGTTAGTTAAGTTAATAATGATAAGTTAAAATTTGATTCTGTTTTCATGTTTAAAGATAATTAAAAACAACTTTTGTTTACGTGGTGAATATCTATTGCTGCTGGGTTTTGGGGTCCTTTGGGCTCGTAACAATACATTTTCGTTCGGAGCGGGGGGCACACTGAACACCTCTGCAATGGCTATATGAGGAGCTGTATAAAGTAATTAGGCACAACCAGTTCACATGTCCTAGATATCAGCAGAAAGGAAGAGGGTTTCATGATCAACTGCCTCAAACCAGCACATCCCCGCAGCTCCACGATGCAGAAGTAGGCCACTGAACATGGCAAACCATGTCAATCGCCGGTTCGGGGGGGGGGGTGGGGGGGGGTTGGAGGGGTCATGTAGCAGCCCACCAACCGGGATGCGACTCAGTACACAAAATGAACACGGCAACCATGCAGATCCTGTGGGGAGCAACAACCTTCGTCTCGGGTGACCACCTGCATGGCAGGAAACAGTGAGCAACAGCGGGAACACTACCCAGTCGGAGATCGGCGCTGCTGTGACATCATTCTCAAAGTCAGTGGTGGGAGAGAATATAAGCAGAGCTGCCAGTGCAATAAACCAGTCTTCGACTTCAACTCCTGGTGTGTGTGTCTTCTTTGCACACTTCGTGTCGTGCACTCTCTACAGTATTGAATTCACAAGTTGGGATGTTATGGTGAGGTTGTATAAGAGGACAAATTTGGAGTACTGTGTCACCAAACTACAGGAAGGATATCAATTAAATTGAAAGAGTGCAGCGAACATTTATTAGGATGTTGCCAGGTCTTCAAGGAATGATTAAACAGGTTAGGACTTTATTCCTTGGAGTGAAGAAGAATAAGGGGAGATTTGATGGAGATTTACAAGATTATGAGAGGTAAAGATAGTGTAAACGTGAGTAGGCTTTTTTCACTTAGATTAGGAGAGATAAATGTGAGAGGATATGGCTAAAGGGGAAAAGTCTAGGGGGAACTTTTTTCACTCAGAGAGTTCCATCTTATGTGGTAAATGTGGGCTCACTCTTAAGTTTAAATTGATTAGGTACAAGGATGGGAGAGGTCTGGATGGTTATGGAACAGGTTCAGGTCAGTGGGACTGGCAGAATTATGTTTTGGCATAGACTAGAAGGGCTGAATGGCTTGCTTTGTGTGCTGTAGTGTTTTATGTTTCTACCTTTTCTCTGACCACCAACTGACAGTTGCAACCACCCCAGAAGTCATTTTTATTTGACAGAAAATTCACTAAAATTAAAAGACATTTAGATTATTATTTTAGACTAACCAACACTATTTTTAAAACCAATATTTTTTGAATGCATGAAGAGGCATATTTTTTATTGTCACCGTTGGTGGAAGAATCCTCTTCCAACGGGATTTAAAGCAAATTAAAGTAATCTGAGACTCACATTCCAAAAAGTGCACCTCCTAAGTGAGCTGCATGGTCAAAAAATCTCCATCCCAGAATTAGGCCCGCTGAATCAATAGCAATAATTGCTTTCAGAGCCTAGAACAGGAAAGAGGAAAAAAAGTTTTATTTAAGGAACATTTTCAGCTATCTCAACTGTAACCCATGGTAGCTTAAAACAAAGCTGCATTTAAAAAAATGAAAACAATCTACAAGGTCTGAAATTATTCCTTTTTTGTCATCTTATATTTTAAGCAAACATCACCATGGGTGATTGCGCCAGCAATCAGGACTGGGATTTGAACCCAGCGCTGTCTGTAAGGAGTTTGTACTTTCTCCCTGTGTCTGCGTGGGTTTTCCCCGGGGACTCCGGTTTCCTCCTATTGCTCAAAATGTACCAATGGTTATAGGTCAATTGGGTGTAATTGGGCAGCACGGACTTGTGGGCCAAAAGGGCCTGTTATATTATTGTATATTTAAATTTAAATAACAACACAGTGCTATGTCAGTGGCACATTGTGAGGTGCTGATTGAAGGATAACATCAAATAATTATTTTCTAATTCACATGCCTTTGTTTTCATTATGTAGAACAATTTTAAGAGGATATACTGCTGTGTACAGCAAGTGCATTGAAATCGATTGACTGCTATCATTATACTTTTAAAATGCATTAAATAATCCTTTCTGCATAGATATGCTGCATTATGTTATAACCCCAGAGAAGTAACAGCCCAGAGGTCCTGACTTTGAATACTACTTTGCTAAGATGAGATAGTGAATCATTAAAATTGCTAGGATGCCAGATTGTGGTTATGGCAATGTTATAGCAGCACCAGCAACCTGGGTTTGAATCTGCCCGTCTGAAAAGAGTTTGCACATTCTCCCTGTGACCTATGTGGGTTTTCTCCAGGTGCTCAAGTTTCTTGCCACCCTCCAAAATGTATGGGATTGGTAGGTTAATCCCTATCCACAGCAATGATGCTGAAGAGGAGATAGTGGATAGCTGGGAGTGAACATTTCCAATGACCTGATCTGGATTAATCATGCTCACACGATGGTCAAGAAAGCCCACTCATGTCCTAGAAGTCAAAGGTAATTTGGCACGTCCCCTCCGTCATTTAACAGCTTGTATGGGTGAACAATGTGGCATAGGAGTGGTGATGCAGCTCAGAGCATCAAGCAAACTTTCCTCCCTTCCATTGACTCCATCAACATCTCCCACAGCCAAGGAAAGCCATCAGTATATTGAAGCATCCAACACAACTCAGCCACATTCCCTTCCCCCACCTTTCCTCCAAGATTCAAAAGTGTGAAATTGCATACCAACAGGCAAAGAATCAGACATGCATAAACTCCACAATTCTCTTGTGCTATCCTTGATATGTATTAATTGATCTTTTTTCAATGCAACTATTACTAAGCTCTTGCTATCCTACTTCGTATGAATGTCAAGAGTTGACTTGCTAGCCTGCTCATGGAAGAACATAGTATAATGTGACATTCAACTTAAATAAACACCAGGCAAAGCAAATTGGTAAATTTATGAAGTGCAGCCAATACTTACACTGCTGGCTGTGAAGGTGAACATGGGAAGTAGAATGATGGCCAACTTTGCTTCAGGCATTTTGGAGCAAACTGCAGCAAGTATAGCCATTATTGCACCAGACTGGAAAGAAAAAAAAACCCAAAACAGTAACTTAAAAACATTTCATCAATAGTCAATATTTAAACTGCAAAATAGCCAATATCAGTGATGAAAATTTCTGCCTGCCTTCCTGGCTCCAGACAGCACTCGAAGAATATTTACTGGGTGTGTGCCCAAAGCTTCCCACAACCTTCAACAAAAACTTTTGAAATATATCATTAGCCTGATTTCACTCGGGGGACATCTCTTCCTCCAGGAAGGGCCGTGGGGCTCAGTCGTTCAGTTCATTCAAAACAGAGATCAATGGGTGTTTGGACATCAAGGATATGAAGACAGTTCTGAAAATGTCACTTGGTTAGGAGCCATCACCTTCATGAATGATGGATCATTTCTTATTCCCATTAAACAGGAATGGGAGTGTGGGATTGCTGGAAGCTTGTCAAAAGTGTTCAGGAAAGTTTTCTAAATCAATATATTGAGGTACCAACTAGAGAGAATGCAATACAGGTGCCTCACCATTTATCCAGGATTCTGAACACTGGCAACCTCCAAAAAGTGACATTTTTTTCAGTAGATGACATCTGTTTATCAAATATACTTTTTGCACTGCCACTACATAACAGGAATTTCTTGGAAAATTCCTACAACTCTGGCTGTGTAAAACGTCCCGGGCAGGAATCAAAATTAATTCCCATTGGAATTTTACTCCAGCAACCTTACACATTTTTGTGGCCAGCCTGCAGACTAAACGGAACTGCAGACTGTTCACAAAACATCTGACTGCCTCGCTCCCGCTGTCCCTCCCTCCCAACCCCAGACATCTGTCCGTCACCCCACCATGCCCCTGGCCATCTGTCTGTCACCACCCCATCCAACAGTCCATTGCCCCCTTCCCCATTTAACTGCCCACACGGCAGCAGGGGTGCAGTACTGCTGAGCTCAGAGGTCACCGTAGCCCCGCACTGGCTCGCGGCAGGAGCAATGGCCTTCTTTGTTACCCATAATCCCCCATGCAGCTGGAAACACTCTGCCAGTGGATCTCCTATTAGGGAACAAGACAGGATAGGTGACAGAAGTAGGTGTAGGGGAACATTTTGGGTCCAGTGATCAAGTTAATTATGGAGGTTAGGTCTGAGCCTTGAGTTGACATTCTAAATTGGAGAAAGGCCAATTTTGAGGAACTGAGAAGGATCTAGAATGTGTCGATTGGGATAAGTTGTTTTCTGGCAAGGATGTGTGAGGTACGTGGAGAACCTTCAAAGGTGAAATTTTGAGACTACAGAGTTTATATGTTCCTGTCAGGATTAAAGATAAAGTGAATAGGTACAGAGAACCTATGGGGTATATACCAGTACCACATGGTGTGACAAATGCAACACCATGACAACAGGGACCAGGGAATCTTTATATGGAAACATTCACTGAGAGATCAGCTCAGACAGATGAATCACACTCACTGGTCATTCACTGCTCTGCAAAATTTTACACCATTGTACAAAAACAACAAAATGCAGACTGCACCAGAAAAGAAAGAGCCCAAATCATTGAATTACTTTCCTGACAACTGGCTAAAATTATATCTGAATCAAGAAGTTTAATTAAGGGATTGGAAAAACCAGATGATAGTTTCGTGGAACGGAAACATTGGAGGCTTTAAACCTTAGGAGGGCCAGTGACATGTAATCCGATAAACAAGAATCAGTCAGTACAATTTAATTTAAAATAGATGGATTAAAAAATGGTGTGGCTAGAAAAACAGTGGAAACAACCAAGAGGTGACTTGCAGAACTTATGAAACCTTTACTTCCATGAAATCTTTTTGTTTAAATATAAACATATTAAACGGTAACAGGCCCTTCCAGCCCACAATCCCGTACCCACCCTCAAATATAGCAATTAACCTACAAACCCCATATAATGGGGGACGAGGGGGCAACCTACGAGGGACATCAAGGGGGTCACATCTCTAGCACAGAGGCTGGCCGCCAGCTCAGAAGGGAAGGGGGGAGAAGAGAGTGCGATGGTGATTGGGGACTCATTGGTTAGACATGTGGATAGGAGGTTCTGTGAACAATTATCGAGGCTCCTGGATGGTATGTTGCCTCTCAGCTGCAAGGGTCAGAGACATCTCTGATCAAGTCCATAGCATTCTGGAGGGTAAGGGCGAGCAGCTAGATGTCGTGGTCCAAGTGGGGACCAATGACATAAATAGGAGTAGGGATTAAGTCCTGAAGAGGGAATACAGGGAGTTAGGAAAGAAGTTAAAAAGCAGGATCTCAATGGTGGTAATCTCCAGATTGTTGTCTGTGCCACATGCCAGAAACGGTAGACACAGTAATTTGTGGCAGATGAATGTGTTGCTGAGCAGTTGATGCAGGGGCAGGGGTTCAGATTTGTGATCATTTGATATCTTCTGGGGAAGGTCTGACCTGTACAAAAAGAATGGACTATACCTGATCTGGAAAGGGACCAATATCCTGCTGGACAGTTTTGCTAGAGCTGTTGGGCTGGGGGAGTGGGGGGGGGGGGGGGGAAGGGAAGGAAATCAGAGGTCATACAGGTAGTCAGAGGGAATAAAGGGGAGGAATTAGAGCATGGATCAGTAGTATTTCTGGTCAGGGATAGTATCACAGCTATAGAAAGGGAGGATGCTGCAGAGGGAGTGTCCACTGAATCAGTGTGGGTGGCAGTCTGAAATAGGAAGGGAGCTATCACCATGCTGGAAGCAGTCTATAGGCCCCCAAATAGTCCTCAGGACACTGAGGAGCAGATAAGCAGGCAGATTTTGGAATGGTTCAGGAAATACAGGGTTGTAGTTATGAGTGATTTCAACTTCCCTAATGTTGACTGGCACCTCCTAACTACAAAAGGGATAGATGGGACTGAATTTTTCAGGTGTGCACAAGAAGGATTCTGGACACAGTACATGGACTGGCCGACTAGAGGGGAGGCCATACTGGATATGGTAATAGGGAATGAAATTGGTCAGGTGGCGGACCTCACGGGGTTGGGGGGGAGGGGTGGAGGAGGAACTATTGATGAGACTGACCACAACTCCCTGAGCTTCAACATAGCTATGGAAAAGGATATAAACAGTCAAACTGTTTAACTGGGGAAGGACTAATTATGAAAGGATGAGGCAGGAACTAGCAAGAGTAAAGGGTAAAAACACAGAAGTAATGTGGAGGAAGTTTAGGGACCATTTATGCAGGGTTCAACATATGTTTGTCCCACTGGGACAAGGAAAAAGGAACCATGGGTGACAAAACAGGTCAGGCAACGTTAAAATTAAGAAGGAAGCATAAATCAGATATAGAAAATAAGAAGGGCTCATGAAAAGTACAGGTACACAATCCTTTATCTGGAACCCTTGGGGGACAATGTGTTCCGAATTTCAGAGTTTTCCGGATTTCAGAACAAAAGCCAGCTGCCCCAGATTTAAGGCCACCCAAATTGTGTTGCCGTATCCACCCCCTTCCAGTCGTGCTGGTGCCTCTCTCCCACTCGCCCACCTGAGTCGCGCTACCGTCTCTCCCCTTCGCCTCCCCAGGTCACGCTGCCATCTCTCTCCCACCTCGCCCACCCAAGTCGTGCTGCCGTCTCTCTCCCCCCCGCCCACTGAGTTGCGCTGCTGTCTCTACCCCCCCAACCCCTGCCCAACCTAGTCGCACTTCTCTCTCTCTCTCTCTCTCTCTCTCCGCTGTAACAGAACCAGGAAAAAAAAGCCGGTTTTTGGACCTTTCTGGATTTTAGATGTCCGGATAAAGGATTGTGTGCCTGTACATTGTAGCCAGGAAGGAGCTTAAGAAAGGACTTAGGAGAGCTCGAAGGGGGCATGAGAGGGTCTTGGAATGTAGAATTATGGAGAACCCCAAGACATTCTATGCATATGTGAAAAACAGAAGAATGAGACGAGAATGAAGGTGGGGTCGCTGAAGGATAAGGGAGGCAACATGTGCCTGGAGGTGGAGGAGGTTGGGAGGGTCCCAAATGAATTCTTAGTGTCAGTATTCACAAGAGAAAAGGACCTTGATCACAGTGTGGTCGAAATTGAACAGGCCTGAGTGCTGGACAATGTGGATATTAAGGAAGTGGAAATGTTGGATCTTAAAAACATCAAGATTGCTAAGTCCCCGGGGCCGGATGCGATGTACCCTAGGCTGCTGCGGGAAATGAGGGAAGAAAGAGCTGGGGATGTAGCTATGATCTTTGAATCCTATTTGGCTGCAGGGGATGCTAGAGGATTAGAGAATGGTAAATATAGTCTCCTTGTTTAAAAAAGATAATAGGGAGAATCCTAGGAATTATCGACCAGTGAGTCTTAGGTCAGTGGTGTGCAAACTAATGGAGAAGATTCTTAAGGATAGGATCTATGAGCATTTGGAGAAGTCCAGTCTACTCAAGGATAGTGAGCATGGCTTTGTGAAGGGAAGGTTGAGCTTCACGTCTAATTAAGTTTTTTGAGGAGGTTACAAAAAAATTTGATGAGGATCGGGCGGTAGATGTGGTTGACATGGATTTTAGCAAGGTATTTGACAAGGTCCCCTATGAGAGACTCATCCAGAAAGTCATGAGGCACAGAATCAGTGGAAAATTAACTGCATGGATTAAAAAAAAATTGGCTTGTAGAAAGAAAGCAGAGAGTATACTGCCTGGAGGTCGGTGACTCGTGGAGTGCCGTAAGGATCTGTTGTGGGACCCCTCCCTCCTTTGTGAATTTTATAAATGTCCTGGATGAAGAGGCGGAAGGATGGGACAGTAAGTTTGCAGATAATATGAAGGTTGGAGTTGTGGATGGAGCTGAAACCTGTTGAAGGTTACAAGAGGATATGGATGGGATGCAGATTTGGGCAGAAAGGTGGCAGATGGATTCTAATCCAGATGTGAGGTGATGCATTTTGGAAGGACAAACAGGAAGGCTGAGTACACAGTTAATGGTCAGTTGTTTATGAGTTTGGATGAACAGAGGGTCCATGGGGTCCAAATCCATGCATCCCTCAAGGTTGCCACACAGGTTGATAAGATAGTTAAGAAGGCCTATGGGAATTTGGGATTCATGAGTAGAGGGATTTAGTTCAGGAGTAAAGAGGAAATGTTGCAACTCTACAAATCTCTGTTAAGACCGCACTTAGAGTATTGCATTCAATTCTGGTCATCTCATTACAGGAAGGACGTGGAAGCTCTGGAGAGGGTGCAGAGGAGATTTACCAGGATGTTGCCTGGATTGGAGAATAAGTCATGAGGCAAGGTTAGCAGAGCTGGGACTTTTCCCTATGGAGCATTGAAGGATAAGAGATGTCTTGATTATGAGACGCATAGATAGGGTGATCCCAGGGCAGGATCAGCAAACACCAGAGGCCGTGTGTACAAAGTTAAGGGAGGGAGGATTAGGGGAGACATCAGAGGTAAGTTTTTTTTATACACAGTGTTGTGGGTGCCTCGAATGCCTTGCCAGGGATGGTGGTGGAGACTGAAATATTGGGAAACATTAAAGAGACTCTTAGATAGCACATGGATGAATAAAGGGCTATGAGGTAGGGAGGGTTTCATATTTTTTGAAGGAATATATGGGTTGGCACAGCATCGAGGACCGAAGGGCCTGAACTGTGCTGTATTGTTCCATGCTCTATGTTCTTTGGTCCCAGAACCGATCCCTGAAGCACACCACTAATCACAGGCCCGGGAACCAATCATCCACTACCACACTCTGTCTTCTCCCATTCAGCCAGTTTACAACCTCTCCATGGATATCTAGTGTCTGAACCTTCTGAACTAACCTTCCATGTGGGACCTTGTCAAAGGCCTTTCTAAAATCCATGTCAACAACATCCACAGCCTTTCCTTCATCTACTCTCTTGGTCTCTTTGGCTTGGCTTTGCAGACGAAGATTTATGGACGGGGTCAAAAAACACAACCTATCACGCACAAAGCCATGGTGACTATCCTTAATCAGCCCTTAGTTATCCAAATACTTGTATATTCGATCTTTCAGATCACCCTCCAATAATTTACCTACGTTAGGCTCACCGGCCTGTAATTCCCTGGTTTACCTTTGGAGCCTTTTTTGAACAACAAAACAACAAGAGTTTCCCGCAGATCCTCTGGCACCACACCTGGGGATTGGGATATTTGGGATTTATCTACCTTTATTCATTGAAAGGCAGCAAGCACCTCCTCCTCTTTAATCTCTATATGTTCTATGCCAGGTCTGCTTGTTTCCCTCCCTTCCTTATCCACTATGCCAGTTTCCTGAGTAAATGCTGATGCAAAAAAAAATCTCTCATCTTGTGAGGTTCCACACATAGATAACCACTCTGATTTTCTAAGGGACCAATTTTGTAACTTAATTTAAAAATTTAAAATTTTTCTTTCTTTTACTCGGGTTTACCTTCACATTATGTGCCAGAGCAGCCTCATGTCTTCTTCCTGATTTCCTTGAGTATTTTCTTGCATTTTCTATACTCTTCTAGTACCTCATTTGCTCCTTGTTGCCTATACTTGCTCTACACCTCTCTCTCCTTCTTAACCAGATCACCAATATCCCTTGAAAACCAGGGTTCCCTCTGCCTGGTAACTTTAATCCTGACAGAAACATGCAAACTCTGCACTCTCAAAAATTCACTTTTGAAGGCCTTCCACTTACTGAACACATCCTTGCCAGAAAACAATGCTCCTTAATCCACTCTTCCTAGATCCTTTCTCATGTCCATGAAATTGGCCTTTCTCAAATTTAGAATCTCAACTCGTGGACTCAACTCCTTATCCATAATTAACCTGAAGCTAATGACATTATGGTCACTGGACCCAAAATGTTCACCTACACCTACCTCTGTCACCTGAACTGTCTGGTCCCCTAATAGGAGATCAAGTATTGTATCCTTTCTCATTAGTACCTCTATATATTGATTTGGAACACGTTCCTGAATACATATGACAAAGTTCAAGCCATCCAGCCGTTTTACAATATGGGAGTCCCAGTCAATATGAGAAAGTTAAAATCTCCTACCATTACAACGTTCTGCTTCTTACATTGGTCTTAAATCTCTCCACAGATTTGCTCCTCCAATTCTCCCCGACTATTGGGTGGTCTATAATACAACCCTATCAGTGTGGTCTCACCTTTCCCATTCCTCAGCTCCATCCATATGGCCTCTGTAGATGAGCCCTCTGGGCTGTCCTGTCTAAGTACATCTGTGATATTTTCCCTGACTAGCAATGCCACTCCTTCCCCTTTCATTTGCCCCTTCTATCATGTCTGAAGCAATGGAACCCCGGAACAATGAGCTGCCAGTCCTTCCCCTCTTGCATCCAAGTCTCATTAATAGCAATAATTTTATAATTCCACTTGTCAATCTATGCTCTAAGCTCATCTGCCTTTCCGACAATACTCCTTGCATTGAAATAAATACACCTGATAACATTTCTATCATGTACAAACCTTTGATAGCAGTCCTCGCACAACCTTTATCCTCCTCCACCTCACTATCTACTTTAACACTCTGGTTCCCCTCCCCCTGACAAAATAGTTTAAAGCCCCTGGAGCAGCATAAGCAAATCTATCTGCAAGGATGTTAGTACCCTCCAGTTCAGGGACAAACCGTCCATCGGAACAGGTCCCACCTTCCCTGGAACAGAGCGCAATTGTCCTGAAACCTGAAGCCCTCCCTCCTGCACCATCACTTTAGCCACGTATTTAGCTGCATTCACTTCCTACTTCTAGCCTCATGGGTAGCTCTCCTGAAATTGCATCCCTGGAGGACCTGTCCTTCAACTTTGCACCACACTCTCTTTGCAGGACTTCCTCATCCTTCCTACCCATGTCATTGGTCCCTACATGGACCACAACATCTGGCTGTTCACCCTCCCCTTCTGAAAATACCAAGAATTCGATCTAAGATTATGATTAGGAGAGATACAAGAGGACGTGGCTTTAGGGGGAAAGGGAAAAGGTTTAGGGGAACATCTTCACTCAGAGTGGTGGGAACATGGTTCTAGCTGCCATCTGACATAGTAAATAAGGGCTCACTCTTAGGTTATAAGAATATATTGGTTAGGTACATGGATGGGAGAGTTCTGGAGGGCTATGGAATGGGTGCAGGTCAGTGGGACTAGCAGAATTAGAAGGGTTGAATGGCCTGTTTCAATACTGTAGTGTTCTATGGTTTATGAAGGATGGGAGGAAACAGAAGTGCCTGGAGGAAATCCAGGCAGACACAGGGAGAACATACAAACTCCTTATAGATTTGATCTCAGGCACTGGCACTGTAATAGCGTGATGCTAATTCAGTGTACCTCAAGACTGTGCACTCAGCCTGCTCCTGTTCACGCTACTGCAACATCAGGTCCAATTCTAACAGAGTCATCAAGTTTCAAGATGACATGACAGTAGTTGCCCTCATCATCAACAACAATGATAAGTCACACTAGAGAAAAGGTGGAAAATTTTATGTAATGGTGCGAGAATATCAACTCAAGCCTCAACGTGGACAAGACACAGGAGATGATGTGGACTTCAGGAGGTCAAGGGACCACCACCCTCCACGACACATCCATAACTCTGTAACGGAGAGAGAAGAGAGCACCAAGTTTCTTAGAGTCCACTTATCCTGGTCACACCTTGTCAAGAAGGTGCAACAGCGACTACACTTCCTGATAAGATTGAAGTGAACAAGACTTCCAGCCACCATACAGTCAACTTTCTTACAGGCGCTCTACTGAGCGTGTCCTGGCTGGCTGCATCACATTGTGGTATGGTTGCGTGCAGAGCACTGGATCGGAGGACAATCCACACAACCTTAAGAGCAGCAGAGAGGATCACTGGAACCTCCCTTTCACCACCCTCTCTGTTGATGTGATCTATCGGTTTCATTATCTGAAGATGACACGCAAAATCAATCAGGGCCCCTACCTCTCTGCACACAGCATCTTCCAGCTACTGGCATTGGGAAAGAGAGTATCAGAGCCAGCACCACCAGGGTGAGGAACAGCTTCTTCCAGCATGCAGTGAGAATCCTGAATGAATGATGAACTCCTCATACAATCCTTTCATGACTCTGTGTTTAACCATATTTATTTTTTATATCTGTACTGCATATAAATCGCTTGTAAATATGTGTGCTATGTCTATATATGTGTATGCATGTCTTTACACCGAGGACTGAAGAATGCTGTTTCGTCCAGTTGCACTTGTACTTGAGCTAATCTCTATGCTAATTGTGCCGCCTTGTGTTTCTTTTTCCCCCAGATTGGCTCGTCATGGATAGTGGCAAAGGCAAGGAGGGTCAATTATTCATAGTTAAACTGCACCAGTATACTGACAAGCAACACATTGATGATTAATAAAAATATACAGGATACTCACAGCTCCAAGAGATGCTCCTAATCGACCAGTGGCAGTTTTACATAAATAACTAGAAAATGTGGAAATAACCCCTAGAAAGACCAAAGAGACAGAAAATAATGAACATATTCACTCACAAATATATCGAGAATATTTGTTTAATAAAAGCGGAACATATTGCAACAAACTGGACAAAGAAAACTATCAGGACATAAGCTGATAGATATTATACAAAGGATAACATTTTCACACCAACTCCACCCTTCTACTTCAGTGAATACATTATATGGGGATGGGTTACAAGACGAGAATCACAATTTCACTGCAATACTTAAAAATACATGTTGAATAACAACAGCGATGTCAAAATTTCTCATTAATCCCAATAGTCCTTTTCAAGGATCCACCACCATGACTTGTCTGTTATCAATCAGGGCTGTCTAGCTTCTTCTCATATTCTTTTGTAATAGATGATGATCCATCTAACCCAGCCCCATTCCTACTCCCAAACAATCCAGTCTTCAAACAAATACCTCTCCCATATGCTCCATCTCAGCTCCACATCAGGACCTTCTTGATCTATTGATTTATCTTCAACTACAAATCTCTTCTGCTGGTGTGTAAAGAATTTGATATTACCTTTTTGTACAGGGGCACTTTTACTATTTCACACTTCCGAACATGAAGCAAGTAAAATCCAACAGGCACCCGCTTTCAATGTTATCTTTTCACAGCTGAATTTCACTCAGGATCCAAATAACTGTTGTACACATTAGTCTCCTAATCCAACAGATTTGTTTTTACTTGTAGCCCAAAAATATAAAGTATTCAAATGAATAATGATTGAGTTCTTTCCACAGATGAGAAGTTGTAGAGGTATGCTACCTGCTGATAGATAAACAGCCATGAACTGCTCTTGCCCAAGAAGTGATACGATGCTGGAGGAGAAACTCCATAACACGTACATGTTTGCTGCCATGTGAAAGAATGAGTAGTGGCTGAATGCTGACAGGACCATAGGTAGACACAGGGTTTCTAAAAGCAAAAAAAATAGAACTCCACATGAGTTGCAATCCTGCTAAATGACTGCCCATCCACAAACTGGGTAGGGTCAACCTGCAAAATAACCTCTACCTCTGCATTCTCAATACATAAACTTGAAATTGAATTGTCCAGAACACCATGGTCTGAAGAATGTGGGAAATCAAATCAGAGAAGAAATGCAACACAAAAAGGGCTGTGATGATAACATTCATTAAAACAATGAAAGGTAATACAGTAAAATCCCTGTTATCCGGAATTCAACCAACCAGCAAAAAAATTGCAGCAAATAAATGGGTGAAAAATATGGAAGTTTAAAATTG
Source organism: Narcine bancroftii (assembly GCF_036971445.1). NCBI lineage: Eukaryota > Metazoa > Chordata > Chondrichthyes > Torpediniformes > Narcinidae > Narcine > Narcine bancroftii. Next base: position 63,129,726 of record NC_091477.1, on the reverse strand, counting down.
GCGGGCTCACCATTAGTTCTCCATTCATGCAACATGCAGTCTCAAGCAACCAGGAAATTCACTTATCAGGCATCTGCTAATCCCCATTGGTGCCGGACACCACAGATTTTACTGTAGATGTACATAGAACATGGAGTTGGTTAAATTTTAAAAGTTGAGCATGGAGAGAACAAACCAGGGATTACAAATACATTTGTATAATCTCTGTTACGAGCCCAAACAACCCCAAAACCCAGCAGCAATAGATATTCACCAAGACAAGTAGTTACTTAAACAAAAATTGCTTTTAATTATCTTTAAACATGAAAACAAAATCAAACTTTAACTTATCTCTATTAACTTAATCCCTTCTAATTCTAAGCGCACGTGTATGTGATATGTGTGTAAATTTAAGAAAAGTTCTTTGGTTCACAGTTCAATCTCACTTCTCATTCTTCCAAGTTCTCTAGTTGCAGGCAATTCTTACACTGTGCACAGAATTTAACATTTATAAAGTTCACCAGGCTTTGGTGCTCGAAAGGTAAATGTTTACCGCTCAGGAAAGTTCTCGTAGGGTTTGCAGAGATTTGTTGTTCCAGGATTTCCACAACTGAGGTACCACCATTAGTCACCTCAATGTCTTGCTGATGAAACTTGCCCCCTCAGGGTTCTCTTTCTTTCAGGCTCTTATTCCAAGAGAAACATCAGGCAGATCGCACTTCCAGCCATCTGCCACTCTGGAGCTTTTTTTCAGTTCCAACAAGCTTCCTGGCTTGTACTGTTCAGCTGCTTTCAGTGTCACACATATTAACCACTTTCAGGTGGCCACAATACCCGACTGTAAAGCAGCCTATTGTACTCCTACATGGCTGTCAGGTGGTCACCTGAAAGTGGAGAACCTGGGCAGGAGGTTGACCAACCTAACCCTTCTCCTATAGGTATAATATCCTACTCCAAGAATCCCCCTTTGTACCTGAAAGCAGCAGGCAGGCTGTTGACAATCAGCTTGAGACCCACTGCCGAAACCTACCCTCTCTGCTGCTTGACAGTTCCCCGGCGTGGGACTACGGGGCTGGGGCGGCAGGCAGGGGACTACGGGACTTACGCATGCACATAAAATCCCACTAAATAAGGTGAGAGCTTTCAATAAGTCAGGATTCGCGGGATGGCCACCCCAGCCCTGTACACCCCCGCTGGTGGCCCGAGTCCCGCAGTTCCCCGCCAGCCGCCCAAGCCCCGTACTTCCCCACCAACCTCCCCAGCCCCGAACTCCCCCGCCAGCCTCCCAGACCCGTACTTCCCCCCTCCGACCGCCCCAGCCCCGTATTCCCCTGCTGGCTGCCCCAGTCCTGAAGTCCCACGCCGGGGGGCTTCAGGTAGCGAGGAGGGGGCTGTCAGACAGTGGGGAGAGGGGTGTCAGGCAGCGGGGAGGGGGCTGTTGGGCAGCAGGGAGGCGAGCTGTCAGACTGCTGTCCCTGCCCAGACTCAGGAGCCGGCTTTTGCTCTGTGGCCCTTGTCCCCACTTCAGACCTTTCAGATGGCAGAACACCTCCTTCAGCGCTGCCACCTGAACGTCTCTTCACAGACACTTGCAGCCTGCTCCAGAGCTGCATTCTCCAGGCGACTCCACCTGAAAGTGGCTACTAGCTGAGAGAGCTTGTTCCCCCCCTCCACCCCCTCTCTCTCCAACTGCCAGAAAGCCCATGTCACTCTCTCACTTGCAAAATGAAAACCCACCTTCTCCAGCAAACAATTAGTTAGTCTTTTGCTCCCATCTGTTGTTTTAGGTAAACAAACTTCTCAGGAGTGACCTTTCTGTGCACTTTGCAAAAAGGTCAGAAGTTTTGTAAAAATGTTCAACACAGATTAATTTGATGACATCATTTCAATTAGCACCTACTTGTGAAATGTGCATAGCATTCTCCATAGTTTCTGTAAAGTCCACTGAATATGAATTCTTCAATATTTCAAATAAGATTTGTTTTAAAATGTAACCTACTCTAATTTTACCAATTTATTTCCCAAATATATATTCCATTACATCTCTCATTCTTTTATGGAATTGTATCATCGCAGTTCTTTTTATATTGAATTTAGTCATTCACATTAGCCAAAGAGTAAATAGAGTATATGGAATTTAAACTCTCAGAGGAGCAAATTGGTAAGTTACACAATACCAATAGAAAACAGATCAAAGCCAGTTTGACAACTCAGTTCAATTTTGGGCATAATACTTTGTGAAGTATATGAAAGATTCTGGTTATCAGACTACCGTATATGCCATTGTATGGAACAACTCATGTATAGGAGGACCCCAAAATTTCCACCTAAAATATTGTTTTTGAGTAATATCTTTTGTATATGACAACCCCAAATCTGGCTCTTACCGCTGACCAGTGGATGCTGATAAAAGCCAAATCACAACATTTTAACAATAAATTATCATTTAAAGGCTTAAATTTTTTTTGGATATTTTAAAATAAACCACTGTCTGGCTGTAACAGGCTGTTTAAAGCTTGTACAGAGCCAACAGTCGGACCAGATGGATGGACCCCATTGAGACTTTGCATGCACGGGATTGCGTTGGAGCCGGTGGGAAGATGGTGGTGGTGGTGTTGACACTTCGCCGTTAAGGTAGGAATTTTATACTCTTTGTATCGGACAACCCCTGATTTTAAGGTGACATTTTTAAGATTTGGATCGTCCTATATGACAGCATATACAGTATATAATGGACAGTTAAACTAGATCAAATTCAGTCTGACTGTGTGTACATAACCTGACAAAACAGCGTTTCTCTGGACCACAGTGCACTCACAATACACAGAACATGATAATCACATATATACAAAAATAATACTTGAAATAAATATATACATTTTGGGGTGATCGACTCGGTTACAGGATACCATTCATCAGTTTCACAGTCTGTGGGAAGAGGCTACAGTGCCCTCCGTAATATTTGGGACAGACACTTTTTTTTAAACTTTATTTGTCCCTGTGCTCCAAAGTTACAATTTATTATCAAATAATTCACGTGATTAAAGTGCACATTCCAGATTTTATTAAAGATTATTGGTATACATTTTGGTTTCACCATGTAGAAATTACAGCAATTTTTATACATAGTTGTGCCATTTCAGAGAAGCATAATGTTTGGGACATCTGAAAAACAATTATCCACCATGACCCTCTGGCTTCTCCCGTCCAGCCATTGTCGAATCCAGTTCACTTCTTCACTATGAATACTGAGCGCCTGAACATTCGCATATGGGAACTTGTCAAAGGCCTTACTAAAGTCCATATAGACAGCATCCACAGCCTTTTCTTCATCAACCTTCCTGGTAAGCACCTTGAAAAACTCTATAAGATCGGTTAAACATGACCTACCACGCATAAAGTCATGTTGTTGAGTATCCCTAATCAGTTTCTGGCTATCCAAATAATTGAATATCTGATCTCTTAGAACACCTTCCAATAATTTACCTACTACTGATGTCAGTTTCACCGGCATATAATTCCCAGGGTTACTTTTGGAGCCTTTTTTAAAAAAGGGAACAACATGAGCTACCCTCCAATCCTCTGGCACCAAACCCGTGGATAATGACATTTTTTTTGTCTAAATATTTTTATTGAGTTATATATTTGTTATGTACAGAAAATTTGTAAAATACACAATAGAAATGTCAAATATAAAGAAATCAACAAAGACGTCTAATTTATAAGGTAACAGAACATCATACAATTTTATCCCGAATATTATTTCCTTTTCTCCCCATCTCTTGAGCTCATTACCAAGCCAAAGTTCTGTATTTAAAGTATACTCAGTAGTGGCCCACTGACCGGGATGCGACCCAGTACTCAAGATGCGTGGGGGCCAACAACCTTCATCCCAAGTGACAACCTGCACAGTGGAAAGCAATGAGCAACGACAGGAACACTGACCAATCCAAGGCTGGTGTTACCATGACATCAATCCTGTCATCAGTGGTGGGAAGAGAATATAACCCAAGTTGCCAGTGCAATAAACCAGTCTTCGACTTGTCATGTGTATGTCATTCTTTCCATTCTTCACGGTAGCATGCACACTACATTGGTGGCCCGTCAGGTCCAACCGCCAGTTGGACCCAAAGATGATGGACTAGGCGGCTCTTCACGCAGTTTCGTTGAAGTTGCCAATTTTCTGGGCACCGCAGCCACACGTGTGGTTCGAAGAGGCCGAGGCCCAGTTCCACCTCCAAAAGATAAACGCCGATACCACACGTTATTACTAAATGGTGAGCTCGTTCAACCAGGACACAGCAGCAAGGGTCATAGATTTCCTACAGCAGCTTCCGGAGAATGGCAAAAACGATGCTGTTATAAGCCCAGAGGACCCATAAACCCAGCAGCAATAGATATTCACCAAGACAAATGGTTAATTAAACAAAAGATGCTTTTAATTATCTTTAAACATGAAAACAGAATCAAACTTTAACTTATCTCTATTGACTTATTTAACCTAACTTAACCCCCTTCTAATTCTAATGTGTAATGTGTGTGTAATTTCAGAAAAATTCTTTAGTTCAAGTCCAATCTCATTTCTCATTCCTCCAAGTTCATTTGCTGACGAAACTTGCCCCGTCAGGATTCTCCATAAGATAATCTCTTTCTTTCAGGTCATCACAGAGTTCCTTTTTTTGTTTCTCTTATTCCAAGTGAAACATTACACAGCCAGTCCTCTCCTTTTGCATGAACCACAAGGGCTTTGACCAGGCTGTCTTCCAAAATGGGGCATTCTACAAACTTGCGAGCTTGTCCTGTTCCAGTCCCAGCTACTTCTGCTGGCTCTACAAGTGATCTGTGTGTGTGTGTGTGTGTGTGTGTGTGTGTGTGTGTGTGTGTGTGTGTGTGTGTGTGTGTGTGTGTGTGTGTGTGTGTGTGTGTCTCTCTCTCTCTCTCTCTCTCTCTCTGAGAGAAAGCCTGTTTGACTCTCTTTGCTTGCAAAACCACATGACCCTCACAGAACAGTAAGTTCTCTTCCAGACATAGTGGCTACGACATGCATTTTCATCTATTGCCTTTTGTAAACAACAATCCATTAGTGAAGTCTCTTGAGCAAAAGCTCTTGCAAAAGCTCTGGAGCTGATATGTCTACCATACGGCAGAGCTCCAGTATTTTAAATAAGATCTGTTTTAAAGTGTTTGTATGTGACCAACTCTAACAAATCTTTCCCAATTTACCTCCCAAAAACATATCTATATACTCTGTCACAATGCCCTCAAGGAGCTATTAACCCACACCTTTGGACTCTCACGGCACTGCCTGTTTGTTGCATTTTAACAAATTGGGGGACAGGCCCCCATCCTTCTAAAGTCCACAATCTGCATCTTGGTCTTGGTGACATTAAGTGTGAGATTGTTGTTAGTACCCCATTCACCCAAGTTTTTAAACTCCCTCCTACATGCTGAGTCATTGCTCCCTTTAATACAACCCACTACTGTGGTAGCATTAGCAAATTTGTAGATGGTTTTATTGTCATACTGAGCCATACAGTCATAGGTGTAAAGCGAGTTGAGCGGGGGTCTAAGAATGCAGCTATGTAGTGCTGTGGCATCGGATGGATATTGCGAAGGAGATGTTCTTACCAATCCACCCTGATTGGAGAGGAAATCCACAATCCAATTACATAGCAGTGTGTTGAGGCCCAGGTTTTGGAGTTTGCTGATCAGTTTGAGGGCAAGATGGTGTTGATTGTCAAACAGTAGTCAATAAAGAGCATCCTGATTTGGGCGTTTTTGCTGTCCAGGTGTTTCATGAGATGGCATCTGCATAGATCTGTTACTGCACTAGGCAAATTGAAACCGATCCATGTCACAGATCAGATTAGAGCTGCTATATTTCCATTCCAACCTTTCAAAATACTTCACTGCAGATGTGAGTGCCACTGGTCGGTAGTCTTTTCGGCAAGTTACCACTCTTCTTGGGCATCTGTACGATTGGTAGCTGTTAGAAACAGGTGGGTAACCTATCTTGCTGGAGTGAGATGTGGAAGATATCCATGAATATATTGGCAAGTTGGTCAGCAGAGGGTTTTAATACTCGGCCAGGTTCTCCATCCAGGCTGGATGCTTTCCTTGGATTTTTTTAAAATTGACATCTTCATATTATATACATACAACAAAAAGTGTAAAAAAAGAAAAATATACTGTGCAGGTACAGAGTAATTACAATGTATCCTGGAATAAAAATGAACATCGCAACTAATGATAAACAGACACAATCAATAATATACCTCTTGTTCCTACAGAAAAACAAACCAAAGGAAAAAGACAGTAACTAACTCATCCTAAATCTGTAGCCCCTAAACTAAATAAAAGAGAAAAAGCCACTGGGACCCCTTAACCCACCAAAAGGGTAACAGAAATGATATGCTGGTGAATGGCCTAATCTTAATTGAGTTCAGGAAGAGACTCTAAACATTTTGTATGTTACACACAAAACAGTAAACCACTGTTTTGTATGTAATATTAAAATATTCCATAAAAGTGTGCCACATTTTATTAAACTTAACTTCAGTTTTCAAAATATTACATCTAATCTTCTTGAGGCTCAAGCATGATAAAGTGCATAACTAGGAGGGATCGAGTCCTTCCATCTTAGCAAAATAAATCTTCTAGCTATTAAAGTAGAAAAAGCTACACATGGCAATCCCACACCATTTTCCTTGGATTTTGAAGAGAGCAGCATACATGTTACTTTCAGGTACTGACAGTACAGGCCATAAATGAGTACACCTGTAAATGTGTATAACTATAAATATATACACACACATATATACATATAAAATAAAGTATCTTAATTTTCAGATTTGTCATCTCAATACGACTACAAAATTCATTTGGCGCTCAACATTAACAAGTTTCCCTCACTTTGATTATTGTTCGGAATTGTAAAAAATATAATTTTTAAAAAGTGCTCATTTGTGAATTGTCATCATTCTTCTTGCACATTGATTTGAAGGGATACAATAACAGTCTACAAAATGGAAGGAGAGCTTTGATATCTGGCACAGATGCACAAGCCTGCAGTGTGAAAATACCACATGCTGGGCTCGAGCATTATGTATATCAACAGAACCAAGTCTTGTGGACCAAATATCAGTATTCAGAACTCAAAACCAACTTCAGAAGAGAGTAAAATCCTTCCACAGTGCCTTCAAGTATTTTGTAGTTTTAGATAGTTTTATAATAGTTGATCCCATGTAATAGTCAACATCCTTTTTTAGCCCAAAAATACCTTGGCTGCCTGCGGATCCTCATCTCAGCCACCACCCATCAGAGGTCCCAATGCCCCGACCTCAGATCCTCGCCTTGACCAACTGTGGATCCTCACATCAGCCACCGCCCATCTGAGCTTCCAACGCCCCGACCACAGATCCTCACCTCGACTGCCCACCTACTCAACCTGCCGCCCACCCGAGTACCCAAACACAGAACCTCGACTCAGATGCCCAAACACCAGAGCTCCTGATACTTCAGCCACAGGCTCTCTCCTAGGGCTTGACTGCCCATCTTTCCAAGCTCCCGATGCCCTGACCACAATTCCTTACCTCGCTATCTGAAGACCATAGCTCCTGGGACCCCGACCACACTCTCTCTCTCTTAGGTCCCAGCCACCCACCCACCTGAGCTCCTGATGCCTTGAACGACGCAGGTTCTTGCTGCAGGCAAAAGTAGTGCCCCCACCCCACAAATTTGATCCGAAAAATTGGTCCCCAAGCCTCGACTATTACATAAATATACACAGTACTTTTGGATTCTTGTGAATTTTAGCCCCATATGACCAGTGTAAAAATTGACCCCCCCCCCAACAAATTTGACCAGTAAAACTGGCCTAAAATTTGACTATTATATTCGTTTTTACAGTATTCAATTAAATTACCTCCAAGTAATTCTAAAATTTCGGATTTAGAATTAAAATTTAGTAAGGTTTCTTTAATCTCCCCTTAAATGCTCCCAGGACAGTTAGATGTAAGTAAAGACCTCTCTAATTAAACAATCTCAAATCAGATCCACAATAAAGGTTACCATTATATTAGGTACAGCAAACCATTATATATGGTTCATCAAGTCAAAACGCCACAATTAAACATCACTAGTGATGAGGAATTTGCTTAAAATGGTTTTCAGATTTATTTCATAAGTAATATATGGTCAGGAGTAATGGATTGCGATCGTCTCATTTAAGGCTGTATCTTTTTGTCCTTTTCTTTGTAATATTACAATTTTCCATCTTATATATTTTGGTACAACATAAAAGTATCTGACTGAAATGCACAGTTCAAAGCTTCAAAGAGCTTCAAAACGTGCAAAGGGTCCCAGAAGTAAGCTTAGAAACTATGTAAACGATGTTGATTGACCTACACAAATACAAATTAAAACCCTAAAGACAACTGGCCACACTTACTGGAAGCAGGATTTGAGGTGAAGTACTTGACCATAGTCCACTGCATTGAGGGAATTCTCCACAAACAGAATACTAGTGCATTGACCGCTATGATCCCTGCAAAAGAACAGAATCACTGAGATGTTGTTGATGTGTATAATAGTAGACAGAGTACAAGATACAGTTCTAGTTTTAACATTTTCTACAATATAAGTAGCTGAAAGTAAAAAGGTACATTTTAGGAGCTTATGGCCCCATTCTCAAACTTTTTGCACTGTCCAATTTTTAAACTTTAAATTTAACTTTAAATTAACAGGTCCTTCCGGTCCACGTGCCCACGCTGCCCAATTACGTCCAACGCCGCAAACTTTTGGAAGGTGGGAGGAAACTGGAGCACCTGGGGAAAAACCCACGCAAACACGGGGAGACCGTACAAACTCCTTCCAGACAGTGCGGGATTCGAACCCTTGTCACTGTTGCTGTAACAGATTAGAGCCGCCCATCTTGTAGGAGTGCATCAGACAAAAAGTGCACTAAAGTACAACCACATAGAAAATAAGTAATGGCCTCTGAAAGAATGGAGTTCGGTTTTCCTCTTGGGAAAGAATTCACTCATACCTTGAATTCCATGACTGCTTTGGTGTGCTCCTGACATATCAGTGTAACTGTCCAGTGCATGAGGCAGATCTGCAGCAGAGTCAACAGAGACCTAGAGGTATAGGTACATAGTTCCCTGAAAGTGGTGACACAAGTGGAGAAGGAGTGGATGGGGCATTAGCTATAAGAGTTTACACATAATGAACCACCTGCACAAGATGTTGGTGAGACCACTCTATAATAATCAAGTCAATTTCACTGTAAAAAGGATGTGATTAACCTTGAGATTGAAGAACAAAATCTTTAAAGATTGCAGCATCCACACTGACTTCTGGAAGCCTCTGGCTTATGACCAAGCTAAGTTGAGAAGCAGTTTTCAAAACATTATTAAAAACTTCAAAACCATGCATTGGGAGCACACAGTGAACACGGGTGAAGAGTGCACAACTCACAAACCATCTTGCTATCTGGCTTCATTAGTCATCTCAGAAACTACAAATAAATGTGGAATCAGGTCATCTGGGACCTATCACTGCCTTTCACAGGTCCAGTAATGGTTGAGAATAGAGAAAGGAGAGTAAATGAAGTTAGTGGACAAGAAGTTCTTGGAAATGGAGGGGAAAGGCTAATATTTTTTGTCCAGGCTGGAACTATAACACACGATTAAATACTAGACAAAAAATGAAAGAATGATTCTTTAATCATTTAAACCTGTGGTTTTTAATCTGCCCTCCTAAACTCACATTCCACTTTAAGTAATCCCTATGCCATCGGTGCTCTGTGATTAGTAAGGGGTTGCTTAAGGCGGTTTGTGAGTGGGAAGAGAAGGTTGAGAATCACTGCTCTAAACCCAATTGTTACTGAGATACTTTGCTTGAGAAAAATTGTCATTGGCCCATTTCCTTTGGAGTTCTGAAACTGTGTACATAATGAGTCAATGAGGTACAATTAAAACAATGGTTTTCAAACTTTTTCTTTCAACCCACATACCACCTTAAGCCATCCCTTACTAATCACAGAGCACCTTATGGCATAGGGAATACTTAAGGTGGAATGTGAGTTTACGGGGCAGTTTGAAAACCACTGGTTTAAATCAAGTTAGCATAGCGATTAGTGCAATACTAATGCAGCACCACTGACCCGGGTTTGGATCCCGCACTGTCTGTAAGAGTTTGTATGTTCTCCCTGTGTCTGCATGGGTTTCCTCCGGGTAGTCCGGTTTCCTCCCACCCTCCAAAAATATACGAGGGTTGTAGGTGAATTGCGTGTAATTGAGCAGCACAGGCTCTTGGGCCAGAAGGGCCTGTTACCGTGCTGTATGTCTAAATTTAAATTTGCCTACATAGCTTGTAAGATTATGAGAGGCATAGATATAGTAAATAGTCAAAATCTTTATCTCACAGTAGGGGTATCAAAAACAGGAGAGCATGGTTTTAAGATGAAAAGTAGGAGTTTTAAAAGGGACCTGAGGGGTGAAATTTTTTTTAAATAAAGAAAGTAGTTAATATTTGGAATGTGCTGCCAGAGGAAGTGATGCAATTCCTATATTTAAGAGGCATTGAGACCGATTCTTAAACAGGCAAGAAAGATAAGAATATGGTCCTGGTGAAGGTAAATTGGATTAGTGCAGATTGGCAAAAAGATCAGTGTGGACATGGTGGGCCAAAGAGTTCACTTCCATGCTGTGTAACTATGATTCTATGAGAGATGATCAAGAATCAGCCACATAAATACTAACAACAAAATTGAAATTACCCCAAATTTTTACAGGTCCAGATCACGCTGGCTCTGCTTCTCCACCCTGAATTGCTGCTGTTAATTGCTGCTCTACACCCAAAGTAAAACAGGAAGGTGTCAGTGGAAGAAAGATCACAGGCGACAGTCCAACTGGGGTGGATGCTTATCAGAGCATGAAAAAGGCCCTGCAGCCCAAGTAGGTGGCACTTTGGGTTAGTTCCATTTGCCTGTATATGATCTGTAGGCTTCTAGATTTTTCCTAACCACTTACTGGTACAATTATCTTTTGAATATTGTAATTGTGCCGCTTCTACATCTTGCCCCAGCTGCTCATTCCAGATGCAGATCACACCAAGTGAAAAACCTGCCATTTAGGCCCTTCCTAAATTATTCTCTGGTTCGAGAATCATCTACCCTGCAAATTACCCATTGTTGTTCAAAAACACTTGAAAGGCATTAAAATTGAAGAAAATAATTTCAAAACATTAGTTAAAATACTGTAAAATAATTAAAAACATTAGAGTAAAATATTCTTTAAAAATATACTGAAGTTCCCCTTTGTCTCTTAATCTGCACATATAGAACTCCTATTTAGATCAATAAATACTCTTTCTATATACTCTTTCTGTTCTACTGTTGGTCAGCATGGTTGGCTGTTGACAGCATGGTTAGCAGAACACTATTACTGCTTCAGCAACTTGGGTTCGAACCACACACCGTCTATAAAGAGATTGTGCGTTCTCCCCATGTTTGTGTGGATTTTCCTGGGTGCTCCAGTTTCCACCCACCCTCCATAATGTACAGGGATGCAGGTTAATTTGGGTGTAATTGCATAGCACAGGTTTAAGTGGATGGAATCAGCTTCTCCCATGCTGTACATAAAATTTAAACCCCTGTCCCCCTTAGATGTTCCATTACATAGCAGCAGCACTTAGAGATCTGGAGTTCAAGTTGATGATGGATCAAACAGGAGTCTGTGTGGCTGCAGGAGGGCTAGAGGTAAATCCACAGGTACTCACTCACTCTGGAAGGACTCTCTTTTGCTTCTCTTTCCTTTTTAATGTAATGGGCACCAGGCAACACTAATGGCAGGCAGAATGCAATTTCATGCAATATTTCTTGTTCTGTATTATTACATGACAGTAAAGAAATCTTAAATCTTGTGTTAGACAGCCACCTTGTGGTTGCAATTTTCTATCATTCTCCAGGGGATCAGACCTCATCATTATGCAATGAGGTGGTGCGACAATGGATAACGTTAAGCTGAAGAAGGGAAGCAATCAATGGTATTCTGAAACAAAACCAGTTTGCTCCAGTACTCTCAGTTAGGAACATCTCCACAGAGCAAGCGGCAGAGTTCTTGTACTCCCCTTACAAATCCTTAACACAATTATAACAAAATCTCAAAAAGAGCTGTTGTAAGAGGAAGGAAAAAAAACCTTGATCATATTTGAGCATTATTGCTCAGGTGGCTAAAATAAGCAGCTGTCTTGAGATAGAAAACCATCTCCTCAGTATTCTTCAACACTTTCTCTCAGCCTTCCCATGCATGTCCAGCACATTGAATACAGACCTGTAACAGTCCGTTGCCCTTCTGTAAGACTGTTCCACCATTGGTTCACCTGAAACATAGTAACAGTTGCTTCTGAAATGAATGTGGATACAAGCGTCATAAAGAGCACATTCTCCTGTAAAAGCTCATTTATCTAATACTCAAACTCAAAACAAAGCTAATTCCTGCAACAAACTAACTCTAAATGTTCATTCTTGCACTGCTCCAAGTTCATTTCACTTGCACCTTAACTCTCCCAAAGCTCACCAGCACCACTGACTGCAACTTTTCTCAAAGCCCGCTCATAAACTAACTCTCCAATCCTATCTCACTGGACTTGTATTCCTGTTCTCCCACTGGAGCTCGGCATTCTCTGACCATAACTTTCTGATCAAACTTTATCCAGAGAGCCAAATCTTCAAAAGGTCTTTCCACCTGTAACTAACTCTCTCAATGCACATCATACTTATCCTGCCATTCCTTTAACACAAAAAATGTCCCAAATTACTTTGTGAACCAGGTAAACATGAGCAAGAATCCAAAGACAAGGAGTAAAATGTATCTCAAGGTTGAAGACATTTTGAAAAGTTAGTGATATTGTGGAGTGAGAGGCAAGGAAGAGGGAAGACTTTGGAAAAAAAAGGTGATGCATTGAGCATTAGGAAAGAAAATGAGTTTGCAGAGAATCAGAGGCAAAAAATGTTTCAGATGACAGGAGGAGAAATATTGCATCAATAATGAAATGAGTAATGCATTAATTGTGGAGTCTAATTTTGATAAAATTGGACAAATTAGAACAGTCCAGAGAATGCATTCAATAGTTGAATGTGCTAGAAGAACCAACCAAGGAAAGGGGTATTTTAGCAGGACTTTCATAAACAGAAGTATTCTTTTTATTTTTATTTAATCTAGACATTGAATTAAGCAACATTTCTCTTTCACATCATATATTTCCTACACATATTTATTAAAATTCATTGTTGGAATGCTCCCTAATAAAACAAACTCTTTGAACCTGGAGGCTCTCACTTCCTAACTTGACACAACCTGTCTCATCCATGTGCTTCTCACTAAGTTGACAGAAGGACAATGCATTGACATTCTGACATTTCTTCAAAGAGCTGTAACCAGATCAATGTCCACCAATATTTTTTGCAAGATATAAAGTTGACCAATGCAATGGCATGCCTAGGAACATGACAGCATCAACTTGTCTTCCCTCTTTCTAATTTCTGAACATCTCATCTTCCCACATCCAGGAAATAAAATAAGATGTAAACAATGAACCAGTAGCTTGTAATTTAAAAGAAGCTGAAAAATAAACAACACTTCATGAGATGAATATTTCAAGAATTATTTACCTGCTTCCTGATGTCTCCTGCTTTCGGCGGTTTATGTTTTTCCAACCAATCCAATTGTAAATCATTGAAGTAACTTTGAACTCTGGATTTGAGCGTTTCATACTGCCAAATGGCTGCCACACCAAATGAGCTTCCTGTGAACTACATAAACTAGTGCTCAATGTCCATCTGAAAACTGAGTTTCATATTTAGCACTACTGACAATTAAGCAAGTCACCTCTCCTATTTGATGCAATGTTAACAAAACTCCATGAAACTACCAAGCATATCTACTGAGCAATCCACTATGTAAAACAAAAAGATCCATGCACACATAACCAAGCATGCGTGCATATATATGTGTGTGTGTGTGTGTGTGTGTGTGTGTGTGTGTGTGTGTATACATGCACATTATGTTAGAATGTGGTAATGCTTATTGAGTGTTCAGTTCATCTGCAAGTCAGGAAACTATTCTACACACACAAATTGTTGTCATCTCCCCACTGGGCTCAGAAGAATGCCAATATATGCATTCTCAACCTTGTACTACTTTCTGTTGTTTAACTAAATCTCCATCAATCTGCTGAGGAGCTTTAAACTCAACAAATTTTAATCTATTTAATTTAATTTATTTTCTTTCTTTTTAAAATATTTTATTGATTTTAGCATGATTTCTAACTGATTACATAATTCATTCATAGTTTATACTTTTTCTTTCTTTGGCTTGGCTTCGCGGACGAAGATTTATGGAGGGGGTAAAAGTCCATGTCAGCTGCAGGCTCGTTTGTGGCTGACAAGTCCGATGCGGGACAGGCAGACACGGTTGCAGCGGTTGCAGGGGAAAATTGGTTGGTTGGGGTTGGGTGTTGGGTTTTTCCCTCCTTTGCCTTTTGTCAGTGAGGTGGGCTCTGCAGTCTTCTTCAAAGGAGTTTGCTGCCCGCCAAACTGTGAGGCGCCAAGATGCACGGTTTGAGGCGATATTAGCCCACTGGCGGTGGTCAATGTGGCAGGCACCAAGAGATTTCTTTAGGCAGTCCTTGTACCTCTTCTTTGGTGCACCTCTGTCACGGTGGCCAGTGGAGAGCTCGCCATATAACATGATCTTGGGAAGGCGATGGTCCTCCATTCTGGAGACGTGACCCACCCAGCGCAGCTGGATCTTCAGCAGCGTGGACTCGATGCTGTCGACCTCTGCCATCTCGAGTACTTCGACGTTAGGGATGAAAGCGCTCCAATGGATGTTGAGGATGGAGCGGAGACAACGCTGGTGGAAGCGTTCTAGGAGCCGTAGGTGATGCCGATAGAGGACCCATGATTCGGAGCCGAACAGGAGTGTGGGTATGACAACGGCTCTGTATACGCTTATCTTTGTGAGGTTTTTCAGTTGGTTGTTTTTCCAGACTCTTTTGTGTAGTCTTCCAAAGGCGCTATTTGCCTTGGCGAGTCTCTTGTCTATCTCATTGTCGATCCTTGCATCTGATGAAATGGTGCAGCAGAGATAGGTAAACTGGTTGACCGTTTTGAGTTTTGTGTGCCCGATGGAGATGTGGGGGGGCTGGTAGTCATGGTGGGGAGCTGGCTGATGGAGGACCTCAGTTTTCTTCAGGCTGACTTCCAGGCCAAACATTTTGGCAGTTTCCGCAAAGCAGGACGTCAAGCGCTGAAGAGCTGGCTCTGAATGGGCAACTAAAGCGGCATCGTCTGCAAAGAGTAGTTCACGGACAAGTTTCTCTTGTGTCTTGGTGTGAGCGTGCAGGCGCCTCAGATTGAAGAGACTGCCATCCGTGCGGTACCGGATGTAAACAGCATCTTCATTGTTGGGGTCTTTCATGGCTTGGTTCAGCATCATGCTGAAGAAGATTGAAAAGAGGGTTGGTGCGAGAACACAGCCTTGCTTCACGCCATTGTTAATGGAGAAGGGTTCAGAGAGCTCATTGCTGTATCTGACCCGACCTTGTTGGTTTTCGTGCAGTTGGATAATCATGACAACATAGTTTATACATTGCACATGTAAATCATCATTATCAGGCAACATATCTTTCTCAAAACCTCAGATTCTGATGTTAAACAGAAAATAATGAGATAGAATTAAGAATCCCATATAGGGACTATAAATCTTCGTCCTATTCTATAATGTGATCATTATTAATTATCTACTATAGCCTCGTTTTCTCTAAAAATTAATAAAAAGGCAAAAGGAGCCCCCCCTCCCCAAACACTAATTCTTCCCCTCCCACTAAACAAGGTTAACCTGTATACAGTAAGTAGATGTGAATCGAATCGCAACTCTTGGACATCAGACAGGGAATCCTCAGAGCATTCACACAACGAAATCTTCAAGTTGTCAAATTCTTGTCAAATTCTACCGTGACACCTTTAATGCTATATCTAATTTTCTCCAAATGTGTCAAGAATTTATTTTAATTTAGACATACAGCACGATAACAGGCCATTTCAGCCCACAAATCCGTACCACTCAATATATGCCCAATTAACCCTCAACCCTGGTATGTTTCAAACAGTGGAGGGAAACCTGGGAAAACCAAAGCAGACATGGGGAAAACATACAAACTCTTTACAGCCAGCACAGGATTTGAACCCCGGTCCTGACCACTGGAGGCGGTAAAGACGTTGTTCTAACCACTAAGCCAACCATGCCACCCTAATTTAAATTTAGACATAGAGCCCAGTAGCAGACCCTTCAGGCCCACAAGTCCGTGCACCCCAAATACATCAATTAATCGAAAACCCCATATGTTTTTAAATGGTGGGAGGAAACTGGAGCACCCAGAAGTACCCATGTAGGTACGGGGAGAAAGAACAAACAAACAGCACTGGATTCAAGACTGGTTAAATAGCGCTGTAATAACATTATGCTAACCATGCCACCCACACAGGTCCATGCGGAGAACAATCCAAGGACTAAGAAAAATAAGTATAAAATCTTGATCAAAATATAGAAAGAACACCCATGGGGAAAGTACTTTTATTTAAAAGAGAGTAACTGTCATTTGGAACTCATTAGACACCTTTTCTGCTCCAGTGGCAGGGTAAAAATGACAAAAGGAATTTATTATGTAGTTCATGTTTTTACGGAGCAGCTGCAGTGTAAAATGACCACAGCCACTGTAAGAAACAAGCTTAATGAATACGACATTTCCCCTCCAACAAATTCTGCAACACAGAAAGGCTATGTAAAAGTGCTCTAAACATATCTGTGCAAACAACCACATCAGGACACACTGAAGGTAAGTATGCTACTTTTTAAAATCAGAATAATTCTGAAATTTCTGTGCAAAAATTCTAACCGTCTCTGATGGGGTAATGAAAACAGAATTGACTAAGAAAGGGAAAGTGGACAGGCATGTGGCCTGTCAAGGGCCAGTGTATAGTTCAACCACTGGATTGCTTGTTTCGATTACTACATGGCTCGAAACAACGTGGTCAATGAGACGATACAGTGGGGCCACCTGAACTCGCTGCTGGGTGAAGTCTCTCTCGCCATAACGCAAGGAGCTACCACTCTGTCTATAGCCCGGGAACGTCTGACTGCTTACTATGCAGGGCCACGGAATGTGGTGCTCGCTCAACACCAGTTTCTGACTAGATGCCAGAAACCCGGGGAAAATTATGCTGCCTATGCACTGGCCCTCGACTCGCTGGCAAATGAATGAGATGTCAGGGCATTTCAATTGGTGATTTTAATTTTAAAATTAGAACCTAGCCCTTTAATTGCTCTTTTTGAACACTGAGAATATGATGCATTTACTAACTTCAATTCAACGCCGCACTTTATGTTTTACATCGTTGATGGCCAGACGTGCAACTTTGATTCAATGGAGAGATAATACCTCACCTACATGAACAATGGTGAAAAGATATCATGCCTTGTTTAAACTTGGAAAAAATTAGATATGTGGTTAATAATTCAAATATGAAATTTCAAATGATGTGGACTACTACCATAATCTTAAGATTTAGTGTTAACCTGGAATCTAGGCATTGAGTTGTCCCTCTTTAAGACTGGGCCACCTGGATTTATTAATGTTAATCTTCAACCTTGCTTAGGGAAAGGGGTTTTGAAAGGTATTGTTTTTTTTTGTCATGTATTATTTCATTATATTGAGTGTGCTTTGCAACTTGGACTAATGATCATTATTGTAACTTGTTTTCCGATCTTGTAGCACACTTAATTGTATTGTTCAATATTTTTATTGTAAAATATCAATAAACAAAGAGCACTGAATTTCATGACTTGTTCATGGCAATAAATCTTAATTCTGATTCTGTAAACATTTTTAAAAATAATCTTACTTTTGCATTTTATTGATTTTTCCCCCTCTCTGTATAGCATAGTCAGTTGTTTACATGTATTTATTTGTTTACATCTAAATACTGTGTACAGTTTTATTTTGCAATACCAATAAATGATAAATCTGTCTCGACTGCAGGAAAAGGAATCTCAGGGCTGTATGTGATGTCATGTATGTACTCTGACAATAAATCTGTATAAGAAGGTGAGAAGGGAGAGAAAGAGGGAGCAGCACAGACTAACAGATAGGAGGAACAATCAGGCAGTGTGGAGTTGGGAAACAATGCTTAGATGCTATGGAAGGGAAATTCTCAGAAGTGATAGTGTGCATGATGGTAGCTTGATGTTAAATTACTTAGGGTCATTATTAGATTAGTGCCCAGATCAGAACTGTATATAACATTGATGCACAGCACATTTCTTTCCAGACGTTGCACCACCCCAGATTGGTATTATGGGCATCCCTGGAAGTGTCGCAGGTAAGGTGTGCCCTACACTGAACCTGAGCTGTAATACTGCAAAAGATCAATACTTGCAGAGAGCTGCACCTTCGTTGGTTCAGGGAACTGGGTGTGTGGGCAGACCAACCTTGGTCTGATGCGAAGGTCAATAGCATTGATTAAGTGAAATAATGATCGAGTACCGTTTAACATTCTCCCTGTTTATTTCCCATGTGTTCATTAAAGTTAAGTGTCTCTCTGTGAACCCACCAAACCTGATATCCTTCCCTGCCTCACACTCTCTATTTTTCTTCCATCCATTTCACTTGAATATCCTGATTGTACCAGCTTCCACCATCACGCTTGGCAATGCGTTTCAGGAACCCACCACTCTCTGTATATAAAAAAACTTACCTCCGACATCTCTGTGAACTTTCCTCCACTTACCTTGAACAGATGTCCTGTGTTATTTGCTATTGTCACCCCAGGCGGTCCACCCTATCAATGTTTCTCAATCTTATATGCCTCTACTAAGTCACCTCTCTAAAGAGAAAAGCCCTAGCTCTGTCAACTTTGCTTCGTATGACATGTTCTCTAATTCAGACAAGATCTTTGTAAATCTGCACTCTCTCTAAAACATCTACATACTTCCTGTAATAAGGTGACTTCAAGTGTGGTCTAACCAGTTTTATAGAGTTGTAACATTACCTCATACCTTGATGAAGGGCTCAAGCCCAAAGCATCGGTTGTTTATCTTTATCTTTGCTGTATAAAGGACACTGTTTGACCTGCTGAGTTTCTCCAGCTTTGTGTTTTTACCTCAACCTCGGTGTCTGCAGACTTTTGTGTTTTACTTCCCACCCCACCCTGTTTGCGACAATTATTCACAAGACGGGGTGAAACTTCGACTTCCAGATTTGACAATTGTTGGCACTTTTAAAGGACAGAGGTTAGAAGCCAATTTATGGCAGATATGAAATCTGCCACAAATAAATCTGAAATTTAGTCTGTGAGTTCCTTGGAGGGAAACCAGCTCACTTACCACCAAGGTGCAATATGCATTCATTTGGAATCAAGATGCAAGTAAAACTGGATCACAACTAAACATTGCAGAAAGTTGCAGGCATGCCATCCACACAAGGAAATTAACATACAACAAAAAGGAGCACACACAAATTATGGAGCCATGATCTGTTCAAGATTCAAGCCAAAGGCAATAATTTCAAAATCCCAAATGATTTTGAAAACACAAAACTCCAGATGTCAGTTTCTTTTCAGCTGTTATCAGACTCTTCAACAGGTAAAAAGATGATCCTCCTGCATGGTTTAACTGCAGAAAGGCTATGTAAAATCCTGCACTTTGTCTTTGTAATCTTACATCCTGCACTCTTTAGCTTACTGTTCTCTACACCATGACCTCAGTTTTTATTATTCCACAATTTGCTGTACTTAAGTATGGGTTTACCTTGCATTTCTGCATGTAACAATAAAAAAAAAGAAAAGAAAATAATATAAGGAACTGAAATTAAGGGCATACTGCTGCCTTGGCAAATAAAATAATGAAACAAGTTTGTTGGTCTCATGAGGGAGACCAACAATGGTGAAAAGATTAAGCTTAATATTTAAACGAGATAGACAACAGACTCGCCAAGGCAAATATCGCCTTTGGAAGACTACACAAAAGAGTCTGGAAAAACAACCAACTGAAAATCCTCACAAAGATAAGCGTATACAGAGCCGTTGTCATACCCACACTCCTGTTCGGCTCCGAATCATGGGTCTTCTACCGGCATCACCTACGGCTCCTAGAACGCTTCCACCAGCGTTATCTCCGCTCCATCCTCAACATTCATTGGAGCGCCTTCATCCCTAACATCGAAGTACTCGAGATGGCAGAGGCCGACAGCATCGAGTCCATGCTGCTGAAGATCCAGCTGCGTTGGGTGGGTCACGTCTCCAGAATGGAGGACCATCGCCTTCCCAAGATCGTGTTATATGGCGAGCTCTCCACTGGCCACCGTGACAGAGGTGCACCAAAGAAGAGGTACAAGGACTGCCTAAAGAAATCTCTTGGTGCCTGCCACATTGACCACCGCCAGTGGGCTGATATTGCCTCAAACCGTGCATCTTGGCGCCTCACAGTTCGGCGGGCAGCAACCTCCTTTGAAGAAGACCGCAGAGCCCACCTCACTGACAAAAGACAAAGGAGGAAAAACCCAACACCCAACCCCAACCAACCTATTTTCCCCTGCAACCGCTGCAACCGTGTCTGCCTGTCCTGCATCGGACTTGTCAGCCACAAACGAGCCTACAGCTGACGTGGACATTTACCCCCTCTATAAATCTTCGTCCGCGAAGCCAAGCCAAAGAATATTTAAATGTGTGATAAGTAAGAGTTCTATCTCCATTACTCTGCAGTGACAGTCTGTGGAAGTACAGTAGGAAAGGCAGAATCTCCAGTCTTCCTGCGGCTTACTGACGTGACCTTCCCATGAATAGACACAAGACTAAAGACCCACCCCTCATGATAGTTCCTCAGCATATTTAGAATGAAAAAAAGTTTTGACCATTAATGTCAACTTACCCCAACAGTAAACACAAAGGGTTTCACCAGCCGCCTGAATGATAACGATGCTGATTTACTTATGACAGGCTCTTCCAGCACTGGGGTCAGGCTGCTTTTGCTTGTCTGATTCACACTCGAAGCTAAATCTTTCTGAGTTGTGTTCTCTGGTTCCACTTTCCGAGGTTCACTATTTTTTGGAGCTTTTCTAAACCCCCGTCTCGATACAGTGTGAAAAATTAACCTGGAAGAGAAAAGTCAATTCTCTTTAAACAAAATACAGTACATCATATATCTCACACACATAGTGTCAGCACTACATTGGAAATGGCAAACAAGAGACTGATAAGACAGGACACTGCCTCAGTTAAATATTAGAAAAAGCCAATATCTACAAATGGAAATGCATTTAAAATTAACACATCTCCAGATCATTCAAAAATATTTTTATTGCACACCAACTTCACAAATTACTGTAAAACCCCTGGTATCTGGCACCTCTGGAGATTGGGAGATGCTGGATAAGCAATTTTCCCGGTTTCTTCAGACTGCATGTTGCGCGAACTCCAGATTTTACTGTACAAATCTTTGAAACTAATGATGGGCAAGTGTGGATAACAGACACATCACATCACCAGTCTGGAGAGACCAGCCAATGAAAAGATAAGGGGAAATTAACAAGGAGTCCAGGAATACAACAGTAATGGTAGATAAGGAACCAGATGTCAAGAAACAGAGTGCCATTGAACCAGAAATCAGAGCCCCAGTGCAGAGAAAAAGGCAAGGGTGAAAGATGGCTTTGTAAATAAGAGCAGAAGTGTTTTTAAAAAAATCAGGGGCCATAGATAGCTTCCAAATGAATATTAAGAAAAAGGCTATTTTAGAATACAGTTTTGTGCAAAAAGAAACTATCATCATAAAAAGAGCCTTCTTCAGAAACTGTTCATAATATGATATAATCTTGAGCAATTTAATCTAAATTCAATAGAAAATACATTGAAAGATTGATAGAAATAAAGCTTAATTTTCAAAATAGAAACTTTTCCTTTAAGTACAAGAAGCCAACAGGAAAACTGTCCTCCTGTGATTGATAATTAAATATGGTATTAAATAAAGACTGCAAGAGCTTCTACTTCCAAAATACCAGGAAACCAAGGGTACTGTGGGAAACTAAGGAGGTGTGATTTTGTAAATAACAAGAAAGCTGGAATGACTAAAAGCTGACATAAACCCAATGCCCAATGATCAACATCCAGGATTTCAAAGGGATGGGCTCCAGAGTTGTAAGCACATTGACTAAGACCCTCCAAAATTCTAGATCTGTTTTTGTGAAATGGGAGGATAGCAAAATGTCACCCCACTATTTAAGAAAGAGGGGGGGGAAGAAAACACATGGAACCACTGATATGTTAGCTGAGCTTTAGCAATGTGGAAAGGAGCAGTAGTTTATAAAGAAGAAGAATAATAACAGAACATAAATAATAATCACATTGAACAGAGTTGGCATAGATTTAGGAGAGGAAAAATATACAATTAATCTACTTGTTCTGTGAAGTATGACCTATAAAATAGATAAATGAGAACCAGAGGACAATAGTGCAAATAAATATTCAGAAGACCTTTGATAATATTCCACACAGTGAGGTGAAAACACAGATCTGGGGGCAATAAGTCATATGGCACAGAAACAAGTCCTTCAGTCCACACTGACATGCAAGCACCCATTTACATTAATCCTAATTCCATACTCATCCTATTTTATTCACCCTGTATTTCCATCAGTTCCCTCAAAATCTGCCATTCAGTAGGATCAATTTACCTGACATTTAACCTATGAAACTATGCATCATGGTGGTAGAAGGAAACAAAGCAATCACATGCATACAACATTGTGAATCTCTTGTAGAGGCAGGAGCTCAACAAGCTATGCCATCCTGACACTAAAATTTTAACACGGATTGAGACTTGGTTATCAGCCAAGAGTGCGAATAAACAAAATATTCTCAAGGTCACAGCCTGCAACTAATGGGTAGCAGAAGGATGTGTCTTGGGCCCCCAACTCTAAATTTGACTGAAGCAGCTAAATGTTATATTTCCAGGTTTGTTGAGCCACTTTCAGGTGCTCAGATGCAGATAATGCACTGGCAGACGCAGCTTGGGGAGTGCAGCTGGGATGCTGAAGGAGAAACGCATCCGAACGAACGCCGGCTCCTGTGGACTGTGGCCACAGTCACGGCTTGTTTATGGAGCATCTTGTAGCAGCACTACATGAAAATAATGGAAAAGAAATAAACTTTAATTGTCGTCCACAAAACAGTTGTTGGTTTGTTTTCACAAGGACAATATCTCTGTGCGTTGCTTCCTATTAATGTATCCTTTGCTCTTGATCAATGATAATTGATGACAGAATTTTTGTAGGTTTCAGTTTATCAGATTTAAGGATGCAAAGGTTGAAAGATGCTAGTGTTGAACTCTCTCTAGAATGCAAAAATCAATATGAAAGAGTAACTGCAACTAACAAGCCTTCCTCACCAACACCAAATTGTAGCACTGGACTACAGGCCTAGAGCAGCCAGCGTGGGACGTCAGGGGCCCGAAGTCCCGTGCTGGCTGCTCCAGTCCCGTAGTCCTGCGACGGCCACTCAAGCCCCATAGTCCCACACTGACCACCCCACACCCCAGCCCTGTAGTCCCACGCCAGCTGCCCCAGCCCCATAGTCCCGCGCCGGAGGGCTGTCAGGCAGTGGGGAGGGTAGGTGTGGACAGTGAGGAGGGTAGTTGTCGGCAGCGGGGAGGGTAGGTGTCGGCAGCGGGGAGGGTAGCTGTCAACGGGTCGCCAGCTGGAGAATATATCCCCAAGGAGGGTTAGGTAAGTGCTTTCAGGTGGCCTCCCGACAGCTCCATTTGGGTATTTTAGGTGGCTTTACATTCGGGTAGGTGATGCCGGTAGAGGACCCTTGATTCGGAGCCGAACAGGAGTGTGGGTATGACAACGGCTCTGTATACGCTTATCTTTGTGAGGTTTTTCAGTTGGTTGTTTTTCCAGACTCTTTTGTGTAGTCTTCCAAAGGCGCTATTTGCCTTGGCGAGTCTGTTGTCTATCTCATTGTCGATCCTTGCATCTGATGAAATGGTGCAGCCGAGATAGGTAAACTGGTTGACCGTTTTGAGTTTTGTGTGCCCGATGGAGATGTGGGGGGGCTGGTAGTCATGGTGGGGAGCTGGCTGATGGAGGACCTCAGTTTTAGTCAGGCTGACTTCCAGCCCAAGCGTATACAGAGCCGTTGTCATACCCACACTCCTGTTCGGTTCCGAATCATAGGTCCTCTACCGGCATCACCTACGGCTCCTAGAACGCTTTCACCAGCGTTGTCTCCGCTCCATCCTCAACATCCATTGGAGCGCTTTCATCCCTAACGTCGAAGTACTCGAGATGGCAGAGGTCGACAGCATTGAGTCCACGTTGCTGAAGATCCAGCTGCGCTGGGTGGGTCACGTCTCCAGAATGGAGGACCATCGCCTTCCCAAGATCGTGTTATATGGCGAGCTCTCCACTGGCCACCGTGACAGAGGTACACCAAAGAAAAGGTACAAGGACTGCCTAAAGAAATCTCTTGGTGCCTGCCACATTGACCACCGCCAGTGGGCTGATATCGCCTCAAACCGTGCATCTTGGCGCCTCACAGTTCGGCGGGCAGCAACCTCCTTTGAAGAAGACCGCAGAGCCCACCTCACTGACAAAAGGCAAAGGAGGAAAAACCCAACACCCAACCCCAACCAACCAATTTTCCCCTGCAGCCGCTGCAACCGTGTCTGCCTGTCCCGCATCGGACTTGTCAGCCACAAACGAGCCTGCAGCTGACGTGGACTTTTACCCCCTCCATAAATCTTCGTCCGCGAAGCCAAGCCAAGACATTCGGGTATTCTGGCCACCTGAAAGCACCGTTAGATAGAATTATATGGAATATACAGAAGGCACATGAAAGAAGTGCAAGATGCAACAAGGAAAATTCCAGTCATGCACTTTCGTACACAATACCAAAATTACAGCATTTAGTCCCTCACATCACATGGTCAAAATAAGGCAGAAGAAATGTCTTCACATTGATGGCGAATCTGTGGAATTCTCTGTGGATGGCTGTGGAGACTTGGCCATAGGCTTCATTCAACAGAGGTCAATAAATTTTTGGATATGAAGAGAAATAGTGCTAGAAAATGTTTGAGGAGGGTCAGCCATAATCTATGAGTGGATTGCAAACTTGAAGAAATAAAAGGGACACTGCTGTTACTAATTTTTTTAAACATTAATTTCACTGAAGTAAGCACATATAACACATAATTCCTCTCTGGTGTCCCTTCAATGCCCTCGAGTTTATATTGCCAATGGCACTTCAAATGTTGGAGAACCAGACGAAAAAGAAGAGGCAGCAGGGAATGGGGGTGAAGCAAACCAAGAGACAAAATCTTGAGGGGGTGGGGGGGGGGGAATTGAGAATGAGGAGTGTGGTGGGATGGAGGAAGGAGTGTTGAGAGAGGGTATGGGGGAAGGGGTGTGGGTTAGAAGATGAGGGAGAGGTGTGGTTGAGAGGAGGGGAGATTGATTGGAGCATGAGGGGAGGGGTTGGGTGAAGTGGTTGACTGGGGAAGTTAAAGGAGACGAGTGGGAATGGGGTGCATGGACGAGGGGAGGGGTGGGGGTGCATGGACGAGGGAAGGGTTGGGGATTGGGGTGCATGGATGAGGGAAGGGGTGGAGGTTCGGGTGCATGGACGAGGGAAGGGGTGGGGGTTGGGATGCATGGATGAAAGGAGGGGTGGGGGTTGGGGAGTGGGGTGCATGGACGAGGGGAGGGGTGGAGGTTGGTGAGTGGGGTGCATGGACGAGGGGAGGGGTGGGGGTTGGGGAGTGGGATGCATGGACGAGGGGAGGGGTGGGGGTTGGGGAGTGGGGTGCATGGACGAGGGGAGGGGTGGGGTTGGGGAGTGGGGTGCATGGACGAGGGGAGGGGTGGGGTTGGGGAGTGGGGTGCATGGACGAGGGGAGGGGTGGGGTTGGGGAGTGGGGTGCATGGACGAGGGGAGGGGTGGGGTTGGGGAGTGGGGTGCATGGACGAGGGGAGGGGTGGGGTTGGGGAGTGGGGTGCATGGACGAGGGGAGGGGTGGGGTTGGGGAGTGGGGTGCATGGACGAGGGGAGGGGTGGGGTTGGGGAGTGGGGTGCATGGACGAGGGGAGGGGTGGGGTTGGGGAGTGGGGTGCATGGACGAGGGGAGGGGTGGGGTTGGGGAGTGGGGTGCATGGACGAGGGGAGGGGTGGGGTTGGGGAGTGGGGTGCATGGACGAGGGGAGGGGTGGGGTTGGGGAGTGGGGTGCATGGACGAGGGGAGGGGTGGGGTTGGGGAGTGGGGTGCATGGACGAGGGGAGGGGTGGGGTTGGGGAGTGGGATGCATGGACGAGGGGAGGGGTGAGGGTTGGGGAGCAGCGGCTGCGGGCAGTCTCCGGCTGGCCGTAGGTGCCAGAGGGAACTAATTGAATCGCCGTCACGCTGCGTGTCCAGCGCCCCCCTTCCCGTGAAAGCACGGCCCGTCCACGGCGATCTCACCTGCTCTGGCGGCCAGTCCCCGGCCACAAGAGCGGAGAAGCCGCCATGGCGGAGTAGACCGACGCCATGCCCGATCTCCCTAACTTCACTCACGTAATTTCCGGTGACGCTTTTCCTAGGGCATGACGTAAAGACAAGCCAGTGGAGGTGGAGTGATGAGGAGGAGGAGTGATGAGGTGGAGGGGAGTGTTGAGGAGGATAGGAGTGTTGAGGAGGAGGGGAGTGTTGAGGAGGAGGGGAGTGTTGAGGAGGAGGGGAGTGTTGAGGAAGAGGGGTGTGTTGAGGAGGAAAAGTGATGAGGTGGAGTGAGTGATGGGGAGGGAAAGTGATGTGGAGGAGGGGGAGTATGAGGAGTTGGAGTGATGAGGAGGGAGAGTCGTGGGGAGGGGGGAGTCATGAGGAGGGCTGTGGTGAGGGGCTATTTTTGAGGAGGATGGTGAGTGGTGAGGAGGGGAGTGGTGAGGAGCAGGGGAGTTGAGCAGGTGAGTGTTGATGAGGGGGTAGTGTTGAGTCAGAGAGGAGTGATGAGAAGGAAGGGAGCGATGAGGAGGGATAGTGTTGAGGAGGAGATGGAGTGTTGATGAGCAGGGGGAGTGATGTTGAGGAGGGGAGTGAAGAGGAGGAGGATGAGTGATGAGAAGGGGAGTGTTGAGGAGGAGGGGAGAGAGATAAGGGGGAGTGTTGTGGTGGAGGGTGAGAATAAAGGCTGAGTTAAGTACGGGCACGGGTGGAGTTGTGGGTGGGGGTTGTTGAGGGTTGTTGGGCCGTTGAGGGGTGCAGTGTGTGTTGATGGGTTGCACAGCGAGGGGTGCTAAGGGAGTTGAGGTGGGGTGCGGGGGAGTTGAGGAGGGGTATGTAGGGAATTGTGGAGGGGTGCGGGTGGAGTTGAGCTGTGTGGATGAGTTGAAGTTGGATGAGGAGGATAGAGACACTGAAACAGAGGTAACGTGTGTGGGAAAGGGTTTGCGATTTAAAATCTATCACCACCTTATTTTCCTGCAACTGCCTGCTCTCTCTCTACAATGATTTCCCCCTCCAATTCTCGCTGACTATTGGGTGATCTATAATACATCTCCATGACGGTGGTCATATTTTTCCTATTCTTCAGCTTCACCCATATATCCTCAATAGATGAGTCCTCTAGTCCTATCCAGAGCTGTGATAGGTTGTGTAAAGGAGGGCATGAGCCAGCATGCAGGATGGAGATTGAAAACTTGGTTGAATGGTGGACTAATAATAACCTTGCAGTCAAAGTTACCAAAACCAAGGAGCGAATTGTTGATTTCAGGAAGGGAAAGCGAGGGGGCGTGGCAAGATGATGTAGGAAGAAGATGTGTAATTTCACCTCTCCTCAGTTAATTGAAAAGTCTGAAAAGTTTTTTTAAAATTTCTGAGAATGTCTGAAGATGGAAGATAGATAATGGCTACAAATGTGAAGAAAATAAAAGCTCAACTACAAAAGAAATTACCTTAAAAAAATGTTGAAGAACTGATGCCTACTTACCAGAGAGAAGCCACGGAATCGATTGACTATTTATGAAAGCCCAACGAACTCCTGGATGGATGAGTATAACACTGGCGCCCATCCTGCAACCGCAAGATGGCATCGGCATTGCTACCCGCCCAACCTGCTCTGAAACGCATGCCTGTGATGCCGGGTGCATGAGCGAGGTGGCAAAGTGCCGTCTCCCGATGTTAACGCACGGTCCTGCTATTGTGCCCAGCGACCCCGAGACGTGCAGTGGTGCATCTGAAGATGGTCGTCAGCACTACTGGGCATGCGTGGAACGATGCGCATGTAGGAGCTGCGAGAAAAGGTCTGGACAGGGGGCGGGGGGGGCCCAACCAACGCAGGATTAAAGAAGTCAGCCTGGCGTTGGCTGATGTCCAAACCCACAGTCGAACAGCCTGACCAGCAGCAAATGCAGGTGAAGAGGAGGAAGTCCTGCCTTGTTAGAGACACAGGCATATGAAGAACTTACCACAGCCATTGCAGTTAAAGAATGTAGGTGGAATTGAGGAACCAGAATTTGAAGCTGGTTGGTACTGTTTTGGAAGGTATTGCCCAACAGATGGAAAATATGTCATCACAGAATTTCTTAGATGAACCAGAGATTTTTGGACATGAAGGTTAAAATGAATAATATAAAAAATGAAGAAGTGTCGTCTGTAATGAAGGATGTTGTTAAGACATGTTAATTAATGTCTGAAAGCAGTGGATACAGTGCAAGATAATTTTAAGAAAATTGAAGAGGCATTTCATGATTAAAGAATTAAGTGGAGTGGAATAGAGAAAAAGTAGAAGACTTATTTGTTGGATGGGAGATTCAGAAGAGAGAGTTGTTGAAAAAGATTGATTCTTTGGAAAATCAAGGTTGATGGAATAATGTGAAAATAGTAGGACTTCCAGAAGACATTGAAGATCCGGTGAAGTTTTTAAAAAAAATGGATTCCAGATGTGCTGGCTATTGATTTTTTTTTCCGGATGGCTTGGAATGGGACAGAGCACATAGGGCATTGAGAAAGAAACCTTACCTGGGTCAGCCACCTCGAGCTGTTTTAATTCGAAGTTTGAGGTTTCAGGACAAGGCACTTTCAGGTGGCCAAAATCCCCGATTGTAAAGCCGCATATTTATGCCAATATTATCCGGGAGGGATAATTGCTGCAGCACAATTGCCCCCCCCCCCCCCCCCCAGCCATCTGAATGCAGCTGGCTGAAAGCAGCTGCCAAAGGGGAAAGCACGTCGTCAGCCTGAGATGCCTGGCATGAACCTTGAAGCACATTGTGCAGACAGGCTCGTGCAGGTACAGTCGATTTGTGTCAGCATTGCAGAAAAACGTTATAATTGAAAAATGGCTCTAAAAAAGGCTTCATACAGGTGTGAAGAAGCAGTAAGACTGCTTCTATTCCATCTGACTCAGGAATCCCAGGAAAGGGAGCTCACTGGCACAGTGAGGGATGGTCCCACATTTGAGCGCCTGTCTGGAGTACTCTCAGCGCATGGGCACAGCTGCAGTAAAAACCAGGTGGTTATGAGGCTGAAGAGCTTGAGGAAGAAATTCCATGCAGTCCTGGACCACAACAGGAGGAGCGACAATGGGCGCAAGGACCGGCAGTACTTCGACCAGTGCAACACTCTGGGAAACTAGCTTCTCAGCTTCTCCCTTGAATGTAGCCAGAGCTCCAGAGACCCCTGAATCGCAAGAGCGCATCCCTAAGGGATCTCAGGGCTCACCCAGCATCAATGATGGAGGAGACATGCCAGTCCAGGAGGAGCAGGCCGCCGCCAAGGACTCCGCAGCCACGGATTTGGATGCCCCCGAGAGAGGCTGCGCAGAGGTCACCGTTTCTGGAAGTGGCGAGGTGGCACTCTCAATAGAGAACACAGGTACAGTAGCATTGAGGTTGTGTTTATGGAGAAGTACATAAGTCCAATACTGATGCACTTTTCCTGTTTCCACCCACAGCCTCTGGTCCCAGACACAAGCACCAGCGATTGACTAAGGGTCAGGTGATGATGATGGCACTTGACAGGGAGGACAGAGAACGGATCGCCAGCGTGGAGAGGAGTCACTGGATCAGGAGAGAGCCATGTTCGCCAACCTGATGGAGGAGGAGGAAGCAATGCGAAGCTCAGAAGTGGACAAGCATGCCCAATCGGTGACTGGGTTGTCAGCTTCCCTGCAGGAACTGAGCGCCGCAATGGCCAGGCAGTCTGCCATCTTCAGCAGATTAGTCACGCGAATGGAGGCGTGTCCATCCCCATTCCCACAGTCATATGGTCACCCTCATCCCATGTACCTGGCCCCTCCAGCAGCGTGCCATTTCATTCCACACCAGTGCATCACGGTAGTGGATGCTTGGGCATGATTGAGATGCTGGAGTCTGGGACAGGTTCCTCAACCCCACATCTCATTCCTCTCAATGCTGGAATGAGATGTCCTTTGGACTAAACTTCCCAAATGCTGCTAACTCACTGTTCACTTTTGTTGTTCATGAAGCCCTTTATATGTGCAACACTTTAAAGATTGAAACACTCAGCAATGAGATGCTATGGTGCCGGATGGAGGTGTTTGTTGTGTTTACCGTTTTTGTGTTTGTTCTGTGGTGTTTAAGTGGGGAGTGGATTTATACTGTGATTTGTCCATTCCATGGTTTGCATCTAGTTTAAGCATAATGTGAAATTTTTACATCACGATATTTACCTTAGATATTTATGAAGCAATAAGGTTTATCAAAAAACTATTTTTATTAATTTTTTGACAAGCACACAAGTCCCATGTTTCATTTATATGCAACCGTTCGTTCACAAGAACACATAACATGCCAGACAGCAGGCTCATGTCGCTGCATTGGGGTGGGTGGGGGGGGGGTGTGGTGTAGTGGAGGGGGGAACAAGCTGTGGAAATTGGGGAGCTGGGTGTCAGGGACTTACCCTTACAGGATGGACATAATGGCCTGGTGCCCACGGGCCTGTTGATCGTGAAAATCTGGGCTATTGGGTGCAGGACCATTTGCTTCAACCAATGTCCACTCTGACAGGAAGTCTTCCTTGTTAATAGACAGCCAAACGCATGTTCCACCACTATCCTTGCAGAATTAAGGGCCTTGTTAAATCTTTGCTGCTCTGGATCCAGTACTCGATGCTGTGTGAACCCTTTCATCACCCACAAGATGCGCTGGAACCTCCACTCCATCAACATCCTTGGAATCCTGTGGGCACAACAATGCAGAAACATAGTTAATTCGTACACCTGACCGTTGATACAATAAGTGTGCATAACATTGATACACAGAGCTTTGAAGGGTGAACACTCACATCATGTGGGAAGAGGTATCTGGCCTGGTCCTCTGCCTTTCTATACAGAGGAGAGTTGGCAAGCACTCGGGCATCATGCATGCGCCCCAGCAAATCCGCAAACACATCTGAGAAGCTGTAACATGAATGGAAAGCACATAGAAGTTATAGACATTGAGACATGATGTGATAAAGATTAATAAAGGCTTAACTCACCAGAACCTGTGGTTCTGCAATGCTTGCATAACTACCGAGTACCATCCTTTGCGATTGTAGTAGGCTGCAGCATCCACGCTGGGGGTGATAATGGGAATATGTGACCCATCAATGACACCAGCACACATTGGATATCCCCTTTGCGTAAAGCTGTCGCTTAGCAGGGAGATGAAACATTTACCGAGGACCTTCCTCAAAGCGGCAGTCACCTCCTTCACCACCATGGACACGGTGCTGACACCTATTCCATAGATGGTATTGATGGATAGCATACCACCACAGGGCCACAGCTAATTGAAGTCCCGGCTCCAATGGTCGCTGCAAGTCTGGTCTATGCAGCTTCAGGTGAGGTTTCAAGAGTTCCAGCACAAAGTGAAAGGTGCCACACAACATACAAAAGTGTCTCCTCCACTCAGCATCATCAAATTTGGTGAGGATATTACTCCAGAACTCACCGCCCTGGGATCGGTTCAACCTTCAGAGAGACCGATGTGTCACCAAAGCTAATTGACTGACAAACAGCATTCACCTTCGTCTGCAGCGCCAAGGCTCCAGGTGCCTTTCAATCTCTAACTGCTGCCTTCTTGCCCACAGCCTTTGCAGAAACCTTCTCCTGATTGCACCTATATGATTTTCAGATCTCAAGGACGTTTAAAGAGCTTCAACAGCAGTAATAGCCTTACCAAGGATCTGACATCTCTTTTTCTGAACACTCAGAAAGGCTGAAATCATCATCATTATGTCTCCTGCCTGGTCTGGGTCAGCCATCATCCTATGCTCCTTCTTGTCACACTTAAAATGATATCATATCAGTGGGCGGGAGTACAGCTGAGTCTGGACAGGAACCGGAGTACGCTCAGAGGTGCATCTGGTGCAGCTGTCCCTTCAGGTGGCCAACACTACACTTTTAGTGCTGCCACATGTTCGCCAATTTAAAGGGCTTCTTAGCGGAGAATGCACCTGAAAAAGCCTACAGAGAGATGATTTTGCAGATTGCTGTCCAGGAAGCTCGACAAAATCAGGCTCCAGTGATGGTTCAGGGCAGTAGCATCTTTTTTTTATGCTGATCTGAGTCAGGAGATCATCAAGAGGCATAATGAATTTAATTCAGCTCATGAGGTGTTGTGGAGAAAGGGGTATAAGTTTACTTATACCTGCCATGTTGAAAGTTTTTTATGGGAATTATCTCAGATTTTTTAAGAGTGATCATGATTTTGCCAATTCTTTGCCAGACATATGGGGATCTGATCAACCACTGTTATCCAAGAGGAGAGCATCTGATAAGAGGAATGGGAATGGGAATGGAAAGAAGGGGGAATTGGCATGAAGCCTGCTTGATATTGAGGATCCGGAACAATCTTTGCGACTAGAATCGGTGGGATGAATTTGATTGAGATGAATAATTGAGAAGTTTGGCTGGAGGGGGGTGGTGGATGACTTTAAACTTTTTAAACTTTATTTAAGATTTTATAATATGAATAACATATAGGATTACATTTTTTTTAAATTAAGAATAAAATAATAAAATTACAATACAATATCAGTAATCTAAATAAACTATACCCTCCCCAATAATTATTACACATTAATAACACAACTCAAATTAGTCCCCCCAAAATAAAGAGTGAAGAATTAATAAAGTTAATAATATATGTGAGAAAAAAACCCAATTACAAAAAAAACAAAAACATAACCGATTAAAATACTAACAAAAAGAAAAGTAATTAATACTAAGATATCAGACTTAAAAAACATATTTAAATCAAACTTAAATGCATATATTTAACAAACGGAGTTAAGATGCTTTTTAAAAAATCTTCAGTAGTATTCTTCTGAAAGTCTTTTTCTAACTCAGTTATATGTTTCTCCAATGTCAAACTTTCTGCCAGATATTGTTTTTTTTTTTAACTTTTGCTGAATAACTAATAATTTGACCCCATAAATATGCTTTCAAACCATCCCACAAAATAAAATTACTCTGTACTGAATTTGTGTTTATACTTAAAAAAAAACAATTTGTTCCTTAATATAGCTAATGAACTCAGGTTTTTTTCAATAATGCATTAAATCTCCACCAGTAAGTTGATTGTATAACCTCAGAACCAACATAAGATATAAATAACATAGACTGATCAGATACAATCCTACTCTGGGCGTGCCAAGATGGCGTAAGGATCAGACATGCCTCCCAGTCCTCTCCTGACTCTATCTTATTGTTTTGTCTAGAAATGCCTGTTAAAATTCTTTAAAAGTTTAGATAATTTCAGTGCTGTTAATTTAACTTATGATGGTCCAATTGGTGGAAAAGAGCAAAAAAAAAACGACAACAGATCCTTTGGAGAAGAAGCAGGAATCTGTTGAGCCAAAATCTCTTCCAATTGAAAAGATTTTTGTGAATCTTGAATCTAAATTATCTTATACAATGCAGGGATTATCCAAGATTATGACTGAACTTGGTACTAGGTTTAATACTTTGGTGAAAATACATTCTCAACAGATGGCTGAGTTTGGAGCTTTTAAGCTTGAAGTGAGAGATAAATTTAATTTGTGTGAAGAAGATATAGACGAAATACGGGATCAAGTTTTTGATGTGACCAAAATGGTCGAAGACTTACAAACTCAAAATAAAAATTTGGTGAAAAAGATTGATTATTTGGAAAACCAATCCAGACGGAACAATATAAAGATTATTGGTTTGCCGGAAGGTATGGAGGGACCAGACACAAGAAATTTTTTAACTGAATGGATTCCGCAGGTGCTGGGTCAAGAACATTTACCGGAAGGTATAATACTGGAACGTGCTCACAGAGCCTTGCGTAGAAGACCTGCTTCAGGTCAAAGTCCAAGACTCTGTTTCTTTTGAAAGTCATCTGTCACTAGTGGGTTTATCAACACCCAGATAATTGGGAAGTTACTAAATTCGTGTAGTTTTGGGGGAAATTTTGTGGTTTTTTTGGTAGGTTTTTTTTTGTATTTCATATATAAGGGAAGTTTTTTTTGTTTAAGCAAGGGGAGCTTTTTTATATAATTACTAACTGTGTGGGTAGTAGAAGATTTTTTTTTAGTAAAATATGATTAATTTGAATTTTGTGACTTTTAATGTACAGGGTTTGACTAAGCGTTATCGTGTATTAGCTTTTATTAAAAAGATGAAGGTTGATACTGCTTTTTTATAAGAAACACATTTACTGAAAAAAAAACTTTTAAAACTGAAAAGAGACTGGATAGGTCATGTAGTTGCTTCTTCTTTTAATTCTAAGGCACGAGGAGTGGCGATTCTGGTTCACAAGAAGATACCGATTGAACTGGAATCATTTTCTGAAACAGCTGGTAGAGTTTTAAGATTTTTGCAGAATCGTGGACATAGTTGAAAGTTTATGCACCTAATGTAGATGACAAGTGATTTATATCTGAAGCTTTTTTAAACCAGGTTAATGAAAATATTTCAATTGGAGGAGATTTTAACTGCGTTTTGGATCCGTTATTGGATAAATCTCAAAAAAAAACATAAAGAAATCTAAGATAGCTGTACAAATGGCATCTTTGATGAAAGACCTGAATTTGGTGGAAATATGGAGAAGATTAAATCCAACAGAAAATTATTTTTCTTTTTATTCATCAAAACATGATTCATTTTCTAGAATAGATTTGTTTTTTGTATCGGCACATCTTCAAGCTCGAATTATTCAGGATGAATATAAGAGTAGGATTGTGTTTTTTTTAAGACTTTATTTAAAATTTTATAACATGAATACAATAAAGAATTACATTTAAAGAAAAATAGAAAAAAAAATTTAAAAAACTATGGTTACAATATTACATCAGAAAACTACACAAAATAACCACCCCCCCCCATTAATTGTAACACAATATTAATAGTCTAACTTAAAATTAGTCCAACCCTCCCCCCCCCCAATAAAGAGTGAAGAGTTAATAAAATTGACAATATTTTATATGGAAAAAAAATACCCACTTACAAAAAAAAGAGATAAAACTTAACCTAAAAAAATTCTAACAACAAAAAAAATTGTCAATACTAAAATATCACACTTAAACCAAATTTAAATGCATATAATTAGCAAACGGAGTCCACTTTAACTTATAAAAAGATATCTTATCCTGAATTGAAAAAGATATCCTTTCCATAGTCAAACAAAATTTCATTTCCAAATACCACTTATCTAAAGTTAGTATATTTCTATCTTCCCAAGTAAGTGCTATACATTTCTTAGCCACAACTAAAGCTAAATAGATAAATGAAATCTGATAATCCTCTAAACCTAAATCAATTAATGATTGCATGTTCCCTAATAAAAATATATCGGGATCTAATACAAGATGGATATTATATAAACTGTTAAAAACAGATTGAATACCTTTCCAAAACTGTTGCAATCGATCACAAAGCCAAACAATATGCAAAAAAGTATTGGCCGTCTGATCACATCGAAAACAAGAATTCAACTTACTAAGACCAATTTTTTTTTTAAATTTCTCCGGCGTTAAATATAGCTGATGAATAAAATTATAATTAATCATCACTAGTCTAGCATTAATTAATTTCCGAATACTATTCTGACAAATTTCCATCCAAGCTTCTTCAGCTATTTTATGTCCTAAATCTTCCACCATTTTTCTCTTCATTCTGTAACTGGAATGGTAGATTCTTATGTACCAAAATTGCCACACCTTTTGCCTTAGAACTAAACGAAGAATAAAAAACTTGCCCAACCCATTCATGTTTGAATTTCAAATGTTCCTTATCTGTTAAATGAGTTTCCTGTAAAAAAAGCAACATCAACTTTTATTTTTTTTAAATAAGCAAGTACTTTCTTACGCTTAATAGGATTATTTAAACCCTGAACATTAAGAGAAGCAAACTTCAATTTAGACATTTCTTACACTCAATAAAACACAACAACAAAAAACAAACAAAAAAAAAAGAAAAAAGAAGAAAAAAAAGAAATCCCCCCCAAAAAAAGAAAAGAAGAAAGAAAAAAAACCCTTAATTCCCCTTTGAAATTACAACCAAAAACTAAAAAAAATAAAAAAAAGATATATATAAAAAAAAGATTTAATTATTTAAAAAAGATAATAAAAAAGGCTTCACTCCCTAACCCAAAAATTAAAAAAAAAACAGGTCGGAGGTCACAATTACCTCCTCCTGTTTAAACCGCCTAATGCGGTAACTCCCCCAAAATATTGGGTGTGAGATAACTCACACACAGCTGATGACTTCTGGAAATTGGTGCCCACCCAGTTCCCTCTCCCAACTCCCATCACTATTTGAAATCTTCTCAACAAAAAATAATTTAAGAAAAAAATTTTTTAATCAACTTTGCCATTGTGACCACCGTTTCTTCCATTTCTTCCAGAAATCAGATTCCCTTCTTGCAGCTCTGCCCTCTTTGGAGACCGTGGAGGACTACGTCATTCCTGGAATTGCGTAATTGGTAAAGACTGAGAAAAATCCATAGCTTCTTTAGGATTATCAAAGAACTTTGGTTGATATCCATCCTGAAAAATCTTCAGTACCGCAGGGTATCTAAATGTTGCCTTATATCCTTTTTTCCACAATAATTCTTTCACAGAATTAAATTCACATCAATGAAACATAATTTCCTGACTCAAATTTGGATGGAAGAAAACACAATTACTCTGAACCACCAAAGGAGATCTGTTTTGCTGTGCATTTCTAATGGCCATATGTAAAATAGTCTCTCTATCACAGTAATTTAAACAGCAAACCAGAACAGGTCATGGATTCTGTCGTGAAAAAGGTCTCCTTCTCAAAGCTCTATGAGCCCGTTCCAATATTAAACCTTCAGGAAACTTGTCCCAACACTTGTGGAATCCATTCAGTGAAAAATTTTCTTGGATCTGGCCCTTCCATGCCTTCTGGCAAGCCGACAATTTTCACATTATTTAGTCTGGATTGGTTCTCCAAATAATCAACCTTTTTTGCTAAATTTTTATTCTGAATCTGTAGCGTTTCAATTGTTTTATTCACATCTTGCAATTGATCTTGTACATCAGATAATCCTTGATCACACATCTCAAGTCTTTCAATAGTTTCGACTTTAAAAGCTCCATAATCAGCCATCTGTTGAGTATTAACATCCACCAATGCATTAATCTTAGAAGTAAGATTATTCATAGAATCACCTAAATGCATCATTGAAGAAAATATCTTATGTTCAAGACTCTTGAAAAGTATATCAACATAAGTAGATCCAAACATGGTGGGATCCTGCTGTTCTTGTGGAATCAGAGGACCTTCTATCCCTTCTTTTAATGTAGTAGCTTTTCTTGCAGTTTGAGCCCCTGCCACAGACCCCCCAGAAGTATCAGGAGGCTGATGATCAGGGTTATCTTTGATCCAAACCTCCTTTAAAAGCTTCGTTACATCAGTATCTGGAAGAGCTGTTGTAAATGGTGGTGTAGCAGTCAAATGACAACTCTTTAACTCTCCAACTGGTGGCGCCCCAGCTAATTCAGCAGTCAAAGTCTCAGTAACAACACTCACAGTAGATGTTGTTTGAAATACTGGCACCCGGCCAGCCCTTTGCTCTAAAGGCTGCTGAGAACGACCTTCAGAAAGAGCAACCGATACAGAGCGGAGTCCCAATGCCAAATTCTGCGCTTCTTTTCCTGGATCCATTTCACGCTGAGTCGTGGCTTTTTGTAAACAAGCAGGCTCAGATAATTTCGGAAAATATAGTTTTTTAACAATCTGTTGATGTTTCCTTTTACTTTTTTTTAACAAATGTACCATTAGGTATTAATTCAACACCTCATACTATTTATAAACTTTTTAAAGAGTTTTAACAGGCACTTAAAGACAAAACAATAAGTTGGAGTCAGGAGAGGACTCGAAGGCACGTCTGTTCCTTATGCCATCTTGCCACGCCAAGAGTAGGATTGTGTCTGATCAGTCTATGTTATTTATATCTTATGTTGGTTCTGAGGTTATGCAATCAACTTACTGGTGGAGATTTAATGCATTATTGAAAAAAAACTGAGTTCATTAGCTATATTAAGGAACAAATTGCTTGTTTTTTAAGTATAAACACAAATTCAGTACAGAGTAATTTTATTTTGTGGGATGGTTTGAAACCATATTTATGGGGTCAAATTATTAGTTATTCAGCAAAAGTTAAAAAACAATATCTGGCAGAAAGTTTGACATTGGAGAAACATATAACTGAGTTAGAAAAAGGCTTTCAGAAGAATACTACTGAAGATTTTTTAAAAACCAGCATTAACTAAGTTGAAACTTCATTATAATACATTGCAAGCATATCAATATGAGCGGTTAATTCAAAGATCTAAATAGTGTTATTATGAATTAGGTGATAGAACTCATAAGGTATTAGCTTGGCAATTGAAGACTGAACAAGCTTCGAGAACTATTAATGCTGTTAAAAATAAATAAATAAACCTCAGGAAATTAATGATAAAGTTCATTCATTTTATCAGAAATTATATACTTCTGAAGGGGTTCAGGATAATGGTTCTATTGAATCCTTTTTATCTACTTTGGATTTGCTAGTTTTAAGAGAAGATGAAGTGGAATAATTGGAGGCCCCATTCACAGATTATGAAATTAAGAAAGCTATACAGGGGATGCCAAATGGGAAATCTCCAGGAGACAATGGATTTACTGCAGAGTTTTATAAGGTGTTTTATGAAGATTTGTCTCCTATATTATGGAGATGCTTCAACAAATAACAGATGAACAATCATTACCAGAACCTTTATCAAAAGCGATAATCACAGTAATTCCAAAGAAAGACAGAGACCTGTTGAATGTTGCTTCATATTGGCCAATTTCTTTATTAAATGTAGATTATAAAATAATAGCTAAAATTTTAGTCAATAGACTTGCTAAATATTTACCTCAATTGGTACATGTTGACCAAGCAGGTTTTATTAAGAATAAATATGCTTCGAACAATATCCTTAGATTGATTTCATTGCATCGAGGCAGCAGCCCAACCAACCAATGGTTGTCACACTTGATGCGGAAAAAGTATTTGATCGGGTTGAATGGAATTTTTTATTTAAAGTGTTGGAAAAGTTTAATTTTGGACCATTTTTTACTGGTTGAGTTAAGGCATTATATAAAAATCCAGTTGCTAGAGTGGTGACGAATGGCCAAACTTTTTTGTTTTTTAAGTTAGCATGATTAATGCATCAAGGTTGTCCACTGTCACAGCCTTATTTGCATTGGTCATAGAACTGTTAGCTCAAGCAATTAAACAAAATGACAACAGATTTAATGTTTTAAAACATTAAAAATTCAGAAGATGAATACAAGATTAATTTATTTGCTGATGATGTATTGATATATTTAACACATCCAGAACAATCGTTGAAACATTTGCAAAAGTGTTTGGAGCAATATGGAATATTGTCTGGATAAAAAAGTAAATTGGGATAAGATTGAAATATTACTAATTTCAGATGGGGATTATACTGACTGTAAACAGATTACAAGATTGCGATGGTCTGATAAAATTAATTATTAATGGGTAATTGTTGATGTGGATTATCAATCTTTATATAAATGAAATTATGTACCATTACCAAAAAAGATGAAAGTGGATTTGAATAAATGGAAATATCTTCCATTTAAGATGAATATCTTTCCATGTATTCAATATCTTTTTCAATTTTTCATGGTCGCTTCCAAAAGTTTTTTTTCAAGATCTGAATACGATGGTGCAGAAATTTTTATGGAAGGGAAAGTTAGCTAGAGTAGCATTACAGAAATTGACATAGAAATATGCTTTAGGAGCTCTTCAATTGCCTCATTTTCAAAATTATTATGAAGCTCCACAATTAAAATTTGTTAATAGGATGTTAGATATTACACAATCTCCTAGTTGGGCCAAAGTGGAGTTAGTCTGTATTTCTGAGTTTCAGGTTCATCAATTTATATTTTAGCAGAATTCTTGTTTATTACAGGGATATAATATGCCTGTTTTAAAACATTTATTAGGGATTTGGAATAAAAGGAATTCTATTATAGGTTTGAGGGGTAAGATATTGTCCCAAACTCCAATATATCAAAATAGGGTTATTCCTTTTTCAATGAATATAATATATCTAAAGATTTGGGACTGTGAGGGTATAAAGGTGCTCGAGGATTGTTTTGAAGGACAGTTTATTTTAATCTACTTAGGTAAAAATTTGGAATACTATTTAATTATTTATTTGTGTATTATCAAGTTCGTGCTTTGGCAAGAGGTAATTTTGGAAGAGATATGAAACTATCTGAACTAACAAAGTTTTCAGTTTTTTTATTTCACATACACTACAAAAGGGTTTTATTTCTGATATGTATGCTTTGTTACAAGATAGTTTGAATATACTAAATTTAAATAAATCTAGAAATAAATGGGAAGGTGATTTATCTTATGATATACCTCAGGAGGATTGGGAAGTTATGTGTCAAGATGAGGCGACTAAATTACTTAATGTAATGTAATCAATTATAATTTTTTTTACATCAATTGTATTTGACGCCTGAGAAATTGAAAAGATATGGATTTAGTAATTCAAATTTATGTTTTAGATGTGGCTACATACTGGAACATTTTTACATGTAGTTTGGCTTTGTGATAAAGTTCAACTCTTTTGGGAAAAAATTTTTTGAAAAATTTTTAAGATTAAATTGCCATTAGACCCAGAAATTTTTCTGCTGGGCTATACTGTATCTTTGACTGGTTCAGGGTTGGACAAGTTTCAGATGGCTTTTGTTCGTCTAACATTGGCAGTAGCACGGAAATGGATTGCGATTACTTGGAAAGATAATGTAAAAACAGAATAAAGACCACTGGCATAATGAATTGAGATCTTGTATTTATATGGAAAAAATAACATATAATTTGCATGATAATTATTCTTTTTTTGTTCAGATGTGGTCACTTTATTTGGAAAGTATGGGTTTAGAAATATCCTAAATCTTTTTGTTATAAATTTGAGATATTACACAGTTTATCTAAGTAATTGATATATGGTTTTTTTTTTTGCTTCCCTTGCGGGGCTTGCTGAGGGTGGGTTTATATTGTTTCAGTTTATTTTGTTATTATCCTTATGTATTATATTTTATGTATTTTTGAAAATTTTAAATAAAGTTTTTTTTTAAAAGGAATGAAAAGCCAGAGGTGCACGATCCAGTGATCATTGGGGGATTAGAGGTGGAGAGGATGAGCACATTTAAGTTCTTAGGTTCTTTCCTGGACACACTAATGACATCGTGAAGAAAGCGCATAAGGGCCTTTACTTCCTAAGAAGTTCGCCTGAGGTTGGAATGACATTAGAAACCATGGCAAATTTCTACAGATATACGGCTGATTGGATGCATCACGGTCTGGTATTGGGACACCAATATCCCTGAGCATAATGCCCTGCAAAAGGTAGTGGACACAGCCCAGAACATCACAGACAAAACACTCTCCACTATCAAGGACATTTACAGTGAACGTTGTCGTCGGAGAGCAGCAGCAACCATCAATGACCCAACCACCCTATTCTCACTGCTGCCATCAGGAAAGAGGTATCAGTGCCACAAGACTCACACGAACAGATTCAGGAGCAGCTGCTCCCCCTCCACCATCAGACTCCTCAACAACAAACTCAATCATTTGAGGAGTCTGATTTTGCACATTATTGATTATTTTATAATCTAATATTGCTCAGTACTTTTTTTACATTTGTTATATGTTTACAGTTCCATGTTTACCTTGTGTATAGTGTTTTTATTCCACTACTAATTCTGCCTCACCTACAGGAAAAGGAATCTCAGGGTTGTATGAGATGTCATGTATGTACTCCGACAATAAATCTGAAATCATTCCTCCCCTCCTGCTCCATCATGTTTGAAACAACAGAAGGCCAGAGCATTGAGCTGCCAGTCCTGCCCCTCCTGCAACCAAGTTTTGCTAATGGCCACACAATGTCATAATTTGATGTGGCAATCCACATCTAAGCTCATTTACCTTTCCTACAATACTCCTTGCAATTAATACTTCCACCACTTATAACCACTTATAACCCTTTTAATTCTGACTTTACCTA
Source organism: Narcine bancroftii (assembly GCF_036971445.1). NCBI lineage: Eukaryota > Metazoa > Chordata > Chondrichthyes > Torpediniformes > Narcinidae > Narcine > Narcine bancroftii. The sequence continues at coordinate 63,087,076 of NC_091477.1, read as the reverse complement.
AGGTCTTCACATCATCTTTTCCCTCCTCCTCTCCTCTATCTGCTCTGGCACTCTGTTTTCCCACTCCCTGCCGCTGGAGCAGCACTAACAAACCTTCCTGCAAGTATCTTAGACCCCAGTGGCCTTTATAGTTGCAGTTCTTCCATTTGAAACCTCTTGCAATTAAGTCAATGTTGCAGTAATTTATTCTTCCATTTGAAACCTCTTGCAAGTCAATTTAATATTTGACAATCCAATGTATTCTGCATCTGTATATTGAACTTCCATTGATTCACATACAAAGAAACCCAGGTCTGTTGAAAGATGAAAGATTTTAGGGTGGCAAGGTTAGCGTAGTGGGTAGCCCAACCCTATCACCGTATTGGGTTTGAATCTGGTGCTGTCTGTAAGGAGTTTGTTTGTCCTGTGTCTGTGCGTGTTTCCTCTGCGTGCTCCTCCAAATCCTCCCTGGTTGTAGGTCAATTGGGTGTAATTGGGTGGCATGGCCCTGAGGTCCGAAAGTGCCTGTTTACCGTATGTTTAAATCAAAAAATTTAAGTGGGCTGCTTTGTCCCTAATGGTATCTAGCTTGATGGAGATGCATGCATTGTGGATGGGAGAAGTTTTGGAGAGTCAGGGAATGATTATCACATGTGTTGGACCAACGAAGTGTTTTTTGTCCAAGGTGACCATGAGACGTTGTGGAATCCAGATTCTAACCACCACCCAGGAGAATATAATTCTGTGGGATTCTTCATGGATTTTTAGTGGCAAACTTAAATTTAATAATGGTTAAAGTAGTATCACAAGAACTCCAATTGTCATTTTTTTAATGTAGAACATCAGTGAAACACAAGCTGCAAATCATCGTCTGAAATAATCATAACTGACAATCCTCACAGCTTCTAATATACCTGTACCATAGTTATAAAAGCCCCTCCTGGCATTAAGCAACAGTGATACCAAACTGGCCATTTCAAATATATTCAATGACAATGGCATGGAAGATTAGTTAAGAAGCCTTTTGTGTTGTTTCATACCTCCAAGGAGACTGTTTGATTTAACTAAGTACAAGCATCTGCACTCAGTATCTAATTAGTACTGCACACATATCATGAGGAAGGGCTTAGACCCATAAGTATATTTCCCCCTCCCTCAGTTACAACATAATCATTCTTATTAAATAGTGCTTCCATTTTAAAATTCTCTTCCTTGTTTTCAAATCCCTCTGTCCTCCCTCCAACTCATTAGTTATGAGGTTCCCAACTTCTAGCTTCTTGGCCATCCTTGAACTTGAAGTTATGCCTTTGCCCAGGATTTTGAATTCCCTCACTGCCCAACTCCTCAGCACCCAGTTACATCATACCACAGCCTACCATTCCCAATTCAATGGCTTTGTGGAGAGATTCTACCACCATTTGAAGACAGCCCTAAGCCGAAGGAGTATCTGGCCACATCCTCCACTGAGCTTGTGCATGGGACTCTACTTACTGTCTCGGGTGAGTTCGTACCAGCAGCTCGGCGGCAGGAAGACTCACTCACAGCACTCCTGATGTGACTATGGGAAAAAGTCAGCATCTTAGCTCCTATCCAAACCTCACAACATGGTCTAACTGCCTCATATGTCCCGAAAGAGTAGGTTTTCATGAGGAAAGGAGTGCACTAAATTCCACTTCAAAGCCCATATATGGATCCATTTTAGGGGCTTCAACCTTATGGCAAGGCATGTGTTCAGGACATTGGGGGCAGGCAAGAAACTTTCATGGTCAACCACCTTAAGTTGGCACATGTTGTCTTAAAGCAACCTAAACTTTCAAACTGTGTACTGTCAAATAGCTCAACACCTCCGAACACCAGTTCTGTCAACACCATTTTTATTATTAGATCTTGATACTTTATTCTCATGTACATTCTTATGTAAGATTTACTTGATGAAACTAATACAAATATTGGAAAAAAGAAAAGCAATTTGAGCCACTGTAGAAATATGAATCCAGTTTAATTTAATTAGTTTTCATCAACAAAACTCCACACGGATGAAAGGCAGAGTCATTTATTTCATTTCAATTCAGCCCTGTGGCCATTGATGAAAGCACAATGTTGTCACCACTGAGCAGAATCTGCAGAGGTGTCAATGTTGGGGATGTGAAACCCTTCTGGAGAACAGGTTGATTTATTTATCAAAGTCAACAAATTTGGAAAAGTACTGTTACAAACTAACAACCCTTTCAATTATGTTTGGGACTAAAGGGACTTTGTCAGCACCCACAAAGGAACAGCAATTCACCATACAGTGGCAAATTCAAAACAATAGTTTTTAATTAAACTATTAATTACTTAACATTTCTTACTTATCTCTAAACTTAACCCCACTATGCGCAAATGTGTGTGTGTGTGTAATTAATGTTCCACTCTGAAAAGTCAATCTTTAAAAGTTCAGCAACATTTTAGTTTAGTTTGAAGATCTTAACTTCTCAGTGCTTTATAACTTCTCAGTTATAAAGTGCTTTTAAACATCATATCTTCAGGCCTCTTGACTCACAACATGGTTGTTTTCTTCCACAATGAATTCACAAACCCAGACAAGGACTAACCAACATGGCCAACACAAAAATAGACCCAGTAGAAGTTAATTATACATTACTGAAATAAATTTATTTACATAGAAACATAGAAGATAGGAGCAGGAGTAGGTGATTCGACTCTTCGAGCCTGCTCTGCCATTCAACGAGATCATGGCTGATCTTAAAGTTCAGTACACCGTCCCCGTCTTCTCTCTGTAACCTTTAATACCCTTATACTGAAGAAATATATCTAATTCCCTCTTAAATATATTTAATGAACCTGCCTCTACTGCCCTCTGTGGCAATGAATTCAACAGATTCACCACCCTCTGTGTAAAGAAATTCCTCCTCATCTCGGTCTTAAATGGTTTGCCTATTATCCTCAAACCATGGCCCCGGGTTCTGGATTTTCCCATCATTGGAAACATCCCATCTGCATCCATTCTGTCCAGTCCTGCCAGAATTTTATATGTCTCTATGAGATCCCCTCTCAATCTTCTAAACTCCAGCGAGTACAATCCCAATTTGCGCAATCTTTCCTCATAAGTCATTCCTGCCATTCCAGGTATCAGCCTGGTGAATTGCCTCTGCACTCCCTCCATTGCAAGAACATCCTTCCTCAGATAAGGTGACCAAAACTCCACACAAGACTCCAAGTGGGGTCTCACCAAGGCCCTGTACAGCTGCAGTAAGGTATCCTTGTTCCTATACTCAAACCCTCTTGATATGAAGGCCAACATACTATTTGCCTTTTTAACCGCCTGCTGTACCTGCATGCTTGCCTTCAGAGACTGGTGTACAAGTACCCCTAGGTCTCTCTGCACTTCCCCATCTCTTAATCTATTGCCATTCAAATAGTAATCTGCCCTCCGGTTTGTATTACCAAAGTGGATAACCTCACATTTATCCACATTGTAGTGCATTTGCTATGTATCTGCCCAGTCCCTCAATTTATCCAAATCACACTGGAGCTTCCTGACCCCCTCTTCCGTGCACACAACCCCTCCTAGCTTAGTGTCATCTGCAAATTTGGAGATATTACATCCAATCCCCTCATCCAGATCATTAATGTAAATTGTGAACAGCTGGGGTCCCAGTACAGATCCCTGTGGCACCCCACTGGTCACTGCCTGCCACTCAGAAAATGAGCCATTTATCCCAACTCTCTGTCTTATACCTGCCAGCCAGTTCTCAATCCACATCAGTACTTTTCCCCCAATCCCATGAGCCTTGATTTTGGAAGCCAGTCATTTATGCGGGACATTATCGAAGGCCTTTTGGAAGTCCACGTACACCACATCCACTGGCTCTCCCCCATCTCTTTTACCTGTCACCATCTCAAAGAATTCCAATAGATTTGTCAAGCACGATTTACCTTTTGTAAATCCATGTTGACTCCATCTGATCCCTTCTCTGCTAGTCATATGCTCCGCTATTACATCCTTAATAATGGATTCCATCATTTTTCCCACTACTGATGTAAGGCTCACCGGCCTATAATTCCCCGCTTTTTCTCTACCCCCCTTTTTAAATAGTGGGGTAACATTAGCTACCCCCCAATCCATGGGTACTGATCCTGAGTCTATCGAGTTCTGGAAAATAATTCTTAAAGCATCTTCTATCTGAATGGCCACTTTCTTGAGTACCCAAGGATGTAGATTATCAGGCCCTTGGGATTTATCTGCGTTCAATCCCATCAATTTCCCCAAGACCATGTCCTTAGAGATACTGATTTCTTTCAGTTCCTCCCTTGCATTAATCTCTATGTTTCCCAACATCCTTGGGAGGTTATTTGTATCCTCTCTTGTAAAAACAGAACTAAAGTAACCCGGCCTCGGTCGAGTGAGGCAGGCGGAGGCCCCAGTCCAGGCAGAAAGAAGGAGGCGGCGGCCCCGATCCGGGCACAGGGAAAGCAGCGGCGGCCCCGGCCCCGGTCCGGGCAGAGGGGAGGCGGCAGCGGCCCCGATCCGGGCAAGAGCGAAGGAGAGGCGGCGGCCCCGGCCTCGGTCGAGTGTGGCAGGCGGCGGCCCCTATCCGGGCAAGAGCGAAGGGGAGGCGGCGGCCCCGGCCTTGGTCGAGTGAGGCAGGCGGAGGCCCCGGTCCGGGCAGAAAGTAGGAGGCGGCGGCCCCGGTCCGGGCACAGGGAAAGCAGCTGCGGCCCCGGCCCCTGTCCGGGCAGTATGGTCCGACTTAGGAGGGGTGGCAGGCCCCTCCAGCCTAGGTAAGAAACCTGCATAGGAGAAGGCCACTCCGATATAAAACCTACGACCCAAGGACCTCGCTGCCACGTCCCAGCTTGCTTGGCCACGACACACAAACCATGGGTGTAAAGGGTGGGGCCAGTACTGTGCGCACTGCACTCCACCTAAAAGTTCCTTTGCGCAGGCCCGAGGACAGGTCCACGTCCTCCCCCTCCACGTCCTCCCCCTCCACGTCCTCCCCCTCAAAAGATGCTCACAAACTCAAGCTAGCATGCTGGAACATCAGAACCATGCTAGACAAGGCTGACAGACACCGACCTGAATGTCGGTCTGCCCTCATCGCACATGAACTCCTCAGGCTTGACATCGACATAGCCGCTCTCAGCGAAGTCCGCCTTGCAGATGTAGGCAGCCTCCAAGAACGCGGCGCGGGCTACACACTCTACTGGTCTGGCAAGCCTATGGATGAACGACGCCTATCTGGTGTAGGCTTCATGGTCAAGAACTCCATTGCCTCCAAACTCGAAAACGTCCCGACAGGCCACTCGGACCGGATCATATCCATGCGACTTCCCCTTCAAAACAAGCGTTGCATCACCCTCATCAGTGTCTATGCTCCAAACCTCCAGGCGGAACAAGCAGAAAAGGAGAAGTTCTACACTGATCTGTGCAACCTCATTCAACGCACCCCTCCAGCCAACAAGGTTGTCATCCTTGGCGACTTCAACGCTCGCGTCGGCAAAGACTCAGAAACCTGGCCAGGAATTCTGGGCAAACATGGAGTCGGCAAGTGCAACGACAATGGGCGCCTCCTGTTGGAGCTCTGCGCAGAACAGCAGCTTGTCATTACAAACACCCTTTTTCAGCAGAGGGACAGCCTGAAGACTACCTGGATTACTCCCCGATCCAAACACTGGCACCTCCTGGACTACATCCTGGTGCGAGAAAGAGACAATCGAGATGTGCTCCACACCAGGGTCATGCCCAGCGCGGAATGCCACACTGACCACTGGCTAGTTCGCTGCAAGCTCAACCTTCACTTCAAGCCAAAGCCCAGTAACAGTAAAGCCCCCAGAAAGAGGTTCAATGTTGGAAACCTGCAGTCAGATGAAGTGAGAGGAAACTTCCAGGCAAACCTCAAAGCAAAGCTCGAGGATGCAATCCGCCTCACGGACTCGTCCCCTGAAACCCTCTGGGAACAGCTGAAGACTACCATACTGCAATCCACTGAAGAGGTACTGGGCTTCTCCTCCAGGAAAAACAAGGACTGGTTCGACGAAAACAGCCAGGAAATCCAGGAGCTGCTGGCAAAGAAGCGAGCTGCCCACCAGGCTCACCTTACAAAGCCATCCTGGCCAGAGAAGAAACAAGCCTTCCGTCGCGCATGCAGCCATCTTCAGCGCACTCCGGGAGATCCAAAATGAGTGGTGGACTAGCCTCGCCAAACGAACCCAGCTCAGCGCGGACATTGGCGACTTCAGGGGTTTTTATGAGGCTCTAAAAGCTGTGTACGGCCCCTCACCCCAAGTCCAAAGGCCGCTGCGCAGCTCAGACGGCAAAGTCCTCCTCAGCGACAAGATCTCCATCCTCAACCGATGGTCAGAACGCTTCCAATCTCTTTTCAGTGCCAACCGCTCAGTCCAAGATTCCGCCCTGCTCCAGCAACCTCAACAGCCCCTAAGGCTAGAGCTGGATGAGGTCCTCACCCGGGAAGAGACATATAAGGCAATTGAACAACTGAAAAGTGGCAAAGCAGCAGTTATGGATGGAATCCCCCCAGAGGTCTGGAAGGCTGGCAGCAAAACTCTGCATGCCAAATTGCATGAGTTTTTCAAGCTTTGCTGGGACCAAGGAAAACTGCCTCAGGACCTTCGTGATGCCATCATCATCACCCTGTACAAAAACAAAGGCGAGAAATCAGACTGCTCAAACTACAGGGGAATCACGCTGCCCTCCATTGCAGGCAAAATCTTTGCTAGGATTCTCCTAAATAGGTATTATTCTACAAGGATTCCCTAAAGAAATCTCTTGGTGCCTGCCACATTGACCACTGCCAGTGGGCTGATATCGCCTCAAACCGTGCATCTTGGCACCTCACAGTTCGGCGGGCAGCAACCTCCTTTGAAGAAGACTGCAGAGCCCACCTCACTGACAAAAGACAAAGGAGGAAAAACCCAACACCCAACCCCAACCAACCAATTTTCCCCTGCAACCACTGCAACCGTGTCTGCCTGTCCCGCATCAGACTTGACAGCCACAAACGAGCCTGCAGCTGACGTGGACATTTACCCCTCCATAAATCTTCGTCCGCGAAGCCAAGCCAAAGAAAAAAGATTATATATTCCCCTGATTCTGACTGCAAAGGACCTACTCTGGATTTCACCAATCTTTTCCTCTTGACATATTTACAAAAGCTTTTGCAGTCGGTTTTTATATTTGCCGCAAGCTTACTTTCGTAATTTATTTTTGCTCTCTTGATTAATCCTTTTGTCCTCCTTTGGTGCACCTTGAACTGCTCCCAGTCTTCGGTTGTGGTACTTTTTTTGGCCAATTGATATGCTCTCTCTTTGGACCTAATGCTGTCTCTAATTTCCCTTGAGTCACCTTTTTTGGTTTATTTTTTTTGCAATTTCTCCATTAGATCTGTGAATGCTTTCCATTGTCTATCCACAGTCAACTCCCCCATAAACACCACCCAATCAATCTTACTCAACTCCCGTCTCATACCATCATAAATCCCTTTATTTAAATTCAGGACCTTAGTCTCGGTTTTAATTTTATCACTTTCCATGTCGAGTGAGAATTCGATCATATTGTGATCGCTCCTACCCAAAGGGCCTCGTACAACAAGATTGTTGATTAGCCCCTTATCATTGCATAATACCCAATCTAAAATGGCCTGCTCCTGAGGTGGTTCTATTTCAACTCTATTACAATACTATTACAACTCAATAGTTCTAATTCATTTTGATTAGATAACATTAAACTAGGACCTATTTAACAGATTTTTTTAAAAGTTATTATTTGATAATGAGTATTGTAAAAAAGGTGGATGAGCTGAAGGTGTGGATTGATACTTGGAAGTATGATGTGGTAGCGATTAGTGAGACATGGTTGCAGGAGGGATGTGATTGGCAACTGAATATCCCTGGGTTTCGTTGTTTTAGGTGTGATAGAGTCGGAGGGGCAAGAGGAGGTGGGGTTGCATTGCTTGTCAGGGAAAATATTACAGCGGTGCCTAGGAAGGATAGATTAGAGGGCACATCCACGGAGGCTATTTGGGTGGAACTGAGGAGTAGGAAAGGAGAGGTTACACTTGTAGGGGTGTATTATAGACCACCCGGAGGGGACCGAGACCTAGAGGAGCAAATCTGTAGGGAGATAGTAGATATTTGTGATAAGCACAGGGTTGTAATTATGGGAGATTTTAATTTTCCACATATAGATTGGGAAACACATTCTGTGAAAGGAATGGATGGGTTAGAGTTTGTGAAATGTGTGCAAGATAGTTTTTTACAACAATATGTAGAGGTGCCGACCAGAGAAGGAGCAGTGTTAGATCTACTGTTGGCAAATGGGATGGGTCAAGTGACGGAGGTTAGTGTTGGCGAGCACTTCGGGTCCAGTGATCATAATGCCATCAGCTTCAATGTCATTATGGAAAGAGAGAAATCAGGGCCAAGGATTAAGGTTTTTGATTGGGGAAAAGCTAGATTTGAGGAGATGCGAAAGGACTTGCAGGGTGTGCATTGGGACAATTTGTTTTATGGGCAGGATGTAGTAGAGAGATGGAAGTCTTTTAAAGATCAGATTTTGAGAGTGCAAAAGCTTTATGTTCCTGTTAGGTTAAAAGGAGGGGCAAAAGGTTTGAGAGAGCCGTGGTTTTCAAGGAATATTGGAAACTTGGTTCGAAGAAAAAGGGAGGCGTACATTAGATATAAGAAGCATGGAGTTAAGGAGATGTTTGAAAGATACATTGAATGTAAGAGGAATCTTAAGAGAGGAATTAGGAAAGCTAAAAGAAGGTACGAGAAAACTATGGCAAGCAGGGTGAAAACTAATCCAAAAGAGTTCTACAAATATGTTAATGGTAAGAGGAAAGCTAGAGACAAAATTGGTCCCTTAGAAAATCAGAGTGGAAAACTGTGTGTGGAACCTAGAGAAATGGGGGAGATATTGAACAGTTTCTTTTCTTCGGTATTCACTAAGGAGAAGGATATTGGGAGATGTGGGATAAAAAAAGCAAATTGGGTAAATATGGGGAATATAGAGATTACAAAAGGTGTAGTTTTAAGGCTTTTGAAGAATGTAAAGGTGGATAAGTCTCCGGGACCAGACGGGATCTTCCCCAGGACATTGAGAGAAGTGAAGGAGGAAATAGCAGAGGCTCTGGCGGTAATTTTTCAAATGTCATTAGATATGGGGATAGTGCCGGAGGATTGGCGCATTGCGCATGTGGTTCCATTATTTAAAAAGGGTTCAAGGAGGAAGACTGGCAACTATCGGCCTGTAAGTTTGACATCTGTGGTAGGTAAATTAATGGAGAAAATTCTTAGAGATAGTACTTATAAACATCTGGATAGACAGGGTCTGATCAGGAGCACTCAACATGGATTTGTGGGAGGAAGGTCATGTTTGATCAATCTGATTGAATTTTTTGAAGAGGTGACTAGGAATGTGGATGAGGGTAGCGCAGTGGATGTTGTCTATATGGACTTCAGTAAGGCCTTCGATAAGGTACCACATGGAAGGTTAGTTAGGAAGGTGCAGTCTTTAGGTATAAATTTTGAGATAGTCAAATGGATTGAACATTGGCTGAAAGGGAGAGGCCAGAGAGTGGTAGTGGATAATTGTCTGTCAGGTTGGAGGCCGGTGACCAGTGGTGTGCCTCAAGGATCTGTATTGGGCCCATTGTTGTTCGTTATATACATTAATGATCTAGATGATGGGGTGGTGAATTGGATTAGTAAATATGCAGACGATACTAAGATAGGTGGAATAGTGGATAATGAAGAAGGTTTTCAAGGATTGCAGAGGGATTTGGGCTGCTTAGAAAAGTGGGCTGAAAAATGGCAGATGGAATTTAATGCTGATAAGTGTGAGGTGCTTCATTTTGGTAAGAAGAATCAGAATAGGACATATGTGGTAAATGGGAGAGCATTGAGGAATACAGAAGAGCAGAAAGATTTAGGAGTGACGGTAGATCGTTCCCTGAAGGTAGAAACTCACGTGAATAGGGTGGTGAAGAAGGCTTTTAGTATGCTGGCCTTTATCAATCATTGCATGGAATATAGGAGTTGGGAGGTGATGTTGAGATTGTATAAGACGTTGGTGCGGCCTAATTTAGAGTTCTGTGTGCAGTTCTGGTCGCCTAATTATAGGAAGGATATAAACAGAGTGGAGAGAGTGCAGAGAAGGTTTACCAGAATGTTGCCTGGGTTTAAGCATCTGGAGTATGGGGAGAGATTGGACAGATTGGGTCTTTATTCTTTGGAGCGTAGAAGGTTGAGAGGGGATTTGATAGAAGTATTTAAGATTATGAAAGGGATAGACAGAATGGATGTGGATAGACTATTTCCGTTAAGAGGAGGAAAGTTTAAAACAAGAGGACATGAGTTAAGAATTAAGGGACAGAGGTTTAGAGGTAACATGAGGGGGAACTTTTTACTCAGAGAGTGGTAGCTGTGTGGAATGATCTTCCGGGAGAAATAGTGGCGGCAGATTCAATTGTATTATTTAAGAAAAGGTTGGACAGGTATATGGATGAGAAGAAGATGGAGGGTTATGGGCATTGTGCAGGGAGGTGGGATTAGAAAGGGGTGTTTGGTTCGGTGGCCTAATGGCCTGTTTCCGTGCTGTAATTGTTATGTTATGTTATGTTATGTTATAATATCAGAATAAATTATTGTTGAGTAAATTTTTTTTTTCCCTCATTCGTTCGAATGTTATAAGTTTCCTACTCTCAAAACGATCTTGGATCTTTTTAATATCCTGCTGTGTCCAAATCATCAAAAGTTGGTTATCCATTGAAAAAGGAATAAACCTATTTTGACATAAAGGCATTTTTCTAGATATTAAACCTTTCATACTGAATTCAGGAATATGTTTCTCCAAATCTTGGAAACTACATGACCATCAGTTTTATTTCTACCGAAATTCTGTTCCTTTTTCAAAACTGTTCCATATCCGTCACAACCTCTGATCTCATATCTGTTCAAGAGGCTTAAGTGGCTTTGATTAAAAACAGATGGCTCCCTCAGCAGTTCTTGAATAATTCAGACCCACTTCAAATCCATTATCTCTGTCTGTCCCAGACACATTGACTCTGAAAATGAACTCTCTTCTCTGAAAACAGTAGTTTTCTGTAAATGACCTGTTTGTGACCCTGTACCAAACCACAAGTTAGAGTACAGATGCAATATTTTAACTCTATACTTTACTAAAACATTTTGAAATATGAGAAATATAGTTTTACATTAAATTAATGATTAACATAAATCCATGAGAGAGAGAACATCTGAAATATGATATTCCTTCTGCTAAAAAATATTTTCTTTGTTTTAACAATCTTATTTCAGTGCCAAGAAAACATCATTACATTTCTGATAAAAGGTTAACTTGAAACATTGATTTCTTTCCTATAATCACAGCTACCATCTGACATACTGAGTATTTCCATGACTCCCTGTTTCATTTCACATATCCAGAATCTGCAGTATTTTGCTTTAATTGCTACCCTATGTTTCACATTAGAGTCACACAGACCCTTTGGCCCAACATGCCCATACCGACCAAACTGCTCCATCCACATTAGGCCCACTTGACCACTGAGACATGGTAAAAATTTAGGGGGTGAGGGTATATCATAGAGATTATATCTTCATCAAGGTGACCATTTAGGTGGAGTCCATTGTCACCACCAAGACTTTTAGCATTCATACCACAACCAGAAAATTTCTAAGGCTGAAACTTGCTGGCTGTAGTTGCCAATTCCATGGTGAACTGAAAGTATTTACATGAATAAATGCAAATATGTTTGAGACTCCATCCAAAGATGGAGATCCTAGAGTTGCTGAAGAATCACAGCCAGAAACTATCTCCGGTATATGGTGTCATTGGACTCCGCACCATAATAAACGACTGGCATGCCCAAAATCAAGGCTCATGGGATTTGGGGCAAGGTATGGATGTGGTTTAGAACTGGCTGGCAGATAGAAGACAGAGAGTTGGGATAAACAGCTCATTTTCTGAGTGGCAGGCAGTGACCAGTGGGATCTGTACTGGGACCCCAGCTGTTCACAATTTATATTAATGATCTAGATGAGAGGATTGGATGTAATATCTCCAAATTTGCAGACGACACTAAGCTAGGAGGGGTTGTGTGCACTGAAGAGGGGGTCAGGAAGCTCCAGTGTGATTTGGATAAAATGGGGGACTGGGCGGATACATGGCAAATGCACTACAATGTGGATAAATGTGGGGTTATCCACTTTGGTAATACAAACCGGAGGGCAGATTACTATTTGAATGGCAATAGATTTGGAGATGGGGAAGTGCACAGAGACTTAGGGGTTCTTGTACACCAGTCACTGAAGGCGAGCATGCAGATACAGCAGGCAGTTAAAAAGGCAAATGGTATGTTGGCCTTCATATCAAGAGGGTTTGTGTATAGAAATAAGGATACCTTACTACAGCTGTACAGAGCCTCAGTGAGACCACACCTGGAGTATTGTGTGCAGTTTTGGTTGCCTTATCTGAGGAAGGATGTTCTTGCAATGGAGGGAGTGCAAAGGTGATTCACCAGGAATGGCAAGAATAACTTATGAGGAAAGATTGTGCCATTTGACATTGTAATCGCTGGAGTTTAGAAGATTGAGAGGGGATCTCATAGAGACATATAAAATTCTGGCAGGACTGGACAGAATGGATGCAGAAGGGATGTTTCCAATGGTGGGGGAGTCCAGAAGCCGGGGCTATGGTTCGAGGATAATAGGCAAACCATTTAGAACTGAGATGAGGAGGAATTTCTTTACCCAGAAGGTGGTGAATCTGTGGAATTCATTGCCACAGAGAGCAGTAGAGGCAGGTTCATTGACTATATTTAAGAGGGAATTAGATATATTTCTTCAGTATAAGGGAATTAGGGGTTACAGAGAGAAGGCGGGGACGGGACACTGAACTTTAAGATCAGCCATGATCTCATTGAATGGCGGAGCAGGCTCGAAGGGCCGAATGACCTACTCCTGCTCCTATCTTCTATGTTTCTATAGTTCTATAACATGAGCACAGTTCAGGATGATATACGCAAGCAAGCTATGCTTCCAGATCAGATCTAGGTATGGTAAGTGTATGGAAATGGGGAATGCAGATGGAGACTCTGAGTACTGCACCCAGCTTGTTAAAACTTGTATTGTTATGAGCCCAGAGGACCCCAAAACCCAGGAGCAATATATATTCACCAAGACAAATGGTTACTTAACCAAACGTTGCTTTTAATTATCTTTAAATATGAAAACAGAATCACACTTTAACTTATCTCTATTGACTTACTTAACCAAACTTAACCGCCTTCTAATTCTAAGCACACATGTATGTAATGTGTATGATAGTTCAGAAAAGTTCTTTGATTCACAGTCCAATCTTACTTCTCATTCCTCCAACTTTACTGGTTGCAGGCAATGCTTATACTGTGCACAGAATTTAACATTTATAAAGCTCACCCGGCTTTGGTGCTTGAAAGGTAAATGTTACCGGTTATGAAGGTTCTTGTTGGCTTTCAAAGAGAGATTTGTTGTATGCTGGACACCCACAACTGATACCTTTTTAATCAGCCACTTCAGTGTCTTGATGAAGAAACTTGCCCAATCAGGGTTCTCTAGATGATAACCTCTTTCTTTCAAGTCACCACAGAGTTATTTTTTGTTTCTCTTATTCCAAGTGAAAGATTAGGCAGCTAGTTCTCTCCTCTTGCATGAACCAAAAGGGCTTTGACCTAGCTGAACTAAGCATTCACAACCCGTCTTTGAAATGGAGTTTTCCACAAGTTTGCCAGCTTGTCCTGTTCCAGTCCCAGCTGCTGCTGCTGACTGTAAAACTGTAGAACTGAATAGCAAGTTCCCCTCCAGACACTCCGTGGCTCAAATGAGTTATTTCAACTGTTGCCTTTTTGTAAACAACAATCCATTAGTGAAGTCTCTTGGGCACTCTCTAAAGCTTCTGCAAAGGCTCTGGGGCTGACATGTCTAGCATTAGCAGAGCTCCAGTATTTTAGATAAGATCTGCTTTAAAGTGTTTGTATGTGACCTACTCTAAAAACCCTGACCCAATTTATCTCCCAAAAACATATCTATATACAATACAAGCACATGATAATCTGTCACAGTACCATCGAATGATATCCATAAGTAATTATTCAGTTGCTGTTGGTGGTTACTTAATCACTGTTCTACCTGAACAGTGGCGCTGCCAGAGCTGCTGTAATGGCCGCTAATGCAGACTCAGGAAAGCGGAGACACAGAGCTGCTCTGAACATTTCAACTGTCCAGTCCTGTTAAAGGGGCTGACAGTGTTTGTAAGTAAAATCCTGCAACTGCACAGTCTACGCCCAAGATGGTTGCACCTGTATGCGCCATCGACTGCAAGGGATTGCAGGTTTCTGGGGAGCAGTGGCAGGTGCTGGGCACCAGAAATGGGGAGAACACCCCTTACTGAGAAGATGAGGCAGCAGTGCCACTCCCAATTCAAATGGGCGACAAATATAATAAAATATTTAAGGATATGAGTAGATAATAACTTAAATAATTTATATAAATTGAATTGTTCACCTTTACTTAAGAAAACTGGAGAAGATCTGAATAAGTGGATGGCATTGCCAATAACATTATTGGGCAGAATTAACTGTGTTAAAATGAATATATTTCCTAGAGTACATAATTTATTTCAAAAGATTTTGCAATAATTGAATAAATATAAAAGAAAGCTTCTCTGGAAGAGTAAGATGTTAAAGGATTCCTTAGATAAATTAACTGAAATTTGAATTAGAAGGCTTACAGCTTTCAAATTTTATATGTTATTATATGGTGGCTCAAATGAGGTTTCTTGCTTCATTTTTTGAAGAGGGAGATAAGTTGGCATGGATTAAAATAGAAATTGATAAAGTAGGAGAGAGGATATCAGAAGACTTTATATAAATGAGACTTGAACTCAATAGCGGCTGAAAGGGAAATCCCTTTGTTGAAACGTTTGATTAATACCTGGAATAATAAACATTGAAATTGGAATGAGGGGGAATCATGTTATCTAAAATGCTTCTGTCACAAAATCAACTTATTCCATTTACAAGGGATATCAATTTTTAAATATTTGGTCTCATAAAGGAATTAAATATATTGAAGATTTTTATAAAGGAGGAAATTTGATGTCATTTGAACAATTAAAAAATAAATATATGATACAAAACAATGCACTTTTTTATTATTATCAACTCAGGGCATATTTAAGAGACAAATTGGGTTTAACATTGTCATTACTGAAATGTAGTCATGTGGAGATGTTGATTCATGATAGACATATAAATAAATTTACTTTACCATGTACTTTTTAATTGCAAAAGGGAACTCCAAAGCAAGGTCCAGACAGAGATGGGAGGTGGATTTAAATATTAATATTGATGAACAAAATTATGCTGAGATAGAATGACAAAAAACAAAATATTAGATATAGATTAGTTCAGTATAATTTTCTACATTAATTATATCTAACATCACAGAAATTAAATTCAGACCTATCAGATCGATGTTTTAGATGTGCCCAGGGGATTGGTATGTTTTTCAATTCTACTTGGTCCTGCCCTAAAGTGAAACCTTTTTGGATAAACCTGAGAACTTTTTTAGAACATGTTACATGAATTAAATTTCCACAAAATCCAATGTTGTTTTAATTAGGTAATATCCCCATTGCAGGCAAAATCTTCACTAGGATTCTCCTAAATAGAATAATACCTAGTGTCACCAAAAATGTTCTCCCAGAATCACAGTGCGGCTTTCGCGCAAACAGAGGAACTACTGACATGGTCTTTGCCCTCAGACAGCTCCAAGAAAAGTGCAGAGAACAAAACAAAGGACTCTACATCACCTTTGATGACCTCACCAAAGCCTTCGACACCATGAGTAGGAAAGGGCTTTGGCAAATACTAGAGCGCCTCAGATGCCCCCCAAAGTTCCTCAACATGGTTATCCAACTGCACGAAAACCAACAAGGTCGGGTCAGATACAGCAATGAGTTCACTGAACCCTTCTCCATTAACAATGGCGTGAAGCAACGCTGCATTCTCGCACCAACCCTCTTTTCAATCTTCTTCAGCATTATACTGAAACAAGCCATGAAAGACCTCAACAATGAAGATGCTGTTTACATCTGGTACCACACGGATGGCAGTCTCTTCAATCTGAGGGGCCTGCAAGCTCACACCAAGACACAAGAGCAACTCGTCCGTGAACTACTCTTTGCAGACGATGCAGCTTTAGTTGCCCATTCAGAGCCAGCTCTTCACCACTTGACGTCCTGTTTTGCGGAAACTGCCAAAATATTTGGCCTGGAAGTCAGCCTGAAGAAAACTGAGGTCCTCCATCAGCCAGCTCCCCACCATGACTACCAGCCCCCAAACATCTCCATCGGACACACAAAACTCAAAACGGCTGCACCATTTCATCAGATGCAAGGATCGACAACGAGATAGACAACAGACTCGCCAAGGCAAATAGCGCCTTTGGAAGACTACACGGAAGAGTCTGGAAAAACAACCAACTGAAAAACCTCACAAAAAAGATTAGCGTATACAGAGCCGTTGTCATACCCACACTCCTGTTCGGCTCCAAATCATGGGTCCTCTACCGGCATCACCTATGGCTCCTAGAATGCTTCCACCAGCGATGTCTCCGTTCCATCCTCAACATTCATTGGAGCGACTTCATCACCAACATCGAAGTACTCGAGATGGCAGAGGCCGACAGCATCGAATCCATGCTGCTGAAGATCCAACTGCGCTGGGTAGGTCACGTCTCCAGAATGGAGGACCATCGCCTTCCCAAGATCATGTTATATGGCGAGCTCTCCACTGGCCACTGAGACAGAGGTGCACCAAAGAAGAGGTACAAGGACTGCCTACAGAAATCTCTTGGTGCCTGCCACATTGACCACCGCCAGTGGGCTGATATCACCTCAAACCGTGCATCTTGGTGCCTCACAGTTCGGCGGGCAGCAACCTCCTTTGAAGAAGACTCCAGAGCCCACCTCACTGACAAAAGACAAAGGAGGAAAAACCCAACACCCATCCCCAACCAACCAATTTTCCCTTGCAACCGCTGCAACCGTGTCTGCCTGTCCTGCATCGGACTTGTCAGCCACAAACGAACCTGCAGCTGACGTGGACATTACCCCTCCATAAATCTTCATCCACGAAGCCAAGCCAAAGAAAATAAAAATTGTAGGGATAATACCAAAATTTAAATTAACTATGCATCAAAAAAAATGTTGTAAGGATTGCATTAACAGTGGCAAGAAAATGTACAGCAGTAATGTGGAAATCAGTACTGAGTGATGGAATGCAAAAATGCACATTTGCATTCCCCTTGAGATGATTACTTATACTTTAAGAAAAAAATATGATTTTTTTTTGAAAATTTGGTGTCCGTGTTTGCATATTGTGGGATTTATTTATAGATATTTTCCCTAAACTTTGAGCACCTCTTTAACTTTCTTGGAAGAATTTAACAATTGTAAAAGATTAGAACTGTCTTCTCGGCAATCAGGGTTCTTTTCTTTATTTTCTCTTTTATTTATTTTCTCTTTTTGCTTTTTCCTTATTATTTATTTCTTTTCTAGGATTTTTGTCGAAGGAAGGGGTTGTGGAGTTTGGCATTTTATAGCATCATGTATAATGGAACTGACTTTAATATTTGATGATTGTATTTTGTATTTTCCTATTATTACATGTATGGATAAAAAAAAATTTAAAAAAGAGGTGAGGCATGGGGCTGACCTGACATGTTGGTGACCATGGTGAGGGGCTCAGTGACCGAGGGACCCACACAGGCTGCGGGCTGCTGGACACTGGCTCTTGGAACCAGGAATCAGAGCCAGAATTCAACAGGTTGCTGAGGGCAAGAGGGCTCCTGTACAGCCTGGGGTACATAGGCTTCCTGATCGTGTCAGAGGCTTCGATCTGGGCCTTGAGTTACTGATAAATCGAACAAGAGCCTGAATGGCTGCAGGGGCGCTTGAGGGGAATCCACACATAGGCACACACACACATACACATAGGCGCACACGCACACACACACACACACACACACACACACACACACACACACACACACACACACACACACACACACACACACACACACACACACACACATGGCCTGGTAAGTTTCTCCGACTGGTTTTTGTTCCAGATTCTGGCATCAGATCAGATGAAATTCTTCTATTGTCCTGTAATTAAAGAGAACTCTAATGTTACATGACATTGTCTTCAGCATGGCTGCAGCAGGCAGATGTTCAAACTTGCCATCAACATTCAGGTATTATTTTAACCCAGCTCCTGGTTGACCAGTGATTAAGGAACAAGCAGACAAATAAGACGGAGGCATTATTTAAACAGAGGAATCTACTAAAAGCCTAAAAATAAGATCAGTGAGAGATATTTGAAGGGAGGTAGAGACCCTTCAGTTGCTGGACTTGGCAGCAAAAAGCCACATCTGCTGGAAGATCTCAAAGCAGCATCTATGGGGGAAAATAACTGATTGAATTAAGACTGGTGAAGGGAATTAATTTGAAATGTTGGCAATTCCTTCCCCATTCTCCCCTTCCAGCCCATACTGATTATGCCGAGTTCCTCCAATAGCTTGTTTTTTTGTATATAAACAAGGTGCATTGTCCATTTGACTGCACAGACCTTCCAGGAGTCTGTTCCAGCATCAGTAGTCTCTTTTATCTTGCTGCCATGGGTCTTCTTTTTCAGGAAATGAAAATTAAAATAATGGGAAATAAACACAGTAGCAGAACCAGGGCCCTGGAGCTCCCACTGGCGAATGTGGATGTTCCTCCAGCTTACAGTCATGGAAGAGAAGTGAAAGTCAATTTGTGAGTCCCAGCCCTGAAAATGTAATGATTTTCCTTCCACAGAAGCTGTCTGGTGTGTATATTTTTAAAATCATGTGCATGCAAGACTTTATTCATATGTTAGTGTAAACAAGATGATGTGCTGCTCATATTTTCAGACAATCTTGGGGATACAGACCTGAATGTATACTGCACACTTTAGTCTTGTGGAAAACTGCTCTATTTATCTTAGTGTGTATCTTCCATGATATAATTAGATTGTCACTGCTTAATATATGTCCCTTTGCTATTCACATTGTAGGAGTGTCAATATGATTTAGACAAGCATCTTTGCAGCAAGACCTCAGGTTAAGTAGCTACAGATTTGGAATGGGATCATAAATACTGAATATCTATGTATCTTTATTACAGGCTCAGGCCAAAACAAAACCCTTCAATTTTAACTCTGCATCCTTGTTTCTACTAGGCAGAGAGAGGTAACACTTCACCTCCATATTTTGTTTGTAATACACAGCTACCCAAACCCCCTCTCCTTGAGAAACACTCCCTTCCCCAGAGTGAATGTCACCTTATTTAAAAAAAATCAAGGCTCCTTCTTGGCCGTGTGGGAGAAAACAGAGAGAGGTAATGGATGGTTGCTTCTCAGACTGGAGGCCTGTGATTAGTGGTGCGCCTCAGGGATCTGTGTTGTGACCATTGTTGTTTGTTGTCTATATCAATTATTTGGATGATAATGTGGGAAATTGGATCAGCAATTTTGCTGATGACACAAAGATTGGAGGTGTTGTTGACAGTGAGGAAGATTTTTAAAACTTGCAGAGGGATCTGGACCAACTGGGAGAATGGGCCAAAGAATAGCAGATGGAGTTTAACACAGACAAATGTGAGGTGATGCATTTTGGAAGGGCAAACCAAGGAGGGACATACACGGCAAATGGACGGGCACTGAGGAGAGTGGAGGAGCAGAGAGATCTGGGAATACAGATACATTGTTCCCTGAACATGGCGTCGCACATGGACAGGGTTGTGTACAATTCTGGTCACCTAACTACAGGAGGAATATCAGTAAGATTGAAAGAGTGCAGAGAAGATTTACTAGGATGATGCTAGGTCTTCAGGAGTTGAGTTACAGGGAAAAGTTAAACAGGTTAGGACTTTATTCCCTGGTGTGAAGAAGAATGAGGGGAAATTTATAGAGGTTTACAAGATTATGAGAGGTATGGACAGAGTGGACGTGAGTAGGCTTTTTCCACTTAGATTAGGAGAGATAAATATGAGAGATCATAATTTTAAGCTGAAGGGGGAAAGTTTTAGGGGATCATTAGGGGAAAGTTCTTCACTCAGAGGATGTTGGAAGTGTTGAATGAGCTGCCATTTGATGTGGTGAATGTGGGCTTGATCATGTGTTTTAAGAATAAATTGAATAGGTACATGGATGGGAGAGGTCTGGAGGATTATGGAGCAGAAAAATGGGACTAGTGGAATAATGATTGGCACAGTCATTAGAAGGGCAAAATGACCTGTTTTCTATGCTGTAGTGTTCTATGGTTCTTCATCCAAAACATGGAGACACCAACCAGCTCCCCAAAACATTGAGTAATCAAGCATCTAGTTTTAGAGACTGGACAATCGTGACTCGTCAAAGGCACCTCCCTGGCCAGATACCAGTATTCCACAATAAAATAAGCACTTCCTGCTACAATGTGTGAGTACAGCAACTCTCTGATTTCTGAGATCTTTAACTTGTTCAGATGCCCATTGGAGGGAACTAAAACCCAACAGAGAAGTTGTTAATTAATCAGAAAATACTAATTAGGCAACATCAACTTTGTATTTTCAGAATCAGGATTTATTGTCATCAACAAGTCATGAAATTTGGTGTTTTGCAGCAGCATTATCCAGCAAACATACATATAATGAACTATCTGACAACATTACTATATAAAAAAATAATAGTACACGAAAAGTAAAGCAGTGTCTTTGATTCATTGATTATTCAGGAATCTGATGGCAGTAGGGAGGAACCTGTCTTTGTACCACAGAGTGCTTGTCTTCAGGCTCCTGCACCTTTTCCCTGATGGTAGCAGAGTGAAGAGGGCCTGCTCTGGGTGGTGGAGGTCTTTGAGGATAGAGGCTGCTTTTTTAAGACACCACCTCATGTAGATGTCCTTAATGCAGTGATCTGGTGCCTGTGATGTCGCAGGACAAATTAACAACTGTCTGGAGTTTAATCTTGCCCTGAGATTTAGTGCCTCCATACCAGACAGTGATGCAACCAGCCAAAATGCTCTCCACAGTACACCTGTAGAAGTTCATGAGAGCCTTCAGTGGCATATCGAATCTCTTTAGACTCCTCACAAAGTATAACTATTGGTGAGCCTTATTCATAATTGCATCAATGTGGAGGCTCGAGGGAAGTCACGTGATAGAGTAGTGACCGGTAAGAAAATACGAGCCCTCTCTAAAAAAGTAAATAAAAAGCAAAGCCACAAACAAAGAAACCATAACAACTTAAAAATAAAAGTGTGGAGAAAATGGCAGCAAAGAAAGAAAAACCAAAAACAACGGGAAGAAAAGAAGAAGGCAAGATGTCGGAAGAGAAAGGTGAAGGCCTTACCTGTACGAGGAGGCCCGCCGTGGAGAGAGAAGCCCGCTCTCTGAGGTCAGTGGAAACCCCGAACTCAGGACTACAAAAATGGCTCACGGAGCCAAACAAAAGTGCGCAACCGCGCATCTGCGAGGATTCGCGCATGCGCGATGCACAAGACAAAAACAACACCGAAGGGAGGCGGAACCAGCTGAGGAGTACATCTCCACAGCTGAAACAGACAAGTATAACACGACAGCAAGACTCTCAACAGGAAAACATAGAAAGTAACGGGGACAAGAAGGAAGAGAATAAAAAAAGGAAATCAGAGAAACAGCAAATGACCAACCCAGAGGAAGAAAACCAACACCAAGACACCTTTAATAAAAATAATAAAAACAAAAATACCCAACAAAATAAAATAAACAACCCAACAAGGAAATCAGAAGAGACAGAGGGAAAGGACACAGATCCTGGAGTGGACTCAGAAGAAGAGGAGGGAGAACATCAAACTCTACACAGAGAAATGGAAGATGAAGGGAAGGGACAGTACATGGATAAAAAAAATTTTAAAGAATAAATGGAAACATTAAAAGAATGGCTGACACAAGAATTCAGTGAAATAAAAAGAAGAATAAAAGGTACAGAAGAAAAAGTGAATAGATTAGAGATGGTCATGACAGAAATAGGAAAAAGAGTAGATAAGGTGGAAGAACGAGAAACAGCCATAGAAATAGAGGTAGATGACTTAAAAAAGAAATTAGAAGAATCTGATAAAAAAGTTAAAGAAACACAGGAGCTGTGAGCTCAGAAGATAGATATAATGGAAAACTATAATAGAAGAAACAATATAAAGATAGTGGGCCTTAAGGAAGATGAAGAAGGCAAAAATATGAAAGAATTTATACAATAATGGATCCCCAGAGTCCTAGGAATGCCAGAATTACAGGAAGGAATGGAAATAGAAAGGGCACACAGAACATTAGCCCCTAAACCACAACCACAACAAAAACCAAGATCCATTCTAGTAAAATTCCTAAGATATACGACAAGAGAAAATATATTGGAGAAGGCAATAAGAAAAATAAGAGAAGACAAAAAACCACTGGAATACAAAGATCAAAAAAATTTTTTCTATCCAGACATAAGCTTTGAACTCCTGAAGAAGAGGAAGGAGTTTAACGCAGCAAAAACGACCCTATGGAAAAAAGGTTATAAATTTATGTTAAAATATCCAGCAGTGCTTAAAATAGTTATCCGGGGGCAGCAAAGCAAACTGTTCTCGGATCCGGAAAAAGCATGAAAATTTGCAGAATGCCTACAAAACAGACAGAGAGATGAAGAGATATAACAAGAACAAAAGTGACAACAAACTATACATAAAGAAGAAGAATAAAGAATTAGTTACACAGGCTATACATAAGTAAGAATTAAGAAGAGAAAAAAAGGGAAAAAAGGAAGTAAGGAGGGAATTAAGAGAGTGCGCTTTGTTATATATGAAGATTAAAATCTTTTCTGGGGGTGCTGGGTAGAGAAGAATAGCTGTCACTGTGAAATCAGTTGACGCTTGCGAGCGGGTTCGCAAATCCAAATGAAGAGGGGAGATGTGGTTGCCCGACAAGGGACAAAGGGCAACTCAGAGAGGGGAGGGACTATTGGGGTTAAATGAATTTTAGATATGGGAATAGTGGAAATATTTTATGTTTTAGAAATGTTGTCTTACAATGTGTTCAAAAAAATAAAACAGAAATGGAGAAGAAGGGAAGGTGGTGATGAGGAAACGGAAAGGAAAGATAAACAAAGTACGAAATGGCCGTGTTGAACTATATGACTTTAAATATTAACGGAATACATAACCAAATCAAAATGAAGAAGCTGTTAAATTTACTGAAGAAAGAAAAAAAAAAGAAAATCTTTTTGAAGATCGCAGATACGCAAGGGAATATACTAATAGGAGGGGATTTTAACCTTAATTTGGACTCAAACATGGATAAAACTGGAAAAAAAGACTAACAGAAAGAACAAAGTAATCAAATTTATAATTAAATCGATGCAGAAAATGCAAATTTTGGATATATGGAGGAAACAACACCCAAAGGAAAAGGAATATTCATATTATTCGAGTAGACATAAAACATACTCAAGGATAGACCTATTCCTGTTATCAGCCCACATTCAAGGAAGAGTTAAGAAAATGGAATATAAAGCTAGATTGTTATCAGATCACTCACCCCTGTTATTGGCAATAGAGCTAGAGGATATCCCACCAAGAATGTATAGATGGAGATTAAACTCCATGCTACTTAAAAGACAGGATTTTAGAGAATTAATTGAGCGACAAATTAAAATGTACTTTGAAATAAATACAGAATCAGTGAAAAATAAATTTATACTATGGGACGCAATGAAAGCATTCATCAGAGGACAGATAATAAGTTATGTAACTAAGATGAAGAAGGACTACAGTTGAGAAATAGAACAGTTGGAAAGGGAAATAACAAATACAGAAAAATACAGAAAAAGAATTAGCAATAAAGGAAGATACAACTAAAAGAAGAGAATTGACAGACAAGAAAATAAAATATGAAACACTGCAAACATATAAGGTGGAGAAGAACATAATGAAGACAAAACAGAAATATTATGAGCTAGGAGAAAAAATGCACAAAATACTAGCGTGGCAGCTTAAGACAGAACAAACTAAAAGAACAGTATTGGCATCAAGGAAAAAGGACAAACAAATTACATATAACCCAATGGAGATCATCGAAAACTTCAGGGAATTCTACGAACAACTATATCAAACTGAAAACGAAGAGAAAGAAAACAAAATAGATGAATTTCTAACTAAAACTGAACTACTGAAATTACAAACAGAGGAGCAAAATAAATTAATAAAACCATTTGAAATAAAAGATTTCAATAGGAGATATTAAAAAAACTACCGAACAATAAAACACCGGGAGAGGATGGACTCCCAATAGAATTCTATAAAACATTCAAAGACTTATTAATTCCTCCTCTCCTGGAAGTAATGAACCAGATTGAAAAAACACAAAACATACCAGATTCATGCAAAACAGCAATAATTACAGTAATACCAAACATGGGGAAAGATTCACAAACACCAGCATCGTATAGACCAATATCTCTACTTAACACAGATTATGAGATAATAGCTAAACTATTAGCAAACAGATTGGCCGACTGTGTACCAAAAATAGTAAAACTAGACCAAACTGGATTTATTAAAAAAAGACGAACAACAGACAATATCTGTAAATTCATTAACTTAATCCGTGCAGTACAAGGAAACAAAACTCCAACAGTAGTGGTTGCTTTAGACGCAGAGAAAGCCTTTGACAGAGTAGAATGAAATTATTTATTCAAAGTACTACAAAAATTGAACCTACCAGAGAAATATATTAATTGGATTCTTTGGCTTGGCTTCGCGGACGAAGATTTATGGAGGGGGTAAAAGTCCACGTCAGCTGCAGGCTCGATTGTGGCTGACAAGTCCAATGCGGGACAGGCAGACACGGTTGCAGCGGTTGCAGGGGAAAATTGGTTGGTTGGGGTTGGGTGTTGGGTTTTTCCTCCTTTGTCTTTTGTCAGTGAGGTGGGCTCTGCGGTCTTCTTCAAAGGACGTTGCTGCCCGCCGAACTGTGAGGCGCCAAGCATTATATAAGGGACCATTGGCGAAAGTGACAGTAAATGGATATATATCGAACCAATTTATATTAAGCAGATTAACACTATCTCCCTCCACTATCTCCCTCACTGTTTGCATTAGCTATAGAACCACTAGCAGAACTGATAAGAACAGAAAATAAAATACGAGGGATAAAAATAAAAGAGAAGGAATATAAAATCAGTCTATTTGCAGATGACGTTATAATATACTTAACTGAACCAGAAATATCAATAAAAGAATTACATAAGAAATTGAAGGAATATGGAGAAGTATCGGGGTACAAGATCAACGCAAATAAAAGTGAAGCAATGCCAATGAATAATGTGGATTTCACAAAGTTTAAGGAAGAATCACCATTTAGATGGCAAACACAAGCAATTCGATACCTAGGTATACAACTAAATAATTATCTCGGCCATCTATATAAACTAAATTATCAGCCATTAATGAAAAAATTACAAGACGACTTAGAGCACTTGAAAGACTTATCACTAACACTGATAGGAAGGATAAACTGTATTAAAATGAACATTTTCCCAAGGATACAATACCTATTTCAATCATTACCAATTCACCTAATAGAGAAATTCTTCAAGGAGCTAAAGAAAATAATAAGGAAATTCTTATGGAATTGGGGGGGGGACCGAGGATAGCGCTAGATAAATTAACAGAATGGTACAAACAAGGGGGTTTACAGCTACCAAACTTTTTAGAATTATTATAGAGCAGCACAATTAAGATACCTATCAGATTTTTATCAAACAAGGGAAAAACCAGATTGGACCAGATTAGAGCTAGATAAAATAGGGGAGAAGATACCTGAACATATTCTATATAAGTGGGATGAAAAATTGGTACAACGTAGAAATCCACCAGTATTGCACCATCTGCTCAACATTTGGAAGAAGATTCACGTAGAAAGGAATAAAATAAATTATCAACTACCAAAATTAATATTGACACAAAATCAACTAATCCCTTTCACAATAAATAACCTTTCCTTCAGAGAATGGGAGAGAAAAGGGATCAAAAGAATAGAAAATTGTTTTTTTGGGAAATAAATGATTATCTTTTGAACAAATGAAGGACAAATATAATATAACTCACGATACAAGGTTTGCATACCACCAACTGAAAACCTACTTGAAGGACAAATTGGGAAACAGTCTGAGGTTACCAGAAGGAAGCAATTTTGAATATGTGATTACAGACAGAATGATAATTTAAAAGTTTATAACAACCATGTACATCAAACTGCAAGAAAAGGAGAATGAGAAAACAAACTGTAAACCTAAACAAAAATGGGAACAAGATCTAAACATAAAGATAAAGAATGAAACGTGGGAAAAGCAATACAATAAACACGAGGTTACGCATGATACAATATAATTAGTTACACAGGCTATACATCACACCCCAAAAGTTAAATAAATGGGACCCAACAGTATCAGACAGATGTTTTCGCTGTAAAAAGGAAATGGGAACAACAATACATGCAATTTGGACATGTGAGAAAGTGGAAAAAATTTGGGAAGATCTAAACCAGATATTAAATTAAATCACAAAAAGCAATATACCAAAAAACCCAGAGATCTTCCTTCTAAGAAATATAAGAAATAAAGAATTTGGACTCGATTTGGATGGAGCAAAAAAAAAGATTTATTATGATAGCCCTAGCTGTAGCAAAAAAATGTGTTATGTCAACCTGGAAATTAGAAGACAATTTGAGAATACAACATTGGTACATAGAAATAAATAAATGTATCCCATTAGAAAAAATAACATATAATTTAAGAAATAACATCACAATATTCAAACAAATATGGGAACCATATATGAAATACAATGGAGAAATCCTACCATGAATCTCCACTTAAAATGACAGAAGGAGAAGGCAACGAAATATACTTTCAGTATATAAAAGTAAAAGATAAAAATTTCTTGTTTATTTTATTAAGTGATGACATTGTTTAACGGATTTAATGTATCTTATAGATTGAACTTTGAATAAATGGGAAGGGGGGAGAGGGAGGGAGGGAAGGGAGGGGGGAAAAAGGGGAGAAAATGACACTGTATACAAGAGAAAAATGTCTGTATGTATTTTGGTCAGTATGGTTTATTGTGTGAAAAATAAAAAAATTAATTTAAAAAAAATGTGGAGGCTCCAGAACAGATCCTTGGAGATATCGACACCCAGGAATTTTAAGTTCTTGACCCTCTCCACTACTAAGCCCTCAATGAGGACTGGGTCGTGTTCCCCTCACTTCCTCCTGAAGTCCACAATCATCTCCTTGCTTATGCTTACATTGAGCACAAGGTTGTTGTTGTTACACCATTCAACGAGGTGATCTATCTCCCTTCTGTACGCTTCCTCATTGCCATTTGTGATTCTGTCAACAACTGTGCTGTCATCAGCAAACTTGTAAATGGCATTGGAATTGTGCCTGGCCACACAGATATGGGTGTATAATGAGTAGAACAGTGGGCTAACCACACATCCTTGGGGTGTCCCTGTATTGATTATCAGTGAGGAGGAGACATTGTTTCCAATTTGTACTGACTGTGGTCTTCTGATGAGGAAGTCGAGGATCCAGTTGCAGAGGGGGGTACAGAGGCCTAGAGTTTGTAGCTTGTTGACCAAGATTGAGGGAATAATGGCATTGAAGGCCGAGCTGTAGTCGATGAAGAGCAACCATTGCTATTTTTTAGGTAATTCAGAGCAGAGTGGAGAGCCAGCAATATTGCAACTGCTGTGAAGTGATTGTGATGATAGGAGAATTGTAGTGGGTCCGGACCTTTTCTTAGTTACATGTTAATTCTGGCCATGACTAGCCTCTCAAATCATTTCATCGCAGTAGAAGTTAGAGGAACAGGGCGGAAGACATTGAGGCAGCTCACACTACTCTTCTTTTTTTGATTATTTTATTTAAATTTTCAAATCAATATGAAAACTTGAAATTCATCAATTACATAAAAGAAACAAACATCATTCATTATTGATTTTGAGTAAAAAAGAAAAGAACAATCCCTAACCCTCCCCCCTTCCATCCACCCAGAGAAAAAAAGGAGAGAGATAGTCAACAGAATTGAAGAGAGAAAAGATTAAGGGATGAAAAAGGAAAAGAAGAAAAAGTAAAAGGTTTGACTGGATTCATCAATCTCCTGCCAAGGGACAAATATCCAAACACCCAGAATTCCAGGGGGTTCCCAGATGCAGGGGGCTGAGGGTAGGGGGCAAGGTGTAGATGGGGTGGGGGCATCTTTGAAGACATGGACTCCAAATTTTTAGAAAAACATTGTATATATTTTTCCCTAAGGTTATGTAATTTTCTCCAGGGGAATACAAGCATATATTTCTGCTTTCCAACAGGTCATGTCTAGATGGGAATCAGATTCCAGGTAATCGCTAAACACTTTCTGGCCACCACCAATTGTATTGGGCCAATCTATGCCTTCCATTAATAGTATTAGTCATGTTGTTCCAAAATAAGTTTCATCAATCAGTATATCCAAATCTGTGTTCCTCCTTTGTCTAGATTTATGTAACTCCTGTTTCAGGTACCCATTTGAAGTAGGAAATACACTTTTGAAATACATTTTTTTGTCGTCCCCTTTTGAACCAGAGTCTCAACTTCACTGCACTGTGGTCAGGTCATCATTAGGGCCTAATTTGACCCTTAAATAAGATCTTAAATCAAAATAGCAGAAGATAATTATCATTATTTGATTTTTAATTGATCAAGTGACATTAATTGTCCCTGCACATAACAATCCTCGATACATCTGCTCCCTTTTTGCAACCAGATGTCCAGGATTTTATTGTCCATTGTTAAAGGAATCAACATATTTTGAGCTGGATGCGTTTTAGGAGATAGGGCCCCTTTAGTCCCGATTTGATATTTTATTCCAAATATTAATGTATAAATAGGATTAGTATGAGTATTAATTAGTAATATTAGTAGCTCACACTGCTTTTCTTGGATACTGGGATAATTGATACCCTTTTGAAGCTGGTGGGAACTTCTGAATGCAGCAATCAGAGGTTGAAAATGTCTGTGAACACTCTGGCTGGTTGGTAGGTACAGATATTCAGTCCTCTGTCAGGTACACCATCAGGGCCCGACATCTTGCGAGGGTTCATCCTCTTGATTGAAGTTCTGATGTTGCCCACAGAGACAGATATCACAGGGACCTCAGCCTTTTCAGGGATTCTAGTAGGCACTGTTTGGTTCTTCAAAGTGGGCATAGGTGTTCAGCTCATTGGGTAATGAAGCATCACAGCCCATCTATAGTGTTAATTTTAAATGTTTGAAACATCAGAAAATTTAACTGTGCAACTGTTACACATATCTTTTAGTGTTGATTGCTGTCATCGTAGGCTGGAATGGCATGTCTCTCTGCTCCAAGTTGTATGTCAATCTGAACTCATTCATTAAGGCACCAGGTATCTGCCATAACGTGGGGTGCATCCAAGTACTCTGAGTAGCATAATGTGTGCACTTGCACAAAATTCTGATTAAGATGCTACAGAGTGAATACGGAGAAATCAGATGCCTCACAGATACATACTTCCCACCTTGTATTGCTTCACAGTGGCCTTACTTGAGTTATTGACTTTTGAGTGAAGAAGGATCGGATTGTGCTTGCAATCTCTCGATATCTCAGCCCATAGACATACGGACTTACTGCCTTTGGTAGCATCAGTATGTCATTCACTGATACAATGATCCAAGCTGCTGACTGGGGCTCGGTTGGGTGCCTTCCATAAATCACTCCCCCGGCTACCAGCACAATCAGAGGGGAGAAATAAACCATTAACAGCACTGAATGGATGAGATAAGTCAGCTTTGCCCTTGAGTTGTTAACCCATATGCCCAACGTCTTAGTTTTATAGTATAACATGATGTAGAAACTCAATATCAGTACTAAACATATTAGAAAATAGAGAACTACAATGCCATAAGAACATTTCAACAAAAAAGTTCCAAATGGAGAGTTCAAAAACACTAAGGGTGTAACACACATCATCAACAGGGAGAATGGGTCCTTCTGGGTTCCCAGCATTATTACAAGTTGAAGAGAAGAGCTGCTGACAGAGATAATCCATATGCAAGCAATGATCTTAATTGTTCTATAATGGGATAAAAGTGAAGAATAGCGAAGAGGCCAACCAACAGCCACGTAAGTGTCCACCACCATAGCAGTAATCGTGAGAATCCCATTTGAATAAGCCACAGTTAATGTGAACAAGATCATTTCGCAAACTACTTTAGGGATTCCAATGCCCACTGCGTTAAGGATAGTAATCAAGGTGTTCAGTACCGAATAAATCAAATCATTCAACATGGTATTGGCAAGCAGAAGATACCTGGTCTCCTGACGAAGACTGCTGTTTATAAAGATGGCCATCAGGACCAGAGGAGTGGCCAACAATGAGGCGAAAAGACAGATTACAAGAGGAATCACTAAGCCATTCATTCTCTCGGACATAATGAGAAATGATTTCTGCACTAAGTTATGTAGGACTTGGAACTCTGCAGTGTGAGAGATGTTCGAGGAGAATTGCAGGGTAACCATTTCTTGCCCTAGGAGAGACATAACACTGTAAGAATCACAATGTTCACATTGAGAGACATTCATTTCATGCAGCTTAATGCAAGTTCACAGCTCTGCAGATCCATGCTTACTTGTATCCAGAGTCACAATTGTTTTCAAAATTTTCAACTTAGTTTAAAGCTCTGACTTTGAGCATTTTCTTCCATGGTGACTGCTGTTTGTGCCTGCAGCCAGGTGTAGACTACACCTATGAACTCCTTTGACACATGCACTAGGCACATCGATGATTTGGAAGCATTGCCCAGTTTAGTTTCCCGAACCACATGCACAACAATCAGTTCTTAGGATCTGAGGAAAGCAAAGATTCAGACCTATGGTCGTGCCACCAAGTTTCATTCCACCAGGATACCAGACACCATCATCTTCATATGGATAACATTGACCACAATCCTTACGGAGATGTGGGGCTTCTCATGGAGAGCACTGCACCAGTATTCACTCTCAAATGAGCTGAGATTTGAGCAGGGTCTCACTGCAACTCATTGCTTTTTTTTCTGCCCATTATTACCCTTGACTGACTATTTGATTTGACGCTTTAGTTCACACACACTATGCAATTGCAATTCAAGTGAATAATATATTCTGTTTACCCAGGCCAGCCTCTGAATGGACATTATTTGGTCAAGACCTAGTCATAATGGAAAGCATATGAACTTGAACAATACATTTTCTGAGCTAGTTACTGTTTAACAATTTCAGAAACACCTTGTGCAAGAGCATCTCAACAGTCTACCAATTACCTGTAATGCTATGAACCATGGCAACAGTCTGGATAATGTGATGTAGAAAATTAGACACAGGGAGCTCAGAGCATTCCACTACCAAAGGGTCAGGGAGGAACAGACTTCCTGGATGGTTGATGAGAAACATTTAGTACACTTTTGTTTTCAAATATATATAGTACAACATTCAAGAAATGTTTGCTTAATGTTCATTATACCTTCAATTTAATATGAACATCTTAAAAAGTATCAATGTTATTCCTGTTCCACCTCAAACAATGTTCCTGTAAAGCATCTTTGGAACAATCACGCAGGATCTGTCCCCCAGTATCCAGTGGTGGCTGGATACTGCGCCCCACACTGCGCCCCTCTGCATTCATTCCTGCAGCAATGTTCCCTTTTGGATACCGCCTTTCACTGAGTTGAATATCTCCAGTTGCAGTTCATTTTTGCCTCAGTTTGCACTGCTGGAAACAACTGTTGCATAGTCACTTGGGATGAACTTTGGCAAGGACCCTTGCACCTCTTTCTGGACCCTTGTGGCTTATGCACAGTCCACAACTCTTTTATCGACTGTAGCCATTTCGAGGGCAACATATGAAGGTGTCAAGGCCCCAGATATGCACAAAGAATCTTTCACTGTCAGCTAAGTGTGGCCCTCGTGCTGGTTTGTGAGTTCTAGTGATGACACATTCTGCTGACAGTCTGCCCAGCGACCATCCCACAGAATCTACCATCTTGATCTCGATAGGCTCCCACAAATTTGTGCTAACAACTAACAGATGGAGATCTGCTTAAAGGTGTTACGGTACAAAGGACCGCTGGTGTGCCAACAAAAGTGAACATTGTGACAACTCCTGGGCCAGGCCAAACCTCAATTTGCAGGAACATTTGGTATTTATTGCAAAGGTTCTGTCAGGATCAGGGGTTGTATTGGGTATATTCCTCCAACCCCCCACCCCCTGCACAAAATCTGCAGCTCTGTACATCATGATTAAACTCAGAAATCATTCTGGATCCCAAGATGAAGTGGAAGGTGGCTTAGGTGACCATTACTTCAAGATTCAAGATTACTTTATCGTTACGTAATATTACGTGAAATTGCCTTCTGCCTGTTGTAGGGCAGACAACAAGCTGCTGTTAGTGTCACCCAGTGGCCTTTACAGCAAGAAAGAAAGAGAAGCAAAGCGAGTCCCTTCAGAGTGGCGGTCTCCATGGATTTGCTGCCAGCCCTCCCACAGACTCTGCAGCTGCACAGACCCCCATTCTTCAATCCATCGGCAACTCGAGCTCCGATCCAAACCTCAGATAGGAAGCTTTCAGTGCCTGAGGCTCTCTGAGAGCCTTTCTTGTCCTCAGCACCCTCTCCAGTCTTGAGTGATACCTGATTCCCATGAACCAGTCTCCCTCCAGCAGCCTGCAGCCCATGTTGGTCACCCAACCACAAGTTGGCTGCAGCCTGTGTGGGTCACTCAGTTGCTGGGTGTCTCACTGTCTGCTGTCATGGTCATTGGCATCCTGTAGGGTCATATCCTCTTCCATCTCAAGGAGGATATTGTCCCCATTTCTGGTGCCTTGACCAGAATCTACAACCCCTCGTGGTTGCTGTTCAGCACAGGCACCACCATCTTGGGCACAGATCTCCCTGATTGCAGGTTTTTAGTTTAAAAACACCATTGGCTCCTTTAACAGGTCTTTTAATGCTGTATGGAGCTGTTTGCATTTGGACCAGGTGGTTGAATCCATTGGAGCAGTGCTCTGTCTCCACTCCCCGGGTCTGCACCAGTGGCATTGCTGCTGTTCCACCAGCTTTGGCAGTACTGCCATTTATTTTTAAAAGGGAAGACGGTGCAAAAGTGGGATACAGCCACCCTCTGTCATGTTTAGCAACACCTGGCAGCTGATGACCAGGTTCTTGCCTACTATTGAGAAGAGAGCCACTCCCACATTCCCAGTTACAGCATCACCTTCATTCCCAGCCAAATCTTCACACACACACACACACACACACACACACACACACACACACACACACACACACACACACACACACACACACACACACACACACACACACACACACCACTGAAAATTGAAAAAAAATCATTAGGGTAAATAGTAAGTTTGCAGCTCGCATTGATGTTTCATTATCCAGAAATGAAAACCCAGAAAGACAGACTAATGTAGTATATCTTTGTTGGACCACAGCTGAATTCATTTGTTGGGTTTGACATCTAGGAAGATACATTTGTACCTGAGAGAGGAGCTGGTGGATTGCATTAATACATTGAACAGTGTTAAATAAAAAAAGAAGCATTGTGCAATTCACTCAGGCTTGAAAAGTAACATCCTGCTTATTTTTCTGCTCATCGACTGAGGAATCATTGCAGTGAGAGCACAGTGGATGGCTGATCTCCATTATGTGAACTACAGATGACTAATGCAGACATACCTTGTGAACCAGAGTAACCTGTGGAAACAGAAGTGAATCAGAATCAGAATTTATTGTCAGAAATTCATTGTTTTGTGGCAGCTTCACCGTGCAAACATTTATATAAACCACATTTCAAAATAAATAAAAATAGCGCAAGGAAAAGAAGGCAAAGGAAGGCAGCGTAGTTGGTTCACTGATTATTCAAGAATCTGATGCCAGCGTGGAAGAAACTGACCTTGTGCCACTGAGTGCTTGTCTTCAGGCTCCTGGACCGTTATCCTGACAGTAGCAGAGTGAAGAGGGCTGGACCTGGGTGGTGGGGTCTTTGAGGATAGAGGCTGCTTTTTAAAGATACCACCTCATGTCCTTGATGGAGTGAAGTCTGGTGCCTGTGATGTTGCAGGCCGAATTAACAACCCTCTGGAATTTATTCTTGACTTGAGTGTTGGTGTCTTCGTACCAGACAATGATGCAACCAGCCAGAATGCTCTCCACAGTAAATGTACAAGGTGACAGAGAACAAGCTCCCACAAATTATTCACTGACTTCTGTTTCTAGATGCAGCAGGTGAGAGTTCACTGAAAGATCAGTTTATTGGGCAAAGGCAACTTTGTGTTGTTTATAAAAAGCCCCATTCAGCAGCAAAGACATTAGTATAGTCTCAGAATCATGTCAGAGTGAATCAATGTGATAGCAAGGAAGCTACGTTGCTGAACTAGTCACACATAGCTGATCGTGTACTGAAGGACTGTGCAAACCAATTGTCAGAGGACTTCACAGACATCTTCAACATTACACTGCAGCCATATCTTGTTCCTGTAGGGTTCAAGACATCATCCTGGTACTCAAAAGGGAGACAATACCAGGCCACAATGACAACCGGCCTTGTGGCACTGACCTCCACCATTATGAAATGCTTCAAGCATCTGTGAGAGATCACATTAAAGCACACCTCCCAGAGACATTAGACCTATTTCAATTCACCTATAGAAGAAACCATTCCACTGACAATGCTCGAGCCTTCTCGCTTCACTTTGTCCTGACCCACCTGAAAACAATGCCTCATATGCCAAGCTGTTGTTCAACAACTTCAGCTTGGTGTTTAATATGATCATTCTCCAGAGAAGCTGTCCTTAGTGGGACTCAACACTCCTCTCTGTAACTGGATTCTGAACTTCCTAACAGAAAGACCATGGTCTGTCCAGGTTGGTGGCAGAACATCGAGCACCGCCATGCACCTCAGGGCATGGTTCCAACAAAGTCATGTTTACAGATGATTCAACAGTCATTGGCCTCATCAGCAACAAAGAGAAGAGGTGGAAAATCTTGTGAGATGGTGTGAGAGTAACATGAACAAGATGAAGGAGATGGTTGTGGATTTCAGGAAGATCAGGAGTAACTACCCTCCATTATGCATCAACAACTCTGTAGTAGAGAGAGTGGAGACACCAAGTTCTTTGGAGTTCACTTAATTAGTGACCTATCGTGGATACTCAAAATCTCTTCACTTGTCAGGAAGGCACCACAGCAAACTGCACTTCCTGAGAAGAATGAAGCAGACAAGGCTACCAGATACCATTATGTCGACAGGAGCTCTGTTGAAAATGTCCTGACCGGCCTCATAGTTGCTGCTGAGAAATGGGTGGCAGGGTTAGTGTAGTGGTTAGTGCAACACTGTTACAGCGCCAGTGATTGGGGTCTGAATCTGGTGTTGTCTGTAAGGAATTTGTACCTTCTCCCCATGTCTGTGTGGGTTTCCTCCAAGTCCTATGGTTTTCTCAGTGCTCAAAATCGTACTGGTGTCGGACTCTGGCTTTAACTTACTCTTAATTTAGTCTATGTGTAGTCTGAGTCCAGCGTGTTCTTTGAATGAAGTGATAGGAGAAGGCATTCGGTTCAACAGTCAATTTATTACACAGCACAAGAATAAAACTTAACAGAGCTCTGGGTCACTCATTAGTTCATAGGTCACTTGCACAGTGAGCTACTCCCCAAGACTGACCCCTATTGTCCAGTTGGTTCAGTTTATATAGGTCAACCTTATCATACAGAACAAAAGTTGGCTTCCTTTACTAGATTTCATTATCATACAGAACAAAAGTTGTCTTCCTTTGCTAGATCTTTTTGCATAAGGGTTATCACAAGTCATCTCCTGTTTTGCAGATATCTGGGGTGTAGCACTCCCATCTTAATCCTCCAGGCCAGACTATCCTGTTGTGTTGATCAGAAATTAATTCATCCCCAGATATTTCTAATCACCATTCTGTTCTTGTCCGGCCAATTTCTGCTGTTCTCTTTAACACCTCCTCCTGCCTTAATCTTCCTCCTAGACTGGTTTTCCATTCCCTTTGTTTCTTGCAGGCCATTCTTTGTTCTGATCTGGCCTGTGTCTCCTGTGCTACTCACCACCTCCTTTAGTTTGAGCATTCCTCCTAAATCGTTTTATGCATTTCCTCTCCCTGTATTTTGGAGCAGACAATTTTGCTCAGCCAACTTTGCTCCATGCTGTGATTGCCACTTAATCACATTCCTTTTTCCCTGAACCATGCAGTAAATATACACTTATTAATTAATCATTTATTTCATACTGTTTTAACCCCTAGATTCCAACACTGGGGGGGGTTCTAGGTCAATTGGTGCAATTGGGTGGCACGGGTTCATGGGCTGGAAGGGTCCGCTACCATGCTGTATGTCTAAATTTAAATTTAAATGGATCCGACGATATGAATGGCAGAGAGGCTCACTGCAGTCTCCCTTCCCCATCTACCAGGATTGTTATCTGAAGAGCATGTGCAGAATCACTGAGGACCCCTTCCACCCTGCACATACTATCTTTCAGCTGCTCCCATCGGAGAAGAGATAGAGCCAGCACAACCCTTCTTCCTACGGTCAGTGACAATGTTGAATGACCAATAAAACTGTTCGCACTAACCATCCGAGGTGCTCATATTTACAAAACAATATTTGTTTTTATCTATGAATACTTGCCCTGCATATGTATTGCTTTCCTCTGTGTGTGTGTGTGTGTGTGTGTGTGTGTGTGTGTGTGTGTGTGTGTGTGTGTGTGTGTGTGTGTGTGTGTGTGTGTGTGTGTGTGTGTGTGTGTGTGTGTGTCTGTTACGACTGGTTGTGTGGCTGTGTGTTTTGCATCGAGGACTGGTGAATGCTTTTTCGTCAGGTAGTGCTTGTGCAATCAGATGACAATAAACCTGAACTGACTTGAGTTGACAGAGGCCTGGACTACTGGTCGCAAGATTTGAGTTCAAATCCATGGAATTTAGATCCAGTTAGTAATGTAGGATAATTACCTTGTGCAAGATAACCGAAATGTTACCAGGCAGATTGGATCGGCAGTAAAGAAAGCGAATGCTATGTTGGGATTCATTTCAAGAGGAATAGTATATAAGAGTAAAGAGGTGTTGATGAGGATCCGTGGGGCACTGGTGAGACCTCATTTGGAGTAACTGTGAGCAGTTTGGGGCCCTTTATTTTTGAAGGGATGTGCTGATGTTGAAGAGAGTACAGAGAAGATTTACCAGCATGATACCTGGAAAGCAAAGAACATATGAGGAATGTTTATCAGCTCTTGGACTGTATTCGTTGGAGAAGAGAAGAACGCGAGGGGATCTCATGGAAACATTTTGAATGCTGAAAGGATTGGACAGAGTAGATGTGAATGTTTCACATGGTGGGTGAATCCAGAACAAGAGGGTACAGTCTTAGAATGAAAAGATACCCATTTTAAACTGAGATAAGGAGAAATTTCTTTAGCCAGAGGGACATGCATTTTTGGAATTTGTTGCCACATACAGGTATGGAGGCCTGATCATTGGGGGAGTTTAAGGGTGAGATTGATAGGCATCTAATTAGTCAGGGTATCAAGGGATATGGGGAAAAGGCTGGAACTTGGAACTAGATGTGAGAACAGTTTAGATCAGGGTGGAGCTTTGGAGCAGACTCGATGGGCCAAATGGCCAACTTCTGTTCCTTTTTCTTGTGATCTTTACTTCGTGATAACAAATAAACAATAATATCGATCAGGGAATATTACAGTTGTAATTTTTAAAAATCTGGTTGACTAAGGAACCAAGGAAGGGAGGGAATCAAGGAAGGGAATTTGCTGTCCTTGCATGCCCTGGCCTAGATGTGACTCCAGGCCCCACCCAGGTTCACAGAAATGACCAAGTAAATTTTTGATAGAATTACCCAGATCCGAAGAAATTAATGTAATTTATTTTAATTTAGACATAGAGCATGGTGACAGGCCCTTTCAGCCCACGAGCCCATGCTGCCCAAAAATATGTTTCAAACAGTGCGAGGAAACCTGAACCCCCAGGAAAAACCCACACAGACATGGGGAGAATGTACAGAGAGCGCGGGATTCGAACCCAGATTGCTTGCGATGTAATAGCGTTGCTCTAACAATTATCCCTACTGTGCCATGCTGTAGAAATGTGAATTTAACCATTAGCCACAGCTAATGGTTATCAGCGAGTATTCTGTTCAAAACAAAAGGAATCCAAATGGTTTTACTGAAAATGCAACATAAAGATGTTGTCCATTATATTCTCAGCATCTGCTTCAGATTCCCATTCATTTTTCAAACCAGGCATCTCTCTAATTCAGCCTGCTTGATACCATGACCCGTGCCTGTCTGTAATTAAGATCCCGAGCATAAACAAGCTCCCTACTCGCTGCAAACTCTCTGTTCATTCTGCCCAATTCATAGTTCCTTTGCGATGCAAGTAATAGTGAATGGAAACAAGTACCTGATCTCAGTATTTAGTTGTTTATTTTAAAAAGAAAAATCCAAGGGCTTTCACAATTAATTATATCAGTGGGATTGACTTTGAAATTTAAGCCTGATCTTGTCTACAAAATCTTTGTTATTTGTGACAGATTATGCTATATTTTATATTGTATATAGATATGTTTTAAAGGAGATAAATTGTAGGAGGTTTTTTTAGTTTAGGTCACATACAAACACTTCCAAAACAGATCTCATTTAAAATGCCAGGGCTCTGCTCAAGCCAGACAGTCCAGGCTCCAAGTGTCTTTGCACAAACTTTGAAGAGTGCCTGGAGAGGGAGAGACTTCACAAGTAGGTGTTGATTGGACATCCTGTGGAGTCATGGATTATTGTTTTGGAAAGCAACAGATGAATGAACTCAGAAGATTAGGTCTGGAGCCGCAGTCTGTCTAAGTGCAGTTTGCTGTTCTAAGAGGGTCATGTGGTTTTCTTTGAGTGGGAGAGAGAGAGAGAGAGAGAGAGAGAGAGAGAGAGATAATTCAGTTCTACAGTTCTACAGTTTGGCAGCAGCAGATGGGACTGGAACATGTAAAGCTGGCAAGCTAGTGGAAAAAACACCACTTTGAAGACGGATTGTGAGTTCTTAGTTCAGCCTGGTCAAAGTTTTTGTGGTCCATACAAGAGGAGATAGCTGACAGTATAATTTTTCACTTGAAATAGTGGAAACAGAAAAGGAACTCTGTGGTGATCTGAAATAAAGAGGTTATCATTTGGAAAACCCTGAGGGGGCAAGTTTCTTCAGCAAGATGCTAAAGTGGCTGATCAGAAGGAATCAGTTGTGGGTATCCAATGAGCAACAAATATCTCTGAAAACTGACAAGAACCTTTCTGAGCAGTAACCATTTAACTTTCAAGGACCAAAGCCTGGTGAACTTTATAAATGTTAAATTCTGTACACAGTATAAGAATTGTCTGATACCAATGAACTTGAAGGAATGAGGAGTGAGATTGGTCTGTGAATCAAAGAAATTTTCTGAACTTACACACTCATTACATACATGTGCACTTAGAATTAGAAGGGGGTTAAAGTTAGGTTAAGTTACATTAATAGTAATAAGTTAAAGTGTGATTCTGTTTTCATGTTTAAAGATAATTAAAAACAACTTTTGTTTAAGTAACCATTTGTCGTGGTGAATATCTTTTGCTGCTGGGTTTTGGGGTCCTCTGGACTTGTAAACCACTATAGAGTCAGAGTTTTACTGCCTGGATGATGGGTGACATGATGCTCCATTGTTTCAGGCACAGTTACTGCACACATGCTTGGAAAGGATTCTGTTTGATTAGAGACTCGTTATTTCCTTACAGCTGCACCTACTTAACTTCCATGATCTGCCAGAATTGCAGTGGGTTTTCTGGGGAAAGCCACACCCTAGAATCCTGCAGCTACCGGGCATTGAGTGGCTGAGATTGGTGGGGAAGCCTTTCAAACTACTGAAGGGGGATTAACCCTGGGGGAGTGAACCACAGAAAACTACAATGCAGAAACAGGCCCTTCCACCTTTCTAGTCTGTGCCAAACTATTATTCATCCTAGTCCCAGGTTCGAGGATCAGGGATGTCTCTGATCGAGTTCACAGCATTCTGGAGGGGGAGGGTGAGCAGCCAGATATCATGGTTCTCTCGGGACCAATAAAAGACCAGAGCAGGGATGAGGTCCTGAAGAGGGAATATAGGGAGTTAGGAAGGAAGTTAAAAAGCAGGACCTCAAGGGTGGTGATCTCAGGATTGCTGGCTGTGCCACACACCAGAGAGGGTAGAAATAAGAAGTTGTGGCAGATGAACATTGTGCTGAAGATTTGGTGCAGGGGCAGGGATTCAGATTTGTGGATAATTGGGAACTCTGGGGAAGGCCTGACCTCTACTGCAGGGGGACCAATATCCTTGTTAGAAATAGAAGTACCTTTAAAGAAATTGCTCGAGACAAATATTGAGAACAAAGAACATTTATTACAACAACAATGCAAAGTTGGGTGCTTCCCCTTACCCTGGGAATACACACATACACTGGGGCTCACCCAACTTTTATACAGTAAATTTCAGCATCAGAATACCCTCCCCCTTACATTCTTCTGCCCCCCCGGATGGGTTTGGCAGAGGCAATCCTTCCTGCCTACGTGCAGTTTCAGTATACTTGGAGGACCAGGGGGTATCCTGTCGGTGTCTTCTTATGCCATTATTCCCATTGTCCTTATTCACATCCTAGCCCTTGTCCCCATTCACACCTTCCCGACTCTCAGGGCTACAGTCCCTTCATCTGCAGGGTTCGTTAATCTTGTCTAGGGTTTACTAGTTAAATATGCATACTTGAAAAATCTGTTGTATGGCTTACTAATTATATATGTATAACTTGCTAATACTATCTAAGGTCTTCTAATTATTTATGCAAGCCTTGCTAATTCTATCTGGGGCTTGGGGACCCTTATCTCATTCAGACTAACTCTACTTCTATTCTCAATTGTCTGTCCTTCTCTCCTTCATTCAGTGAACTTGCTGGTGTAGGAGATTCTTATCTTACTCAGACAGTGTCAGCTTCCTGCCTTCTAATATCCATGTCTCATGTTGTTTGCACTGGCTTCATTCATTTACTTATGTATCAATTTTATTTTCTTCATTTCTTCATGTTCATATTGCAATGTCAGTTTTTCTCATCTCTCACATCCTGATGGGCAGATTTTCAAGAACTGTTGGGGAGGGTTTGAACAGGTTTGGCAGGGGATTATTAGGAATAAAAGGGATGAACTTGGAGCGTGGATCAGTACGTGGAACTATGACATTGTGGCTGTTACAGGGACTTGGCTGGAGGAGGGGCAGGATTGGCTGATGCAGGTATAGGGATTTGGTGTTTTAAAAGGAATAGAATGGGAGGTAAGAGAGGGGAAGGGGAATAGCATCACTGGTCAGGGATAGTATCACAGATATAGAAAAGGAGGTTGCTGCAGAGAGAGTGTCCACTGAGTCAGTGTGGGTGGATGACAGAAATAGGAAGGGAACCATCACCATGCTGGGAGTCATCTATAGGGCCCAAAATAGCCCTTGGGACACTGAGGAGCAGATAAGCAGGCAGATTTTGGAATGGTGCAGGAACTACAGGGCTGTAGTTATGGGTAATTTCAACTTCGCTATGTTGGAACCAAGGGGTTAAGTAATCATAGAAAATATGCCTATGGACTATTCATTATGTA
This sequence comes from Narcine bancroftii, assembly GCF_036971445.1. Lineage (NCBI taxonomy): Eukaryota > Metazoa > Chordata > Chondrichthyes > Torpediniformes > Narcinidae > Narcine > Narcine bancroftii. Next base: position 63,045,167 of record NC_091477.1, on the reverse strand, counting down.
TTCATTAATCCAGTACTATGTAACAATTTACTATTTACTTCAATTAGACTGTTTAAGGGAAATAGGAATGCAATTAAGTAACAGCCACAGTATGTAGCAAAGTTGGCTGAGTATATAGTACATTGCAGAATTTGCTGTCTCCAAACACAAAAGAGAGAAAATGTATGAACCAATCTAGGAGGAATGCTAAGACATGAGGAGGTGTTGAGTAGAACAGAAGACTATGGCCAGATGAGAACAAAGAGTATCATGACTGAGAATGTCGGAGACAAAGAAATGTATAAACCAATTCAGTAGGAAGGTTAAGGCATAAGGAGGTTTTGAGTAGAACAGAAGGCTATGGCCAGATGAGTACAAAGAAATAATTAGAAATATATGGGGTATGAATTGATTTCCGATCAAGCCAACAGGATGTTCTGGCCTTAAGGATTAAGATGGGAGGTCTACATCCTAGATAACTGCAGAGCAGGAAATTGCTTGAGATAAATTTTATGCAAGGAATCTAGCAAAGAAAGCCAACTTTTGTTCAGTGTTATAATGTTGATCTATATAAACAGAAGAGACTGGACAGTAGGAGTCAGTCTTGGGGAATAGCTCACTGAGCAGGTGACCTATGAACTAACGACTGAACCTGAGCTCTGTTAAGCTTTATTCTTGTGCTGTGTAATAAACTGATTGTTGAACCGAATACCTTCATTCAACGAGCACGCTGGACTCAGACGACACATAGACTAAATTGAGGGTAGGATAAAGCCAGAGTCCGACATCTAATATTGACTGGTACCTATTGACTTGGAGAGATGGGGCTGAACTTTTCAGTTGTGCCCAAGAAGGATTCCTGACCAGTCTGTGTACCGACCGACTAGAGGAGAGGCCACACTGGATCTGGTTCTGGTGGTGGACTTCTTGGTGGGGGAGCATTTTGGTGAAAGAGACCACAACTCCCTTAGCTTCAGCAGAGCTATTGAAAAGGATATAAATAGTCAAACTTGGAAAGTGCTTAGCTGAGGAAGAGGCAGGAATTCACGAGAATAAATTGGAAACAAATGATCAAGGGTGAAAGCACAAAAGTCATATGGAGGAGGTTTAGGGACCACTTGTGCAGGGTTCAGGAAAGGTTTGTCCCACTAGAACAGGGAAGAGATAGTTGGAAAGGGGAAGCATGTGAGGCAGCTGGTCAAGAGGAAGAAGGAAACATACATTAGATACAGGAAGTAGGAAACAGGAAAGGCTCATGAGGATTACATGGTAGCCAGGAAGAAACTTGAAAAAGGACTTAGCTCAAAGTGGGTATGAGAAGGCCCTGGCATGTAGAATTAAGGAGAATCCCAATGCATTCTATGTGTATAACTAGAAGGATGACAAGAATGAAGGTGGGGTCACTAAAGGATAAAGGAGGCAACGTGTGCCTGGAGAAGAAGGTTTTGGGGGTCCTGAATGAATACTTTGCGTCAGTATTTGTAATGGAGGATGAAAGAAGGGATGCAGTTGCATCACAAGACAATCTCAATTCCACTATGAGGCCCAGGATGCATATTTAGTAGACACACCTAAATTCCACTATGGGGCCCAGGATGCAGTTGAATAGGAAGACATATGAATCAGTAGATATAATCCAACTTCCACCATGAGGTCAAGAGATGCAGTTGTCTTTTGTTGGTCGCAGACTGTCAGGAGACCTTGAAGATAATTGGCAGACCAATTAAATTCTTACTTTAGTTCTGTTTTTACAAGAGAGGATACAAATAACCTCCCAAGGATGTTGGGAAACATAGAGACTAATGCAAGGGAGGAACTGAAAGAAATCAGTATCTCTAAGGACATGGTCTTGGGGAAATTGATGGGATTGAATGCTGATAAATCCCAAGAGCCTGATAATCTACATCCTAGGGTACTCAAGGAAGTGGCCATTCAGATAGCAGATGCTTTAAGAATTATTTTCCAGAACTCGATAGACTCAGGATCAGTACCCATGGATTGGAGGGTAGCTAATGTTACCCCACTATTTAAAAAGGGGGGTAGAGAAAAAGCGGGGAATTATAGGCCGGTGAGCCTTACATCAGTAGTGGGCAAAGTGATGGAATCCATTATTAAGGATGTAATAGCAGAGCATATGACTAGCAGAGAAGGGATCAGAGGGAGTCAACATGGATTTACAAAAGGTAAATCGTGCTTGACAAATCTATTGGAATTCTTTGAGATGGTGACAGTGGATGTGGTGTACGTGGACTTCCAAAAGGTCTTCGATAATGTCCCGCATAAACGACTGGCTTCCAAAATCAAGGCTCATGGGATTGGGGGCAAAATACTGATGTGGATTGAGAACTGGCTGGCAGGTAGAAGACAGAGAGTTGGGATAAATGGCTCATTTTCTGAGTGGCAGGCGGTGACCAGTGGGGTGCCACAGGGATCTGTACTGGGACCCCAGCTGTTCACAATTTACATTAATGATCTGGATGAGGGGATTGGATGTAATATCTCCAAATTTGCAGATGACACTAAGCTAGGAGGGGTTGTGTGCACGGAAGAGGGGGTCAGGAAGCTCCATGTGATTTGGATAAATTGAGGGACTGGGCAGATACATGGCAAATGCACTACAATGTGGATAAATGTGAGGTTATCCACTTTGGTAATACAAACCGGAGGGCAGATTACTATTTGAATGGCAATAGATTAAGAGATGGGGAAATGCAGAGAGACCTAGGGGTACTTGAACACCAGTCTCTGAAGGCGAGCATGCAGGTTCAGCAGGCGGTTAAAAAGGCAAATGGTGTGTTGGCCTTCATATCAAGAGGGTTTGAGTATAGGAACAAGGATACCTTACTGCAGCTGTACAGGGCCTTGGTGAGACCCCACCTGGAGTATTGTGTGCAGTTTTGGTCACCTTATCTAAGGAAGGATGTTCTTGCAATGGAGGGAGTGCAGAGGCGATTCACCAGGCGGATACCTGGAATGGCAGGAATGACTTTTGAGGAAAGATTGCGCAAATTGGGATTGTACTCGCTGGAGAATAGAAGATTGAGAGGGGATCTCATAGAGACATATAAAATTCTGGCAGGACTGGACAGAGTGGATGCAGATGGGATGTTTCCCTTTAAACTTTTCACCTTTCACCCTTAAGCATGTCCTCTAGTTGTTATCCCTCCAAACTGCAGAGGGAAAAGCCTGCTTGCATTTGCTCTCTCTATATCAATCATAATTTTGTATACCTCTATTAACTCAATATGGCAATGCTGCCATTGCTGTGGACCTGGGAGAGCAGGGAGTGGAGTCACATGATGCTCCGTAGGGTCCAGCTGCCTGGTCATGTGCAGCAACAAAGGGTTGCAGACTCCAGGGGACAGGACATTAGTGAAAGGACACCAGTAACGGGGAAAACATTGAGAAAGAGAAGAAGAGAGGAGTCACGTGATGGAGTAGTGGCCGGACGGTGAACTCCAGCCCTCTCCAGAAAAGTCGGGAAAAACAAAGGAAAACACAAAGACACAGAAATAAAAGTTACAGAAAAGTGAGTATAAAGGTGGAAAGAAGATGGCGACAAAAAAAGAAAAATCGAAAGCAACGGTAAGAAGAGAGGAAGAGAAGACAAAGGAGGAAAAAGGTGAAGGCCTTACCTGTCCGAAGAGGCCCGCTGCGGAGAGAGAAACCCGCTCCCTCAGGTCAGTAAATAATGGACTACAAAAATGGTTCGCTGAGCCGAGTAAAAGTGCGCAACCGCGCATGAAAAAAAACACACCGACGGGAGGGGGGACCAGCTGGGGAGTCGATCTCCACAGCCAGCAACGACAGCTGCAGAACACCTGCAGCAAGAAGAGACCACAGAAGACAATGGAAACAAGAAAGAAGAGAAGGAAAGGGCAACAAAGAAACAACAGATGGCCAACCCAGAGGAAGAAGAAGAGGAAGAGGAAGAGTACAGTGAAATAGAAGAAGAAAAGAAAGGCAAGATAAAGAAGGTACTTTCTCTTATTAAAGTATACATGGAGTCATTTAAAGAATGGCAAACACAGGAATTTAATGATTTAAGAAAAAGAATAAACAACACAGAAGAGAAAATGAATAAAATAGAGATGACCTTAACAGAAATGGGAAAGAAAATGGACAAGATGGAAGAGCGGCAGTAGCAGCAGAAATGGAGGTAGAAGACTTAAAAAAGAAATTGGAGGAATCTAATAAAAAAACTAAAGAGACACAAGAACTACTAGCTCAAAAAATAGATACAATGGAAAATTATAACAGAAGAAATAACATAAAGATAGTGGGCCTTAAGGAAGATGAAGAAGGCAAGAATATGAGGGAGTTTATAAAAGAGTGGATCCCTAAGACCCTAGGATGTCCAGAACTACAGCAAGAAATGGAAATAGAAAGGGCATATAGAGTATTGGCCTCTAAACCACAACCACAACAAAAACCAAGATCTATTGTAGTAAAATTCCTAAGATATACTACAAGAGAAAAGGTACTGGAGAAGACAATGGAAAAAGTAAGAGAGGGCAACAAACCACTGGAGTATAAAGGGCAAAAAATCTTCATTTATCCAGATATAAGTTTTGAACTCCTAAAGAAGAGAAAAGAGTTCAATACAGCAAAGGCGATTTTATGGAAGAAAGGGTATAAATTTATACTAAAGCATCCAGCGGTATTGAAAATATTTATTCCAGGACAACAAAACAGACTATTCTCGGATCCAGAAGAAGCACGAAAATTTGCAGAACAATTACAAAAATAGACTGAGGGAGGAAGACGGGAAATGAGAGTTAAAATGATCACGATTGATATGTATGTGGGTAAAGACAAAAATAGACTGAGGGATGAAGACGGGTAATGAGAGTAAAAATGATCACGATTGATATGTATGCGGGTAAAGAGGTATAAGAGTGAATAGAGACAATGCGCATACGTGAATGTATCTGTACTTAGAGGAAAATATAGATAGTATAGACAAGAATTAATAAGGGAAGGTAATGGAATAGAGAGAATAAGGAGGGAATTAAAAGAGTGACCTTTTTGACATATGAAAAGTGAAATCTTTTCTGGGGGGGGCGGGGTGGGGGGAAATAGCGGTCACTGCAAAATCAGTTGACGCTTGCGAGTGGATTCGCAAATCCAAATGGAGAGGGGAGATGTGGTTGTCCGACAAGGGATAAAGGACAACTCAGGAGGGGAAGGGGAGATTGGGGATAAATAAGATAGAAATAGGAGAATAAGGAAAATGTTGGATGTTGTAGGAATGTTGTCTTATAAAGAGTTGAAAATAAGAAAACAGAAATGGAAAAGGAGGAAAGGTAATGATGGAAAAACGGAAAGAGAAGATAAACAAAATATAAAAGGGCTACGCTGAACTATATGACTTTAAATATTAATGGAATACATAACCAAATTAAAAGGAAGAAACTACTAAATTTAAATGAATAAATGTATTCCATTAGAAAAAATAACATATAGGTTAAGAAATAATATTGAAATATTCGAACAAGTATAGGAGCCTTACATTAAATACAACAGCGAAAACCTACCGGGGACAAACATTACCTAAGTTGATGGAAGGAGAAGGAAAGAAAAGAATGGACTCAGTAGAATTTCTGGTGTATTTTTGTTGAATGACAACATTGTCTGACTGGCTTAATGCAACCTAGATTGTATACCTAAAATGGATGAGAGGGGGGGGTGGGGGGGTGGCTTGGGAGGAGGGAGGGGGGGGGGGGGGAGAAAAAGTCACTGTATATGTGTGAAAAAGAAATAGTGTATATCATGGCTAATGTGATTTATGGTGTGAAAAATAAAAAATTTAAGAAAGAGAAAGAGAAGAAGATACTATTTATTGTCATGTAATTTAACAGAAATATATTACATGAAATTGTCTTTAATGTGTCCTGATGCAGACAAAGATTTACCATTAGCATTAACGTTGCCTGGCACCCCTTACAGTCAGAGAAAGAGAGATAGCAGAGTGTCCATGAATTTACCTACAGCACTCCCATAGTTTCTGTAGCCACACGAGACTCCAGTTCAGATCAACCAGTGGCAACCTGAGCCCAGATCCAGACCACAGAGGAAGCCTTCACCGCCCAGGACAAAACTTGCCCTTAGTATTCTCTCGAATCCTAGTTCCAATACCTGGTTTTGATGAGCCAGTCTGCAGCAGGCCGCAGCCTAGCACGAGTCCTTTGACCTCAAGTCACCAGCAGCCTGAAACTTGGCAACAGCTCACTGCCAGTGTGAGTCCTTCATCTGCAAAGCTGGTCCACCACCGATGTCGCCATCATTAGGATCACCTCCTCTGTTTCTCCATCTCAACGGGGTTATTTTCCCTGTTTCTGCTGCCTGGCATCAGTTCGCTGCTCTCCCAGAGTTTGCAATCCCTGATGGCCCCTGCCAGACACATCTTGGCTGCTATCTAGATTCCATGGTCATAGGACTTTAATTTTAAAAAAAAACCATGGCTGGCTCCTTTAACAGGCCATTTAAAGCCTGTACAGCACTGTTGGCAGTAGGACATCATGGGGGAGAGACGTGTCTCCACTCCCTGCTCTTCCAAAGTCCTCACCAGCGCAGTCTATAGGAAATTTGTATGATTTCCCGAGGTCTGTGTGTGGTTCCTCTGGGTTTATATATATATGTGATGATATGTATATACTGTTGCTGCTCTGTGTATAAGTGGTTGGCCCACCCACTAATGACTTGACCCCATATAACCCCTCCCCTTGTGACCTGCCCCTGCCCCCTTTCTTTCGGCTGTAATCTAATGTGTACTAAAGCCAATCATTCCTCACTCAGTCTTTTGAGTCATTGATAGAGCGTATCAATATATTTGTCTAATAGTCGAGGCTTTTGGACCAATATTTTGGGTCACATTTTGGGGGAGGGGGTTGACCTTAGCATGGGTCATATTTTTGAGGGCCAAAAATTCTAAAATTCACTAACATACTGGTGAATTCACTAATGGACTGGTACAGAGCCAAAAACCTATATTTGAACGCTATTAAAACAGAAGAGATGGTTGCCGACTTTAGGTGGGTCCAGGGGGACCATGGTCCACTGATCATTGATGGCTCCACCGTTGAGGATGTCAAGAGTATCAAGTTCCTTGGAGTTCACTTAGCGGAGAATCTCCCTTAACACCAGTTCCATAGCCAAGAAAGCCCAGCAGCGTCTCTACTTCTTGCGAAGGGTGAGGAAAGTTTATCTCCCACCCTCCATCCTCACTACATTCCACAGAGGACGTATTGAGACCATCCTGTGCAACTGCATCAATTCCTGATTTGGAAGCTGTACCACCTCAGACCAGAAAAAATGCAGAGGATAGTGAAGTCAGTGGTGATCAGGGGGACTCTCTTCCTACCATGACGAACATCTACAAGACTTGATGCATGTGGAAGGCAAATAACATTGTGAAGGACTCCAAACACCCCTCATGTAAACTGTTCTCCCTTCTGCCATCTGGTACGAGATACCATAGCATTTTGACACTTACCTTCCCAAGCCATCAGGCTCCTGAATTCTGAGAACATACATGGACTAGTATATCATGGATTTTTATTGTATTATGACTTAATATTGAACTCTTATTTATGTAAATCTGCTCCATGGCCCTGGAGAAACACTATCTCTTCTTTACGGTGCATTGCCTTAGTCGTTATGGTATGACAACAAATAAAGGTGACTTGGGTAATAGTCAAGGTTTGGGAACCAAGTTTTCAGGTCAAATTTGGGGTGGGGGTGGGGGTACTGCTTTTGACGACAGTAAGAACCTGCATTGTTCAAGACATGGGGAGCTTGGACGGGTGGGTGGCTGGGGCCTAGGAGAGAGTCTGTGGTCAGGTGTAGGGAGCTCTGGTGTTCGGGAATCCGGGTCGAGGGTCTGTGGTCGAGGCATTGGGTGCGCTGGTAAAAGGGCTGTCTGGGGCAAGAGTCTACGGTAGGGGCATTGAGAGGTCAGATGGACGGGCAGTCAGGGCAAGTATCCGTGTTTGGACGGGAGGGGGGAGGATCTATTAGATGGGATCAATGCTTACACAACTATATTTGGTAATTGGAAATCAAACATGCGAATGATGCTGGAATATGTAATATTAAAAAGTGCTGGAAACACCTAGCAGGTCAGGCAGTGTCTGTGGCAAAACAGGTCTTGAACCTGAAATGCTGTTTCTCTTTCCACAGATGCTGCCTGACTCATAACAATGTAAAAATGTGATGGTGTGGCAAAGGAGGGGTTCAAAGGATTTTTTTTCATCATTCTCAGAATAAGCTAACAATTCTTCTTCTTTGGCTTGGCTTCGCGGACGAAGATTTATGGAGGGGGTAAATGTCCACATCAGCTGCAGGCTCGTTTGTGGCTGACAAGTCCGATGCGGGACAGGCAGACACGGTTGCAGCGGTTGCAGGGGAAAATTGGTTGGTTGGGGTTGGGTGTTGGGTTTTTCCTCCTTTGTCTTTTGTCAGTGAGGTGGGCTCTGCGGTCTTCTTCAAAGGAGGTTGCTGCCCGCCGAACTGTGAGGCGCCAAGATGTACGGTTTGAGGCGATATCAGCCCACTGGCGGTGGTCAATGTGGCAGGCACCAAGAGATTTCTTTAGGCAGTCCTTGTACCTCTTCTTTGGTGCTGCTCTGTCACAGTGGCCAGTGGAGAGCTCGCCATATAACACGATCTTGGGAAGGCGATGGTCCTCCATTCTGGAGACGTGACCCACCCAGCGCAGCTGGATCTTCAGCAGCGTGGACTCGATGCTGTCGGCCTCTGCCATCTCGAGTACTTCGATGTTAGGGATGAAGTCGCTCCAATGGATGTTGAGGATGGAGCGGAGACAACGCTGGTGGAAGCGTTCTAGGAGCCGTAGGTGATGCCGGTAGAGGACCCATGATTTGGAGCCGAACAGGAGTGTGGGTATGACAACGGCTCTGTATACGCTTATCTTTGTGAGGTTTTTCAGTTGGTTGTTTTTCCAGACTCTTTTGTGTAGTCTTCCAAAGGCGCTTTTTGCCTTGGTGAGTCTGTTGTCTATCTCGTTGTCGATCCTTGCATCTGATGAAATGGTGCAGCCGAGATAGGTAAACTGGTTGACCGTTTTGAGTTTTGTGTGCCCGATGGAGATGTGGGGGGGCTGGTAGTCATGGTGGGGAGCTGGCTGATGGAGGACCTCAGTTTTCTTCAGGCTGACTTCCAGGCCAAACATTTTGGCAGTTTCCGCAAAACAGGATGTCAAGCGCTGAAGAGCTGGCTCTGAATAGGCAACTAAAGCGGTATCGTCTGCAAAGAGTAGTTCACGGACAAGTTTCTCTTGTGTCTTGGTGTGAGCTTGCAGGCGCCTCAGATTGAAGGGACTGCCATCCGTGCGGTACCGGATGTAAACAGCGTCTTCATTGATGAGGTCTTTCATGGCTTGGTTCAGCATCATGCTGAAGAAGATTGAGAAGAGGGTTGGTGCGAGAACGCAGCCTTGCTTCACGCCATTGTTAATGGAGAAGGGTTCAGAGAGCTCATTGCTGTATCTGACCCGACCTTGTTGGTTTTCGTGCAGTTGGATAACCATATTGAGGAACTTTGGGGGGCATCCGAGGCGCTCTAGTATTTGCCAAAGCCCTTTCCTACTCATGGTGTCGAAAGCTTTGGTGAGATCAACAAAGGTGATGTAGAGTTCTTTGTTTTGTTCTCTGCACTTTTTTTAGAGCTGTCTGAGGGCAAAGACCATGTCAGTAGTTCCTCTGTTTGCGCAAAAGCCGCACTGTGATTCTGGGAGAATATTCTTGGTGACACTAGGTATTAATCTATTTTGGAGAATCCTAGCGAAGATTTTGCCTGCAATGGAGAGCAGCGTGATTCCCCTGTAGTTTGAGCAGTCTGATTTCTCGCCTTTGTTTTTGTACAGGGTGATGATGACGGCATCACGAAGGTCCTGAGGCAGTTTTCCTTGGTCCCAACAAAGCTTGAAAAACTCATGCAGTTTGACATCCAGAGTTTTGCCGCCAGCCTAGTAAATCATTGTTAACTAAACAGATAATCTGTTGATGTCCTGCTCCCCCCTCCCCTGCCATAATTTATGTAGCCCATTAGGAGAAATGGAATGTGTTCATTAGCAGCGATCCAGTGATTTGGCTTTGTTTGACCACGCCATCTGTTCATACCATGTTCCCAAATGCAAAAAGAATGTGTTATGCGGATTTGGTGAGCTACACTTGATCTGAAGTTTCAAGCGAGGCAGAGAGGAATAACGTTCCAGAACTCATTAAACTTGGGAGACGGTGCGGTCATGGCACGAGTGCACAGGAAATAAGGGATCTGGAGTCCGGGTGCAAGGCAGCAGAGGTGAAGTGTTCTCCATACTTATCCTTTAACTGGAAGAGAGTTTGGGTCTTAATTAATTGTTTCCAAGAGGTTAAGATCTGAGAAAAATATTGAAAGCCGAGATTCTAGCTGGGACTCTTCCCCTCTTCCAAGAGGATGATGTTTGTGAACCTTTTCTAAATACAACAGGATGGCTTCACTTGCCAAATACTCTTTTCGTTTCTACTCCAATGGATCAGCAAGAGAGATCCCAAACTCTACATTTGTCTCCAGATCATTTGCAGAAGTCTACGTGCAGTGGATTCAGGCTTTATTCCAGGGTCAAAGCCGGCTTATCATCATCCTTGGAGGAATCTTCTTCTTTGCATCTTTGCTGGTTAGCCCCCTGATTTTGCTCGCCATTTTCACCAGAACCAATCTCCGCCAAGAATCCAGATACCTGCTGCTTAGCAACTCTTTAGTCTGCGATTTAATTTACTTGGCGACGAACTTCTGCATCCAGCTGTGTAATGCTTTCCCGCTGAGCTCTCCCAAGGTGCTGTGTGAACTGCTGCTTTTTATTCTGACGGCCACATGTTGCTGTGGGATTATGTCAATTACAGCCATGGTAATAGACACCTACTTAGCTGTCAACTGGCCTCTGCATTATATCACACTGCTTCCTCCCTCCAGGACAGTCAGATTCATCATCCTTTTGTGGGTCTTGGGTGCTATGCCCCAGTTTGTCTGCACTGCTGTAATGATCACGATGCAACAGTCCCCATTTTGCAAGGTGAGAGTGTGCGAGGTGGACTATATTTTCCTCAAAGTTCCACATGGCACTGTCTTTGCTCAGCTTTTTTATGGTCTGATCATTCTCCTCTTGCTGTCATGCATCTGTTTGCTGCTGAGCTGCTACTTCATGTTGTACTGGAAGACGAGGAATTCCGGGATATGGAGAGGCTTTACCTCCAGGGCAAGACTCACCTTTCTAATGCACTCTGTTCTCTTCTTTTTGTATTTTAGTTCAATATTACTGATGGCAATAGAAAGGATTTTATATTATTGTGGCATTATTAGGTTTGAAACAGCTTTCTTCATCACTTGGACCATGTCTAATGTAATAATGATGGCCCCAAAGGCCCTGGGTCCCTATTTTTATGCAATGAGGTACAGAGAGTTAGCAAAAGTCATCAAATCTTTCATCTTCGTAAAAGATGTGAATCAGGTAGAACCTACATGTTAGTCCTGCAAGAAGACAAAACATTTAATTAAGGTTATTTATGTTTGCTTTATTGTTAAATATGTATCCTCCTTGCCTGGAAAGCACACGAGTAAATATATCAAATATAAGCCCTGCCTTATCGGTTTTACCTTCGAAAATGGTTTGATGTGTTCTTGCTGCTTTTAATTGACAACGTTTTTGGTCTGAGGATATTTCAAGCCAATGATAGTCACCAACTGACTACCTTGGGGAGAGGGGACACAGCCTTCAAAAACCACAGGTACCAGGGATGCTGCTGGAAACATTGCGAGCAAATGAAACTAGTGGTTCCATTTCCCTGGAGGGAATTCATCATTGTATCATGTCACCTGTGTGAGTTTGAATATGTGTAGTTCAGCTTGTCAGGATATATAGAATTACAGTCATTCCGAACTCCGGCTGCAGTTCACAAATGTAGCCAATACTGTAAAATTTTTCAAAATTTAAAATACTGCACTGTAACAGGGCAATTCAACCTTATGAGTCCATTCTGCCTAATTTACACCCCATTAACCTACACCCCCAGTACACTTTTGAAGGGTGGGGAAACCGGAGCCCCCAGAGGAAATGGGGAGAACGTACAAACTCCTTACAGACAGTGTGGGATTCGAACTCAGGTCCAGTCTCGATCGTAGGCGCGCAATCTTGGCACATTTTGTGAAATGTGGCAAAGCTGGAAAGAGCTTTGTTTTGTGGCAAAGTAAGACCAGTTATTGGTCATTTAGTGACTTTTCCAAACTTGATAATTTAGATAAAGCAGATTCATTAACAAGATGTCATTTTTCCTTCACTTCCTCATCAACTGACTTTGTTTTTACCCACAGGTACTACCTGGTCAGCTGCATTTTCCATTCTTTCCAGCATTTGCAATTTAAAAACAAAATGGATTAGAGAGAGCGAGAGAGAGAGAGAGAGAGAGCGAGAGAGAGAGAGAGAGAGAGAGAGAGAGAGAGAAAACAAGGTCTAAGTCCTGAAATTAACACTTCATTCATTAGAGGAAAACTTCCTTTTTGTTCAAATGTATCCAATTATAAATTTATTCCTTGTGCCAAATTCCATGCTGAATACCAGGAGAATTGCGAGCAGTAAGGCAGGCAGGCTCGGTTAAATGACTCAGCAGATCAGGCTGCATTTGTGGAGAGGTAAACTGGGTTAACATTCCACATCTAAAATTAAAAAAAAACAAAATGCTGGAAATTCACAGTAAGTCAGATATTCACCATGGAGAAGAACCGGAGATGAAGCTGGCAAAAAATGGCAGGGCTTTCTGTAGATTATAACAGTCTCTGACTTATTCATAAAAACTTGATTTGATTAATTAAGTAATAATGATTTGGCAGCATTGATGAAGGGCCTGGGTCTTGAAATGTTAACTGTTATTCTCTTTCCATGGGCTCTGCCTGACCTGTTGAGTATTTTCATTGTTTCTGTTTTCACCCCGGGCTTTCAGCACCTGCAGTTATTTTTAACTTTTTGCCTGGAGGCCTAGCCTGGGCAGATTAACAACTTCCCTAGAGAGCAGCCATTCTCAATTTGGGGTTGGGATCACAGAGAAAACAGAAAGATTATTAAAGCCTTGGAAGTGATATAAAAATGGCTGTCTTTGTTCTTGTAAGTTATTGTCTGTCTTAAACTCCTTCTCAAGACCAACTATTATTTAGGACTGCAAACTGTACAAAGCAAGGGAGATTATACTTTGTGTAAGGCAGAGAACACTGCAATCACTGTATAAAGAAAAATGGACTCAATTAATGTTTTAAAAATTTAGAATTTTTTTGGTTTTAGGAAGTATCATTTTTGTGGTGGAACATGGCATTGCATGCATGACATTACAAGACAGTACAAGCTTTGACCCTGTAACTGCTCTCCATAAGATTCCCCGATAAAGGCAGAGTTGTCTTAGTCCCTCCCGTCATACAAGCCTTGGAACCGGGCCAGTAGCATGTGAAGATGTCGTTAAAGCCTTTAATCACTCGCTTTGAGGTTGCTTATGGTTATTGAATGCCCCTCAGTCTTATTCAGCAGTCCTCATTTACTGGTCCTGTCAATATGGCTGGATTTCTGTTTGGAATCTGTTGTAAAAGATTGCTCAATTCTCAGAAAAAAAAGCTGCTTTTACTTTCAATATTTTGGGGTTTCTGCACTTGGACCTGAAGTTTAAAGACCTCCTGCATGCGAGTGTCTGTGGTTGGGAATAAACTATTTTCGAAAGTAAGCACTCACAAGCTGCTGACAATAGGACTTTGCCATCAACCACCAACACACCAAACCAGTTCTGATTTAAAATTATGCGACAAAGTTTCTCTCTTTCACACGCACGCTGCACTGTGCGCATCATTAGAACATCATTTGAAATAAACTCTATACTCCACTCTGAATGAATAAATGCAGACAGACTCAAAAATCATTCAACATTTTGCATAATAATCATGAAAGCCGCATCATAAAGTGAATGAAACTGAGCACTGGTCTTGTAAACCAGGGGTACCAAGTTTGTTCCTTGCTGGGGCCTCATTTCTGTGAGGGGCACTGGACAAAGTGGTGACTCTCTGTCTTCTTTAACAAAGTTAAAGAATCTCATATATGTTACATTCTAAATGTAGTATTATATGACAATAATAGAAACTGCTCCTTTAAACACATGACTAAGCTTTAGAAGAGCTCCATTGTGTATCTTTTTTTAACAGATGATTTGCAATGGAGGACGGTAAAACACTCTTTCTTCAGTTTTAAATCCAGTGGGCATACTGCTCACAATCCTGACATAAGTGCCTGACATAAGTTCTGGTATGATGTCACATGCATATGCACCTTCCACGAGCATATGTAAATTTCTTTTCCTGTTTTTGTTTTTATTTCATTTAATTTCATTTAACAAAAAGGTAAATTTTAATATGATAAATATAATTTAATTAAAAGGTTTTCAAAGGCTTGGCCTGCGGGCGTGGGTAAGGGGTGACACAAGACCTCGTTTGGGCAGGCAATGTCCACGAATGTCTCCCCCCTCCCCAGTGCCAACACTGTGTATTCTATTGTTACGGAGTCCAGAGGACCCCAAAAACCAGCAGCAATAGATATGCACCACAACACAGAGTTACTTAAACAAAAGTAGTTTTTAATTATATTTGAACAAGAAAACAAAATTAAACTTTAACTTATTGCTTAACCTACTTACTTAACCTACCTAATTACTTAAACCCCCCCCCCCCCAATACTAAGCGCAGGTGTGTGTAATGTATATTTAAGATTTTAAAAGTTCTTTGGAACTTCAAAACATAACCCAATCTCACTGTTTGCAGGCAATTCTTGTACTGTGCACAGAAGTTAGCATTAACAAAGTTTACCAGGCTTTAGAGCTTAACAGGCAAATGGTTACCACTCAGGAAGGTTCTTGCTGGTTTTCGGTGAGAGATTCCTTTTCCAGGATATCCGCAACTGATTCCTTCTCAATCAGTCTTGCTGACGAAACTTGTCCCCTTCAGGGTTCTCCAGATGATCCTCTTTCTTTCAGGTCACCTTTCAGACCGTCAGTCTTCTCCTTTGACCAGGCAACCTTCCAAAGTTTGCCAGCTTGTCCCTCTGGAACTGATTTCTGTGTCTCCTCTCTCACTCCCTCCCTCTCTGAAAGCAAAGCTGTTCTGTCTCTGCCTGCAAAAATCACATGCTCTCCCAGGTAAGCTCTTGTATGTTGCTACTTTGTTGCTCCTCTGCAAAGAGCACTCTGCAAAAGTTCTGCAAAAATTCTGTGTTTTAAAATGTGTGTGTGCAAGCTACTCTAGCAATTCCTTACAAACCACCTCAAAATACTCTGTCCCCCTTTAAAGGGAGTTTTAACTCTTGAGTTAAAATTCAGTTAAAACAAAACTGTGTTAAAAATCACTAAAGAGATAACAATATACAATATATAGCACGTTATAATACAGTAATTCAATTTTGAAAGTATTTTTATACACAATCAATTTTAACACCTTGACAGACATCTGGCAATAACATTATCTACACCTCATTTGACTATCTTAAAATTTATACCTAAAGACTGCACCTTCCTAACTAACCTTCCATGTGGTACCTTATCGAAGGACTTACTGAAGTCCATATAGACAACATCCACTGCGCTACCCTCATCCACATTCCTAGTCACCTCTTCAAAAAATTCAATCAGATTGGTCAAACATGACCTTCCTCCCACAAATCCATGTTGAGTGCTCCTGATCAGACCCTGTCTATCCAGATGTTTATAAGTACTATCTCTAAGAATTTTCTCCATTAATTTACCTACCACAGACGTCAAACTTACAGGCCGATAGTTGCCAGGCTTCCTCCTTGAACCCTTTTTAAATAACGGAACCACATGCGCAATGCGCCAATCCTCCGGCACTATCCCCATATCTAATGACATTTGGAAAATTACCACCAGAGCCTCTGCTATTTCCTCCTTCATTTCTCTCAATGTCCTGGGGAAGATCCCGTCTGGTCCTGGAGACTTATCCACCTTTATATTCTTCAAAAGCCCTAAAACTACATCTTTTGTAATCTCTATATTCCCCATATTTACCCAATTTGCTTTTTTTATCTCACATCTCCCAATATCCTTCTCCTTAGTGAATATCGAAGAAAAGAAACTGTTCAATATCTCCCCCATTTCTCTAGGCTCCACACACAGTTTTCCGCTCTGATTTTCTAAGGGACCAATTTTGTCTCTAGCTTTCCTTTTACCATTAACATATTTGTAGAACTCTTTTGGATTAGTTTTCATCCTGCTTGCCATAGTTTCCTCGTACCTACTTTTGGCTTTCCTAATTCCTCTCTTAAGATTCCTCTTACATTCAATGTATCTTTCAAACATCTCCTTAACTCCATGCTTCTTATATCTAATGTACGCCTTCCTTTTTCTTCGAAACAAGTTTCCAATATTCCTTGAAAACCACGGCTCTCTCAAACCTTTTGCCCCTCCTTTTAACCAAACAGGAACATAAAGCTTTTGCACTCTCAAAATCTGATCTTTAAAAGACTTCCATCTCTTTACTACATCCTGCCCATAAAACAAATTGTCCCAATGCACACTCTGCAAGTCCTTTCGCATCTCCTCAAATCTAGCTTTTCCCCAATCAAAAACCTTAACCCTTGGCCCTGACTTCTCTCTTTCCATGATGACATTGAAGCTGATGGCATTATGATCACTGGACCCGAAGTGCTCGCCAAAACTAACCTCTGTCACTTGACCCATCCCATTTGCCAACAGTAGATCTAACACTGCTCCTTCTCTGGTTGGCACCTCTACATATTGTTGTAAAAAACTATCTTGCACACATTTCACAAACTCTAACCCATCCAGTCCTTTCACAGAATGTGTTTCCCAATCTATATGTGGAAAATTAAAATCTCCCATAATTACAACCCTGTGCTTATCACAAATATCTATCATCTCCCTACAGATTTGCTCCTCTAGGTCCCCTCCGGGTGGTCTGTAATACACCCCTACAAGTGTAACCTCTCCTTTCCTACTCCTCAGTTCCACCCAAATAGCCTCCGTGGATGTGCCCTCTAATCTATCCTTCCTAGGCACCGCTGTAATATTTTCCCTGACAAGCAATGCAACCCCACCTCCTCTTGCCCCTCCGACTCTATCACATCTAAAACAACGAAACCCAGGGATATTCAGTTACCAATCACATCCCTCCTGCAACCATGTCTCACTAATCGCTACCACATCATACTTCCAAGTATCAATCCACACCTTCAGCTCATCCACCTTTTTTACAAGACTCCTGGCATTAAAATATATGAATTTCAGAGATTTCCCAATTTTTAATCCCCGTTTTCCCTCATCTTTAATAACAACATTATTTACTTTTCCTGCCAATTGCCCTTCATCTTCTTCCAGAGCATTTCCCTTCTCTATCACCTGCCCATCCATATTCAAATACTACAAACTTTCTTTGTTTGCATTCTAACCTTCTCCTTACTGCTCTGTACTATTTTGTTCCCTCCCCCCAGCCATTCTAGTTTAAAGGATCCTGAGTAGCTCTAGCAAATACCTCTGCCAGGATTCTGGTCCCCCTGCCCCCTGGGATTTAAGTGTAACCCATCCTTACTGTACAAGTATAGCCTCTGGAAATCTCGACTCTACAATTGTTACCAGACTTTGTTTTCGGCCGGGGACCTACGCAATCTACAATAACACTAGTGAAAGTTTCCCCAACAACAGGAATAAGTTGCAATGAAATGTGTGTGTTCAAGCTACTCTAGCAATTCCTCCCAAGCCACCTCAAAATACTCTGTCACACTATTCCTCCCAAAATTAACACCAGCATTTTTCACCACCAACTCAACCAGCAAGTTTACCTTCAGGCCATCCTGCACGAGTACTCCCAGCGAGCTTGACATCTGCGTATTTTCAATTTTCTCCCTATTTAAAAAATAGTCTGCTTTTTACTGCCTGTTCTCCTAATCTGTCCAAGTCCTTCTGCAGCCTCTTCAACTCTACCTGCTCCTCTACCTACTTTTATATCATCTGCAAACTTGGCCACAAAGCCATTCATTCCATTGATATAAAGCATGAAAAGGAGTGGCCCCAACACCTTTGAGTCACCACTCATAACGGGCAATCAATCAGAATATGAACCTTGTATTCCACCTCTCTGCATCCTGCCAATCAGCCAATGCTCTTCCCACCCTAGTACATTTCATGTTGCACCATGGGCTCTTATCTTGTAAGTGTCTCATTTGCTGCCCTCCAACAAATGCTTTCTGGAAATCCAAATACACACATTCACTGCATCTCCCTTATCCAGCCTGCTTGTCACTTCCTCAAAGATTTCCAATAGGTTTAACAGACAAGATTTTCCTTAAAGGAAACCATTCTGGATTTGGCCTATCCTGTCACATGCCTCCAAGTATCTGTAACCTCGCCATGACAATTGACTCCAACATGTTCCCAACTGCTGACGTGAGGCTAACTGGTCTCTAATTTCCTTTCTGCTGCCTCCCTCCCTTCTTGAATGGTGAAGTGATATTTGCAATTTTCCAGTCTTCCGGAACCATTCCAGAATCTATTCATTCCTGAAAGATTATTACCGCTACCTTTTTCGGGACCCAAGGATGCAGTTTATCTGGCATGGAACACTTATACCATTCAGGTTTCTGAGAACCTTCTCCCTTATCACAGTAGCTTCCCTTCTCTGATCCCTTAGTCGTCTGGCACACTGCAAGTGTCTCCAACAGTAGATGTAAACTACTCATTTACTTCCTCTACCATCTACATGCCTCCCATTATTATTTCTCTAGTGTCATGTTCTAGTGGTCCGATATCTACTCTCACCTCTCTTTTATTCATTATATACTTAACATACTTGAAGAAGCTTTTTTGAAAAAACTCTTTGATATTATTTTCTACCCTACTTTCATACTTAATCTTTTCCCTCCTTATGATCTCCCGTATTTTAAAAAACTTCCCAATCCTCTCTCTTCCCACTATTGGTTTCTTCCTTGTACCCCCTCTCTTTTACTTTCACGTTGGCTTTGACTTCCTTCATCAGCCACAGTTGTGACATTTTTCCATTCAAATATTTTCCTCCTTTTTGGTCTGTATTTATCTAGCACCTTCACCATTTCATGGACACTCTTACATATGACAATGTTTGGATATATTAATACAATTAGAATGAATATTTTACCTAAATTTTCTATATGTTTCAATCTTTACCAATTTTTATTTATAAAACTCATTTTAATTCATTAGATTCAATTTTATTTTTGTATATATGGTAAGGTAAACAGCCCCATATACATAAGACCGATCTTGAAAGGACCAAAAGGAATGAGGGTTTATCTTTTCCATATTAGGCAGTCAATATACAATATTTATTATTGCTGTTATATTTTGATACCTCAGGCGATCATCTCTCTTGGGTAGAAATTGAATTGTTTTACTAAAAATTTAGCTATGTTGGCCTGTTACCATGCTGTATGTCTAAATTTAAAAAAATCTATCTTAATCAAAACAGGCAGGATGTCATGGTCCACATTGGTACCAATAACATAGACGGGAAAAAGGATGAGGTCATGAAGAGAGAATATAAGGAGTTAGGAAGGAAGCTTAATGAGTGATACTAGCTCAGTAATGACATCAGTAGTGATCTTCCTCTTTATCATTTGAAACATAGGCTTCCATGGATACATTTAGGATCTCAGCTATGCCAGTTGGTATTCAGAATATCTTACTTTTAGTATTGTGTAAGTAGAAATAAAGGAGTGTACTTGATTTCCATAACCAGCAGGACAACCATGGCATGTCAATTTGCCAAATGGTCCATCTTCCTGAAGAGAGACTGAAAAGTAAAAACTGCTGCTGTGTGATTGAGGCATTGAGGTTGAGGGTGTCCATTGGTAGGAAGAGGCAAGCATGAGAACAGGCCTGTCTGGAACATGTGGCAAGAGGAAACCTGGCACAATTTCATTAGCTTTCAAATGTGAATCAGTAGAACTTGCAGAGAAACAGTCATGATTCAATTATTTAATTTTATACACCCTGACCTATGGACAGCCTGGTTGGTGTCACAGTTGCCCCAATGCTGTTACAGCACCAACGATCAGGTCCAGGTTTCGAATCACGCACTGTCTGTACATTCTTCCAGTGTCTGCGAGGATTTCTTTCAGGTGCTCCGGTTTGCTCCCACTATTCGAAATGTGCCGGGGCTTGTTTGTCAATTGGACAGCGCAGGTTTGTGGGCCAAAGGGGCCTTTTTCAGTGGTGTGTCTAAATTTATTTTTTTATATTTGACCCTGAATGACAGTGACATAAAAGTGAATTACTAGATGTCAGTAAAAATTTTTCTTTAGTAAACTAATTTCCAATGATTCTTACATGTTATGTTTTATATTTCAAATACTTGTCTGTTTGAAAATGTATTGATGCTGTGTAGCATGAATAAAAGCTCTCTCAACTGAAGGGAGAACAAACGCTTTTATTAGCTCATAACTATGGGTCGGGTTTCACAGTAGTCTTCAGAAGGGTGAAAAACCAGGTTTGTATGTGGGCAAAAGGGGGCGGAGCTGGGAGGTGGAGCCAATAATCAGCACAACACCCTACCAGTGGAGCCCAGTTCACTGCATTCACCCCTTCCAGTAGAATTTAGGGTCTGTGAATGAAGATAGAGAACATGGGTTCAGAAACAAATGGTTAAAAAAATATAGAGTTATTTACAAATTTACAGATTTAAGGATATCCAGGGGTCTGGAGATCCTGCAGGAGCACCTTAGCATTGGGAGGGCTTGGGCTCCTTGGGTTTTCTGCTCCCCTTGTGAGGGAGGAGTGGCGGGCGGGGTCTCTTGCTCAACGGTGGAGGAGGATGCACTTTCCTCCTGAACCGGATTCCCTGAGGCCCTGACTGGGAGTGGCGAGAATGAGCTGCATGGCTCGCAGGGCACCTAAGGCAATTGACCTTCTGTTACGATGGGTGCCAGGTCCCTGATGGAGACGGTGTCCCCCCTATCATCCGGGTACTCCACATAGGTGTACGTGGGATTGGCCTGGAGCAGTTTCGCCATTTCCATCAGGCTGTCAGTCTTGCTTCTCCTCACATGCTTCTTGAGAAGGATTGGACCCGGAGTGGTGACCAGGTTGGGAGAGTAATTTCTGACGCCGAGCTTCTTTCAAAAGTGAATAGGATTTCATGATGAGTAGCGTTGGCGCGATACATAGTAGTGATTGGATGGAATGCAGTGCCATGGGGAGGACTTCCTGCCAACGTGAGTCTGGAAGGCCTTTTGACTTCAGGGCCATTTTGACAGTGTTCCAGACCATAGCATTCCCCTTATCAACCTACCCGTTGTAGGTTGTAGCTAGTAATCCTGCTTCTTGCCAGCAAGTGCTGCCGCAACTCGTCACTCATAACGGATGAGCCCCGGTCACTATGAATATAGCTGGGATACCCAAACAGAGCAAAAATGGAGTCTAGGGCCTTCATGACTAATGAAATGAATGTGAATGAATATGGAAAAGCGAACAGGAAGTGGGAGTACTCATCAATGACAGAGAGGAAGGTGTTCCTGTTCGTGGAGGGGGGAGGTCCCTTAAAATTGACACTGAGCTGTTCAAAAGTCCTGGATTACTTGATCAGGTGTGCCCTTTCGGGGCAGTAGAAGTGTGGCTTGCACTCTGCACAGACCAGGCAAGACCTGGTCTTTCCCTGACATCTTCCATGGAGTAGGGCAGATTGCGCGCCTTGACAAAATAAGCCATGTAGGTGGTCCCTGGATGGCAGAGATCATTATGCAGAGACTGCAGTTGACCGGTGTGTACAGAGGCACAGCTTCCTCTGGATAAGGCCTCTGGAGGGTTGTCAAGGGCTCCTGGCCGATAGGTGATGTCATAATTGTAGGTGGAGAGTTCGATCCTCCACCTTCCAATCTTGTCATTTTTGATTTTATCCTCTTGACATTATTAAACATGAATGTGACCGAGCATAAATCTTCTACCAGCCAAGTAGTGTCTCCAGTGCTTTACAAATTTTACAATGGCTTGAACCTCCTTTTCCACTAATGGGTTCTGGAGCTTGTGGCCTTGTAATGTCTGAGTAAAAAATGTAACAGGCCTGCCTGCCTGGTTGAGAGTAGCGGCCAGAGCTACATCTAAAGTGTCACTTTCCATTTGGAAAGGTACAATTTTGTACATTTCCTGCACAGGATACGGCAGCCATTAGGACAGGGGTAGCAGGAGCAGTCAGGCCTTGGAAGGAGAAATCTGGGTGGGCGAGCCCACTGGCTTTGAGATTCCCATTCTCGAGATTGGCGGATCCAGCGATTTGGCCATCTTGACATGGCTAGCCAGGTCCTTCTTTCCTGACTCAAACAGTCGCTGCCTCATGTACCTTGAGTGGACCCCTGCAACTAGAGTGTCCCGGATCTGTTCTTCCTCACAAACGCAGCCCATAGCGACTTCATACCTGCACTACTTGGCAAGTGTCTACAGATCCAGCAGGTAGTCATCAATGGCCTCTCCTGGTTGCTGGCGACGTAGAACGAGTCAGTGCCTCATTCTGTGACTTCAGGTACTGAGCCTTCAACACCTTAATGGCAGCATCATATGTAGAGCAGTCCCTAATAACTGCATACTCTTTTGGTCCAACCCTCAAAATGAGTGTGGACCTCCTGAGTTAATCGGTGTGGAAGACATCTCAGGTCATGTTCAGGTAGGCCTTGAAGCAGTCTCCTAGTATGTGAAGTCCTCAGCTGTGTCGGGGGACCAGTTGGAACAAAAGGTAGGAAAGCTGGAAAAGGATTTGTAAAGTAAATCTTCTGAAGAAAAGAAAGGGCAATTAATTAGTAAAAAAACTCCAATATAATATTATTCAAATATATATAAAACTGTAAAATTAATTCAAAGGACAAAAAGGAGATATTATGAATTAGGAGAAAGTACTTATAAGGTTCTTGCATGGCAATTGAAAGCAGAACAGTCATCTAGAACAATTAATGCAGTGAGAAAAAGTTTGGATGGGATTATGATTTAAACTACAAGAAATTAATGATTTATTTAAAGATTTTTAATCTGAATTATACCAATTGGAGTCAGTTCAGAATGAGAAAAAGATTAATATGTAGCAGTAGCTGCACTGCTCCTGCAGTAACACACACAACCAGATGGGTTGAGCTCAGTGAGCAGACTAGTTTATTGCAGGCTGCTGGGCTTCACTTATACTCCCAGCCTGGACTTGGCTAAGAACCACACTGAGGGTGCTGGCATCACCCGGGCTCCACATGGTCTCCCAGCGTGGGCTTCTTAGCCCCATGCTGGAAGGAAGGGAAACCCCCAATGATGCCATTTTGGCCGGCTGCCCCGCCACGTGGCTTACAAGTGGGGCCGGTTTGCCTGCCTCGTGATGAGCCGCCACAAATACATTTTTATCTCAAATAAATTTATCTAATTTAAATGCTCAAGAGCAAAGGGATTTGAGTTCTCCTTTAATGGCAAGGGGTTGGGGGGGGGGGGTGGTGGGGAGTGTAGTGAGGTAATGAATTCATTACAAATAAATTTCCAGTGGAAATTCCTGTAGAAATTTTTTTAAAGAAATTTAAATATCTTTTAGTACCTCCATTTATGTGTTAAATTAAGTGTGAAGGTACATTCTCTGCCAGATTCCTTTTCAACTGCAATTATTAGCAAAAAAGGATACAAAAGAAGGATAGAGACCCATTGAAGCCGGTATCATATGGACCAATTTCATAATTAAATGCTGATTAGAGGATAGTTACTGAAGTATTAGAAAAGATTGGTAAAGTACTTTCCTAAGTTAATACACATAGACGAAAATGGATTTATTAAAATGGAAATCTGCAGACAATAAGACAAGGTTGATTTGTTTAATACATTTAACTCAAAAGAGGGATAATTTGAGTGTGGCAGTAGCTTCAGATGCAGAAAAAACATTTGACAGTTTAGAATGGGATTTCCTCTTCAAAGTTTTGGAAAAATATTGGATCGATATTTATAAATTGGGTTAAAACATTATATAAGAATCCCAATATGAAGGTGGTGACTAATGGTCAAGTTTCAGAATCTTTTTGGTTAACTAGGTCAAGTCGGCAACGTTGCCCATTGTCACATGCTTTGCTTATTTTGCAATTGAACCTTTGGCTGAATTAATAAGACTGGATTCTAAGTTACATGGTATTAAGGTGAATCAAGAAGAATGTAAAATAATAGTCTTCTTTTATGCTGATTTCAGTCAAGCTGTTATTAAACATTGTAAAGAATTTAATTCTGCTAAAGCTGTTTTGTGGAAGGAAGGATATAAATTGCTTTTCAATATCTTGCCATTCTTAAAATCTTTCATGGAGATTTTTAATCTCAGTTCTTTAGCGATGATGTTGAAGCTCTCACATTTGCTAATTCTCTACAATAATAAACAGATGGAAGGTCAAGAAGGTTTTTTCAACAGTCGGCACCAGCTCAGAAGGAGAAGAAGAATGATATACAAAAGAGGGGATCTCAACTGCTGGTTGAAATTGACCTTGATGATGATCAAGTTAATAGATACTTGGAAGGAGCTTATCATGCTTATCATACTTGAAATGATTTGTTGATTTTTTTTGTTCTGTTCAGTGGGGGGGGGGGTGGTTTGGCTACTGATCCTTCCGAAGTCATTGGCCACCTTGTAGCACTGATCACTCCCATACAATTGAGGGAGGTAATACTGTAGTTCAGTATTTTTTTCTCTTTTGGGGGGGGATTTATGTATGGTTTTTTTTCTTTCTTTTTTCTTCTTTTTTTATGTGTGTGTATTTGCCACGGAAAGGAGTTCCACCATGTATGGTAAGGTGGTTTTTGTGATAAACTGAAATGATGGCTAATTTAAATTTTGCTACTGTTAATGTTAACAGGCTCAATAAGCCGATTAAGAGAAAAAGAGTATTGGCATATATTAAAAAGTTGAAGGTTGATGTTGCTTTTTTGCAAGAAATGCTTTTGACTGAGAAGGAACATCAGAAATTGAAGAGACTGGGTTGGTCAAGTTATAGCATCTTTGTTTAATTCCAAATCAAGAGGTGTAGCTATTTTGATTAATAAAACTTAACTTTTACATTGGAATTGGTTACTGAATCAGTTGGTAAACTTTTAGTTGTTCATTGTAATTTTTTTTTTCTGAATCATGGACTTTGATGAATATTTATGCCCATGATATAGAAGATGAGAAATTTATGTTGGATTCTTTTTTTTTAATTTGAATCAGACATATGATGAAGTTATTGTTGGAGGTGATTTTAATTGTTGTTAGATAAATCTCCATAAACAGTATTTATTACAAAAAATGGCAAAACAATTATAGTCGTTAATGAAAGATATGAATTTAGTTGGTATTTGGAGGAAATTGAATCCTAAAGAGAAAGATTTTTCATTTTATTCATTTTGGCGATTCCTATTCAAGAATAGATTTGTTTTTGCTATCAGCACAATTACAAGATCATGTGTTAGCAGCTGAATATAAGAGTAGAATTTTGTCTGATTATTCTTTGTTATTAATAACATGTACAGTCTCAGAGAGGATTGATACTACATGTAAATAGAGATTTAATTCTTTGTTGTTAAAAAATGTAGTTTTGTAATTTTATATGAGTTCAAATAGTTTTTTTGAAAACAAATATGGATTCAGTTAATAGTAAATTTGTTTTCTGGGATGCTTTAAAAGCATATTTGAGGGGACAAATTTATTAGTTTTACAAATAAAATTAAGAAACAACATGTAGCTGAAGTATGTTAGAGAAGGAGAGATTTTAGAAAAAGATTTACAGCAGAATTCAATGGAGGTTAAGAAGATTAATATAAAATTATGGCATAATTCATTACAAACATATGTTTGAGAAGTTACTACAGAGAATTAAACAAAGATATTATGAATTAGGGGAAAGAGCTTGGCAATTAAAAATGGAACAAGTTTCAAGAACAATAAATGCTATTAGAAAGGGTTCAATGATTAGATATAAACAGGAGATTAATGATGTGTTTAGGGAAATTTATGTAAAATCATACACATCTGAGGTTGAGAAAGATGAATCTAAAATTGAAAATATTTTTAATCTGACCGTAATTTACCTTCTTTGAGTAGTATGGATGTTAAAGATTTGGATGCTCCGAGAGAGGTAACAGATGCACTTCAATCTATGCCAAATCAAATGTCTCCTGGTAATGATGGCTTTATTTCTGAATTTTATAAATATTTCATGATTTATTAATTCTGTTATTGATGGAAATATTGAAACAGACAACAGGGGTTCTTTCTTTTCCAGATTCATTCTTTCAGGCAATTATTACAGTTATTTTTTTTAAAATGATCAGATCTGTCGAAAGCAGGGTCTTATAGACCAATTTCATTGTTCAGTGTTGATTATAAGGTTGTAATGAAGGTTCTAGATAATGGATTGACTAAATGTTTACCAGATTTAATTCATTTGGATCAGGTGTGTTTTATTAAAAATCGTTATTCATTAGATAATATTGTGAAGTTGATTTCTTTGATTAATATTTTCGTGAGGAATCCAACCTACCAATGGTTATTTCATTGGATGCAGAAAAGGAGTTGAGTGGAGTTTTTTATTTAAAGTTTTGGATAAATTTAAATTTGGCCCAGTATTTATTTACTGGTTGGATTAAGGCCTTATATAGAAGTCCTACTGCTAGAATTGTGACAAATGGACAGTTATCTTTACCTTTTATGTTGACTAGATCGACTAGACAAGGCTGCCCTTTGTCGCCAGCTCTCTTTGCATTAGTTATTGAACCTTTGGCTCAGATGATTAGATAAGATCGTAATATTAAAGGTATTATTGAAATATGATGAATTTTAAAATTAATTTATTTGCGGATGATGTTTTGATATATTTAACAGAACATCAGAATTTCTTGAAGCAGTTACACAATAGATGGGAACAGTATGATGAAATATCAGGTTATAAAATTAACTGGGAAAAAAGTGAGATTATACCATTATCAGCAATGGATAATTCTTTTTGTAAACATATTGTTAAATTTAAATGGTCGGATCAGATTAAGTAGTTAGGTGTTAAGGTAGATAGTAATTATAGACATTTGTATGAATTAAACTATTTACCATTACTTTCTGAAATTAAAAATGATGAATCAATGGAAAGATTTACCAATTATATTAATAGGAAAAATTAATTGTATTAAAATGAATATATTTCCTAGGACTCAGTATTTATTTCAATCTAACCCTTGTAAGATTCCAAAAATCTTTTTTAAAGATTAGAATTTTATGGGGAGAACTTTTTTATGGAGGGATAAAATGGCAAGGGTATCTTTACAAAAATTAACTTGGAAATAGAAATTAGGAGGTTTACAACTTCCAAATTTTCAAAATTATTATGATGTGGCACAATTGAAATTTATTAATATAATGTTTGATTTGGAAAAATAATTGATATGGGCTAATATTGAATGATCTCAAATTGGTGAGAAGAGGATGGATCAGTTTATTTATAGATGAAATCCTAAGTTATTGAGTAGCTATAATTTACCTGTTTTGAAACATTTAATGGGATTATTGTATAAAATAAATGAAATTATAGGTACTCAAGGGAAGATTTCAGGCAAAACTCGTTTGTATCATAATAAGCTTTTTCTCTTTACACTTAATAATCAACCTTTGAAGTTATGGGATCAAAAGGTATTAAATTTGTATAAGATTTTTATGAAGCTGGATATTTTATTTCTTTTCAAAGTATGAAAGAGAAATATGATATACCTTCAAATACTCTTTTTTTTCTTATATCAAATTAAAGCTTTATTGTTGGATAATTTTGGGCATACTTTACAGTTACCAGATGATCTAAGTTTGAAATTTTACTTACAGAGGATGGTAAGAAGGGATTTATATCTGAGATGTATCTTTATTTCAGAATAAGATGCCTAAGTTGGATTTTCGTAAATCTAAATTGAAATGGGTAAAATATTTTAGAATACTTATTCATCAAGATGATTGGATGAATTTAATATGACTAAAATTATAAATGTTAGGTATTGATTAGTTTATTATAATTTTATTCATTAATTATATTTAACTCTGGAAAAATTAAGGAGATATAATTTGATTTCAGATTTATGTTTTAGATGTCAGAAGGAAGTACATTCCTTTTTCATTCTACTTGACTATGTGAAACAGTAAAGCTGTTTTGGAACTTTTAGAAGTTATTTTGAAAGTGAAACTTTCAAATCTTTTAGTATTTTTGTTGAGTAACATTAAAAGGTTGAGTTTAAAATTAAGATAAAATAGATTTCAACTTACATTTTTGAGATTGGCCTTAGCTGTGTTTCAAGATCAAACCAGCAACCACAAAGAAGGCATGTCACACAGGGGTAAAGATGAATAATTACTATATTAACAAAAAGTCACCTTCAAACTTTAATTCAAAATCCCCCCTTTTATAACAATGCCCACTGGTTAATATACAAATTTCTATAACAGTGTAAAACTAATAAATAACCCAGCCTAAATATTACATATTTAATTGAAGTCTAAGTTATATTTCCTACCAGCCCACAGAAAAAAATTTAGACACATAACAAACACAAAACACATAAGACTCACAAAACTTCGATTACAATTGAAATAAAGATCGTAAACAAAATTCAGTGTTTTTGGTAAACTGAAGCCAAAAGACCTTTGAGAGAGAGAGAGAGAGAGAGAGAGAGAGAGAGAGAGAGAGAGAGAGGAGAGGAGAGGAGAGGAGAGGAGAGAGAGAGGAGAGGAGAGGAGAGAAGAGGGAGAGAGAGAGGAGAGAGAGAGAGAGAGAGAGAGAGAGAGAGAGAGAGAGAGAGAGAGAGAGAGAGAGAGAGAGAGAGAGAGAGAGAGAGAGCCCAAAATTCAAAGTGGTCTTCTTGTGTTGCTTGCCTAGAGAGGAACAATGACTTGGTCCGGATCCTTCCGGCTGCCTTCGGAATGTTCCTCACTTTTACAATGCCCAACATTTTAAACTGCTTCCTAGACAATGACTCTGCTGGGGTCTTCTTCCACTCCACAGCCACACCCAGTGGTGGTTTGTCTTCCAAGTCCAGAAATTTCTAGATCATCTTCTGCACATGCCTAGCCCATCTCCCATTCTCTCAGCAGTCCACCTCACCGTGGCGCTATAAGGCAAACTGTCACTTTCCAACACAAAACCACCCAACACATTGGCAAATACACAACACAGAACTTTGTAACAGCTGTAGCTAGGAAATGTGTGGCAATTACTTGGAAAAATGAAACTGATTTGAGTATTCAGAGATGGCATACAGAGATGAGGTCTTATATTCCGTTGGAGAAAATAACATATAACTTACATGATAATTATTTTTTTAATCATACAACTTGGAGCCATTAATTGGATTATATGGGTCTGAGTTTTTGAATCCCCTGGCTGCATGGGGAGGGTGTTTCTCTAATCCATAGTAATTAATTGATGGATTTTGTTATTATGGTTAATCTCCTCTTCTTTCCTTCCTTTTCTGTGGGGTAGGTTAGTGGGAGGTGGGGTTGGGTGGGTGGGTTGAGGGGGTAGGGGATTATAGGGGGTTAGTTTTGTATAAATATGCCATGTATATATTTTTTGCTTTATTCATTAACTGTATATTATTTTGAATATACATCATGGTTTTTAATAAATAAAACATTCAAAAAAGATGATTTATAGTAATGAAATGTATCTGAACTTTTGTGGTTTTAAATAATTTTTTTTTAAAAAGGGTTGTAATCTTGGGATTGCTGCCTGAGCCACACGCCAGAGAAAGCAGGATTGAGAAGATGCGGCAGATGAATGTGTGGCTGAAGAGTTGGTGCAGAGGGCAGGGATTCAGATTTCTGGATCATTGGGATCTCTTCTGGGAAGGTCTAAAAAAAGGATGAGCTGCACCTGAACTGGAGGGGGACTGTTACATAGACAGTAACCACTTCCTGTTATGTCTGAAACCACATCCCAATCAGGTGTGAGCCCACCAGCCAGAGCACGCACTCCCATTGGCCAGCCCTATACCTCACAGCCTCAGTTGAGCAAGGCAAGTCATAAAACTTGACCACCTCAGTTTTACTTCCTCTTTGCCATGTAGTTGCAGGTAAGGGACGAGCAACCCCTTAAGCTAACCTTAAGACACAGTTGGTACCAATATTGTAGACGTGCTCCCAATTATCGGGGTACAGGAGCATGTATACCCCTGTAGGTAGCCCACGTGTAGGATAACCTCCATAGTCAGAATCCCCTTCCCGACGGGGTCGGAGGCCTGTTGCATTCCCTCCTCCTCTCTCCTGGAACTGCCACTGATTGCATTCTCCCTCCAGGTTTAGGTTCCAACTGCTTGTAAATTGCTAATTACTTTGCTGTTACTGTTAATTGGTCCCAAATTGCACTGTGTTGCTGAAGTAGCCAGCCTGTTTCAGTGTCAATAAAGCCTTTAGTTATCCATTCCCTGTGTGTGGACTCATTTCCTTCTGAACCCCAAATGAATCGCAACACAACCAATGGCGCTGCAAGCAGTGTTCAGGAGACCATGACCAAGTACAGACCAATTCACTATGTGGGAGTGGGGAGTTGCACTACCTGTTTACGAGCTGCTACCCTGGGTGTTGCGAGCTGTGGGGTGTCTGTGCACTTACTGGAGGAGCTGGGAGGCCCGATGATGCTGATGGATTTGGTCAGTTAGCGGCGTGGCTGGTGGAACGCACTAGGTTGGTTGACCGGTCATCCTGAGCAGACCCCTGTGGGCAGAAACTGAGCCCCCACGTGGCCTCCCTTTTGGAGGATTTGTGCCTCCCTGGGACCAAGGGGACTGGTAGGACAGACAATAATCTGGCTTTTGTTAGCAGAAACTCATGGTACAATAATGAAAGACAATAGGTGCATACACAGTTATACCCAAGGGGAGTATCCTTAACAGTAGAGATAATGCACAGCCAATGTTAGTATAGCAAGGCTCGCCAGAGGGGAGACAGGCAGCTTGGCAGACATTCACCACAATGACTGCTAGCATTGATGCCAAGGTAAAAATGCAGTGCATTGGAAGAGGCCCAACAATGCAGCATCCAGGATACTGAGAGGATTGAGTTCATGGTCACAGAGCGCAGATCCACACAGATGCACTGGAGAACGCCATCACCCAAGTGGATCAGATGGAGGTTAACTGTACCAAAGCCTCCTGCGACTTATCAGCACGTGGCAGCTCCAGTAAGCCTGGGTGGCAGGTTGACCCATGGACTGGAGATGGGGACATTTGGATGGCCAATGATGTCACTGTGGAGGCTGAGTCTGAGTATGCATGTCCCCCTCCCCACTGCCCAACCGATGACCATGCAGTCACAGGTCTGCCATGCAAGTAGATGACCTTGTTGTACACCTACAGATTCAAAGGTATGACGTTGTGGCCATCACTGAGTCAGGGCTCAATGATGGATGTGAATGGGAGCTGAATATCCAAGGGTACACACTGTATAGGAAAGATAGGCAGGTAGCTAGAGGGGGTGGTTTGGCCCTGATCGTAAACAATGCTATTAACTCACTAGAAAGAAGGGACATGGGGACAGATGGGGTAGAATCCGCAAGGGTTGAGTTAAGAAATGGGAAGGGTTAAAGGACCCTATTGGCAGTTATTTACAGGCCACCAAAAAGCAACTGGGAAGTAGACCACGAGTTACAGCTGGAAATAGAAAAAGCATGTTAGAAGGAGAATGTCAAAATAATTATGGGGGATTTTAACATGAAAGGGGATTGGGAAAATCAGGAAGGTTCTGGATCTCAGGAGAGAGTTTGTAGAATGGCTACAGGATGGCTTTTTGGAACAGATTGTCAATAAGTCTTCCAGGGGAACAGCAGTTTTGGTTGGGTGATGTTTAATGAACCTGAGCTGATTGGGGAATTAAAGGTCATGGAACCCTTAGGAAGTAGTGATTTAGTTCAGTATGGTTGAGTTCAGTTTTAAATCTGAAAAGGGTATCAAGTGTGTCAATATTTCAGTGGAACATAGGGAATTACAGTGGCCCAAGTTGACCCGAAAAGTCAGCTAGATGGAAGGACGGATATTTCTACACAAAATAAGAAAAGTGCAGGACAGATATATTCCAAGTAAAAAGAAAATTATGAATAAAAAAATAGAACAAATGTGGCTAACGAGAGAGATTAAGGCTAAAATAAAAGCAAAAGGGAGGCAGACAACGAAGCAAAAATTAGTGAAAAAACAGAGGACTGGGAAAATTTTATAAACTTACAGAAAGAGACAAAGAAAGTTGTTAGGAAAGCAGTGCATGAATTATGAAAGGAAGTTGGCAAATAACATACAGAAGGATTTTGAGTTTAAAAAACAAGATTAAAATAGAGACATGGGAAGATAGAGGACCGATTGAAAATGATGCTGGAGAAATTATAATGGGTAACAAAGAGAAGGCAGAGGAACTAAATGAGTATTTTGCATCAGTCTTCACTGAGGAGGACAATAGCAATGTACCTGATGGTCAGAGATCTCTGGGAATAGAATTAAGTACAGTCAGGATTACTGGAGAGATAGTGCTTAGTAAGCTGAATGGACTGAAGGTAGATAAGACTCCAGGACTGGATGAGGTGAACCCATGGGTTCTGAAAAAGGTGGCTTTGGAGATTGTGGAGACATTGGAATTGATTTTCCAGAAATCAATAGGCTCTGGCATGGTTCCAGAGGTTTGGAAGGTCACAAATATAGTTCTGCTGTTTAAGAAAGGAGGGAGGCAGAAAAAAGGAAATTATAGGCTTATGAAATACCTCGAGGTGCATGACATGATAGGTCCAAGCCAGCATGGGTTCATGAAGGGAAGATCCTGCCTGACCAACCTACTGTAATCTTTTGAGGAAATCTCAAATATGATGGACAAGGGAGAGGCTGTGGACCTTGTGTATTTGTATTTTCAAAAGGCCGTCAATAAGGTGCCACAGAAGAGGCTGTTTAATAAGATGAGAGCCCATGGAATTACTGGAAAGATATTAGACTGGGTGGAGCATTGGCTGATAGGTAGGAAGCAAAGGGTGGGAATAAAGGGATCCAGTTCCGGTTGGTTGCTGGTTACCAGTGGTGTTCTGCAGGCGTCAATGTTGGGGCCGCTTCTTTTCACAATGTGTATTAGTGAGTTGGATTATGGATTGAATGATTTTGTGGCGAAGTTTGCAGATGACACCAAGGTAGATAGTGGAGTAGGAAGTGTTGAAGGAACTGAAAGGTTGCAGAGACACTTGGACAGTTTAGCAGAGTGGGCAAAGAAATGGCAGATAAGATCCAATGTTGAGAAATGTACTGTTGGACATTTTGGAAGAGGAAATAAACAGGCAGATTATTATTTGGATGGGGAGAAAAGTCAAAATTTAGAAATGCATAGGGACTTGGGAGTCCTCATGCAGGATAACCTAAAGGTTAACCACCAGGTTGGATCGGCAGTAAAGAAAGTGAATGCTATGTTGGCAATCATTTCAAGAGGAATAGTTCATAAGAGTAAAGAGGTTCCATGGGGCACTGGTGAGAGCTATTCATTGGAGTATAGAAGAACGAGAGGGGATCTCATTGAAACATTTTGAATGCTGAAAGGATTGAACAGAGTAGATGTGAATAAGATGTTTCCCTTGGTGAGCGAATCTAGAACAAGAATAGAAGATACCCATTTAAAACAGAGATGAGGAGAAATTTCTTTAGCCAGAGGATCATGGATTTGTGGAATTCATTGTCACATACAGCTATGGAGGCCCAAACATTGGGGGAATTTAAAGAGAGATTGATAGGTATCTAATTAGTCAAGGTATTAAGGGATAGGCCAGAATTTGGAACTAGATCTGAGAACGTTTTAGCTTAGACTGGATTTGCAGAACAGACTCAATGGGATGAATGGCCTACATATGTTCTTTTATCTTGTGATCTCCAGAAATAATTGACAGTAAAATATTCTCCAGTCTGTGGGCCAATATTTTAGACAACATTTTTCATCAACATTAAGTAAAGAAATAGGCCAATAAGAAGCACATCCAAGTAGATCATTCCCCTTTTCAGAATACAAGCTTTATTAAAAGATGATCAAAGATTCCCCTGTTTAAATGAGTCATTAAAGTTGGGGCATTGACCAAGTTAGAGAAGGATTTAAAAAATTCCTCAGGGAATCCATCAGGACTTGTAGATTTACCTGATTGCAAAGAAGAAATTCCTCTTGGGAAATATATGCCTCCACACTTGTATGTTTATTCTGAGAGAGCATAGTGAAATTTAGGTGATCCAAAAAGTCCATCATTAAGCTATTATTATTATTAGATTCGGAAGTATACAATCTGGAGTAAAATTTTCCAAAGGTATCATTAATTTTAGAATGAGCCATACCATCATCCATCTGAATCTGAGTCATGTGTCTCTTAGATTACTGGATTTTTCACCATGAATTTAAAATTGACTTTTACTCTTCAGAAGTTGCTGTTCAATGGGAAACGTAGAAAATATCAAATTTAGTCTTGTTAAACTCTCTACATATACAATTCAGAGGTTTTAATTTGTTTAATTTGCTTGATTAAATCTAATCTTTCCTTATTCGTTTTTTTTACATTAGCCATATAAGAAATAATTTGTCCTCTAAGATATGCTTTTATACTGTCCCAGATAATCAAGTTAGAAACTTGAAGAAGAATTTATATTAAAGAAAAACTTAATTTGGTCTTCCATAAATTTCAAAATATCATTATCTGAAAGTAAGGGAGAATTAAAATGCCAGGAAAATTCAAAGACAAACTAATAGGAGCATGGTCAGATATCACTCTTCCTTGAAATTCTCATGATTTAGTTGATTAAATCAATTGATCATCAATTGAAAAATAGTCAATCCAAGAGTAAGAATGAAGAACACTAGAGAAAAATGAGAGGGTGAAAAAAATGCCAAATATCTGAAATACCAAAATGTGTTAAAAGAATGAATTACAGCAGCAGATTTACTCAAGAGTGGCAAGTTTAGGGGATGAGTGATCCAGAACAGTATTTAGCCAACAAATAAAATTTCCTCCCAACACCAGTGAGTACATCAGGAAAGGCTGAGAAAAAAATATCTTTCAAAAAATTCCAGATAATCAGTGTTCAGGTCATTTTATTATATAGTTTATCTGTAGGAATAATATACTGACCATATTTATATAGTACGATGACATACAAAAGGAATATTCTGGATAATTAAAATAGAAACTCACCTGACTTTAGCATCAGATGAAGAATGAAAAAATTGTCCTTACCATTTTGACATATTCTGGCCTTATCACAATTTCTGATATGAGTTTCTTGAAGGAAAACAATTTCTGCCTTTAAATGCCTGACATGAGCAAACACTCTTCTGTATTTAATTGTACTATTTAACCCTTTAACATTCCAAGAGATAAATCTGGTTAGATTAATCATGAGTCTTAATTAATTTTATGAAACCGATCAGGCACAGTTTGTCACCATTCCCCTTGAATCCATGTAATAGCGTGGTTATATAAAGCATGAAGCCAAAGGAACTTTGCAAACCTTGCTCTTTAGACTCAAACATCCACCCCCCAAAATACCAGCACTGAAAGTTGCTAAACAGAACAGCAATAAGCTCAAAAAATGCAATTCAAACCCTTATACTTTTGCTGATGAATCTAAGTATAGTTCCTTATTTTAAAAGAATAATTAATAACTCTTCTGAGACAATTAAAAAATTATATAAAAGATAAAACAAAGAGAAAATTAAAAGGTTTGCAGCAAAGAAATACAAGTAGTCTCCTTTCCACTATCAGAAGAAAAAAATAC
Organism: Narcine bancroftii; assembly: GCF_036971445.1. Classification (NCBI taxonomy): domain Eukaryota; kingdom Metazoa; phylum Chordata; class Chondrichthyes; order Torpediniformes; family Narcinidae; genus Narcine; species Narcine bancroftii. The sequence continues at coordinate 63,009,342 of NC_091477.1, read as the reverse complement.
GCTGATGCATTAAATTCATCAAAACCTCTAAACTGAGAGCATTCAAAATAAAACCATATCATAAATAATTTAAGAAAAACATCTTAGAATATAAAGGTCCACTTATTACATTTCAAGCTCAATAAAACAGGTATTAAAACCTTTATAAGATTTTCTGCACTTTAAATAGACTACGCGTGCACATTATTTTAACGTTGGCTCTATTTTCCCACAATCAGTTAATAAACTAAGCACACAGCTCTATTTTTCCACGTTTGGATAATAAACTACTTACACTTCATTACTTGCACAATTGATAAATGAATAACCAAAATAGGTCATTACTAAATCATTAATAAGTAAAATTAATATATTAGATTTAAATCTTTACTGTCAGAAAGAAACTAAATAATCTAAAATAAAAAAAGAAAAGACAAAATTATTAAACAATTTATCAAACAAAACATTACCCCTTCAATTATCGAAAAGAAGAGAACAGGTCAACTTCCCCTATTCAAATCATTACCACAAAAGCTTCAGATACCAACGATGTGTTCATGTTAGACTGGAAAGTTGAAGGAGATTCATTCAAAACTTTGTGTGTCTCTTCTACTGATTTCATAAATTCCCTGTGACTGTCTTTGAAAGTGATCTGCAGATTAGTTGGATATACACAAGGTGGGTTTGAATCCTTTCTTGTACAGTTCAGTAATGACCTCTTTATATTCTTTTTGCATATTCATGACTTCACAACAGTAGTCTGCAATGAGTCGAATTTGTTGCCCCTTGTAAGTCAGATTTATTCTCTGACAAACCTCCCGGATAACATGATCCTTTACTTGATGATAACAAAACTGGAGGATTACCAAACGTGAGCGGTGTCCCGAAGTTGGCTTGGGAGCTAAGGCCAGATGAGCTTGGTCAAGCTCAGGTTTAGTAGAAAAAAAATCCCTTCCAAACATCTCCATGAATAAATTTGAAATGAGCTCAGTCAGCTGGCCATTTTCCATGTCCTCTTCTATTCTCCACATCAACCACTTTCAAAGCTAACTTGAGGTTGTTAGCAGACATTTCAGAACAAAGAGTTTCTAGATTGTCAACACGTTCATTAACTGACTCCAAACCAACTACCAAGCAATCGTCAATTGCTCCTATCAACTGTAAAACCTTTTCAAGTGTAGATTTAATTTTTCATTGACTTTCTTTTACCATTGCAGTTATTTTCCATGTATGTTTGTTCAACATATCAGAAATGAAGTCTGCGGACTAAGTGACTGTCTCTTCCTCCTTTTTGCCTTCTTTGCCGTTTTTTGCTGTCTTATCATTTCTTGTAGCAGCCATTTTGAAATATAGCAATATTAATTAGTGAATAGGCAAAGTATAAAGGAACTTAGTTAAAAATTAAAGGAGCATGAATGGGAAAACTTTCAAAATGAACAGAAGAATCTAGCTACTGCCAGAGGTCCTACCATCACATACATTTCACCGTGATAGAAACGCAATCCCATCACCAACCTTTTTCACCACATTCATTTTACCGTGATAGAAATGCAATTCCGTCGCCAACCTTTACCACCTCATTCATTTCATCGTGATAGAAACACAATTCCATCACCAACCTTTACCACCACATTCATTTCATCATGATAGAAATGCAATTCCATCACCAACCTTTACCACCACATTCATTTCATCATGATAGAAATGCAATTCCACCGCCAACCTTTACCACCTCATTCATTTCACCATGATAGAAACCAATCCCATCTCTGTCCTTTATCACCACATTCATTTCACCGTTAGAAATGCAATCCCATCTCCGACCTATACCAACAATTAATTTCACCGTGATAGAAACACAATCCCATCTCCAACCTTTACCACCACATTCATTTCACCATGTGAGAAACACAATCCCATCTTTGACCTTTACCACCACATTCATTTCACCATGAGAGAAATTAATCCCATCTTCGATCTTTACCACCGCAATCCTTTCACTGTGTGAGAAATTTAATCGCATCTCTGACCATTACCACCGTATTCATTTCACAGTGATAGTAACACAATCCCATCTCTGACCTTTACTACTGAAGCGAGTGCCCATAAAAAGGGACATGTAAGATCATGTGAAGGGAAAATTCTCTTTTAAGGTGTAAACATTGAGGGAGTATTGGAAGTGCAATGATGTGTTAAATCATGAATAGCCTTTAGTAAGTCCGAAGATGTGGGGACAGAGCAGCAGAATGAAGGATTTGAGCCACTTCAAGAAGGATCTTCAATTTTAGCTTGCTAAATATTAATCAGTGATTCTGCACAAACAGTAAGCTGATAAGACCATAACTTCAAGTTTCCTCATCTCAATCTGTTTGAAATAGTGAGACTTTCTAAACAAAAGAAAAATCCATTAGAAGGCTAATGTTTCTTATCAGTGCAGCCATGCATTAAACGGACATAAAATTAGATCCAATTTTTACTCACCTGAGTTGGTCTTGCAGTAAAGTGCTTTTGGAAATTGAGACCTGGTTAAGCAAATCTCTCTGAGATCAATTGCTTCCTGGCTGGAAATGAAGCTGTTTCAGTAAACATCACTGTTATTGATTGAATAAGAAATGGAATGATTACACTGTTGCCATGAGCAACATGAGGAACGGGCATCTCTGTCTTAGTAACTGAGCACATAACAAACACAATAAGCATTCTGGTGCTCCTGATATAAAGCATTTGGATGAGCTCTGTCACCATGTACGAAGGGGTGCTCTGCTGAGGGTAGATGGCACATTTTAAAAGGTGCAGATTTGATGTTCTAAGTATACATTGACCTTCTGAACATCTGATTTCATCCATGTTCCAAATAATAATTCTTGCTAACAAGTATTGATCTTCAATCAGACAGTTGCAGGTCTGATTCTATTCTTTTTTTTAATTTTTTTTTATTTTTCACGCTATGAACCATATTGACCAAAATACACATAAACATTTCCCTCTTGAATATACACAGTGTCATTTTCTCCCCTTTTTCCCCCTAGCTTCCCTCCCCCCTCCCCACCCACTAAATGTTCAACATATACGATACATTAAACCCATTAAACAATGTCATCACACAATGAAAATAAATAAGAAAACAAGAATCTTCTCATTCTGTCATTTTAGGTGGTGGAGGTCCGCTGTAGGACTTCTCTGTTGTGTTCCATGTACAGTTCCCAAGTTCGAATACTGTGATGTTATTTCTTAAATTATATGATATTTTTTCCAATGCTGTATTCTCAGACTATCTTCTGATTTCCAGGTTGACATTATACATTTTTTTGCTACAGCTAAGGCTATCATAATAAATCTTTTATGTGCTTCATTCAAATCGAGGCCAAGTTCATACTTCTTATATTACTTAGAAGAAAGATCTCTGGATTTTTTGGTAGATAAGTCTTCCAGACCAGATAGATTGTACCCTCCAGTTCTGGAAGAAATAGCTGTAGAAATTGTGGAGGAATTGATAATAATCTTTCAGGATTCAATGGATTCTGGCCTGGTTCCGGAGGACTGGAAAGTTGCAAATATCGCCCCACTTTTTAAGAAGGGAGTGAGGCAGCAGAAAGGAAATTATAAATGGGTTAGCTGGTTGGGAAAAATGTTGTAGTTGATTGTCAAGCATGAAGTTACGGAGTACCTGCAGACACATGTCAAGACAGGCCAGCATGGTTTACTGAAAGGAAAGTCTTGCTTGACAAAAATTTGTGGAAGTGACCAGCAGGCTGGGTAAAGAAGAAGCAGTGGACATTGTATATTTGGATTTTCATCACGTCTTTTAGAAGGTGACGCTCATGAGGCTAATTAACAAGATGGCATAACAGGAAACACACCAGCGTGGGTAGAGCATTAGTTGATTAGCAGGAGGCAGAGAGTTAGAATACAAGGGTCATATTCTGCTTGACTGCTGGTTGCTGGTGGTGTTCCACAGGGGTCGGTGTTTGGGCCACTTCTTTTTATGTTGTATATGAATGATTTAGATTGTGGAATGAATGGTTTTGTGGTCAAGTTTTCAGATGATACACAGGTAGGTGGAGGAGCAGATAGTGTAGAGGAAACAAGGAGGCAGCAAGACTGGGTAAAGGAAAATGGTGGGACTGCTGCTGGTGTAAACCAGGAGAGTGGAGGCACAGAGCTCCTATGAAAGATTCACCGCCTGATCATAATGCCCGTGGCCTCAAAAGTGTCAGTTCCCAAGATGGCACTGCCTGCCCTCAACAGTGGGAATGACACCCACCAGCCTCCCCACCCTAATGAGGGGAAACAGCATAGGAGACAACCCCTATCGGTAAGGTGATCACAGCAGTGAACCTGTCAGGAGCTCAGCAGCTGAGGGCCTTGCACAGACTGCAGGTAACGTGGTGAGGGTCCTGCATGGGCTCCGGGCTGCTGGAGACTAGCTCATGGGAACCAGGTATCCGGGCCGGGATTGAAGAGATTGATGAGGACAAGAAGGGTTTCCAAAGGGCCTCTGGTGCAGGAGGCTCCTTCATTGTGTTAGAGGTTTGGATCTGGAGCTCAGGTTGCCAATGAATTGAACAGCTCCATTTAAAAAAAAATTTTGATGGTTTCTTCATTAGTAAATTTCTTTTCTTTGGCTTGGCTTCGCGGACGAAGATTTGTGGAGGGGGTAAATGTCCACGTCAGCTGCAGGCTCATTTGTGGCTGACAAGTCCGATGCGGGACAGCCAGACACGGTTGCAGCGGAAAATTGGTTGGTTGGGGTTGGGTGTTGGGTTTTTCCTCCTTTGCCTTTTGTCAGTGAGGTGGGCTCTGCGGTCTTCTTCAAAGGAGGTTGCTGCCCGCCGAACTGTGAGGCGCCAAGATGCACGGTTTGAGGCGATATCAGCCCACTGGCGGTGGTCAATGTGGCAGGCACCAAGAGATTTCTTTAGGCAGTCCTTGTACCTTTTCTTTGGTGCACCTCTGTCACAGTGGCCAGTGGAGAGCTCGCCGTATAACACGATCTTGGGAAGGCGATGGTCCTCCATTCTGGAGACGTGACCCACCCAGCGCAGCTGGATCTTCAGCAGCGTGGACTCGATGCTGTCGACCTATACAGCATGCGTTAATATCAAAACACAGTTTTAAAGAAAAGTAAAGCCAACACTTGACAAAAATGTAAACAAAAAGTTTTTACTACAAAAGGAGTGTATAATGCTTGAAATTGCAATATAAAAGGAAAATACAGTATACAAATGAATTCCTTTGTCATGATTACCTGTATTAAGCTTGGTTGCTTTTTGCTGCTGTGCATGTATGCACACAAACAAAAGCCCGCTAAATTTTAAAAGTTTGTGAGTTTTTGAAAAGTCCAGATTCTCGGGTGGCCTGGATTTCTGACATCCAGATTCTTTATAACTTCTACTGTGTTTAAGCTTCCTTAAACTGGGACTTTCAACTCAGCAAGTCTGTACCTGCTCGTAACCCTTTCCAGTTTCGAACAGCTTCATTGTTTCTCTTTCTCTCCTACTGGAAAGGATGCCGGCTGTCGCTGAAGGCAACTCTCTGTTTGCCTTGCACCAGACAAAAGGCAATGTCATATAGCCTTACATGTTCTGCACTATTACATGACAATAAAGGCATCTTGATCCTTGACTATAAAATGAAATAGAATGTCAGAAAGTGTATGATTATTCATTTTGGTAGAAGAAATAAATGGGCAGACTATTTTCAAAATTGAAAATTTTCAGTTGCAAAGGGACTGCAAAGGTCCTTGTGCAGAATGCCCTAAAGGTAAACTTTCAGGTTGAGTCAGTAGTCAAAATAGTAAATGCATTGCTGGCATTCATTTTAAGAGGAATAGAATATAAGAATATAACCTCCTTTGAAGAAGACCGCAGAGCCCACCTCACTGACAAAGGAGGAAAAACCCAACACCCAACCCCAACCAACCAATTTTCCCTTGCAACCGCTGCAACCATGCCTGCCTGTCCCGCATCGGACTTGTCAGTCACCAACAAGCCTGCAGCAGAATGTTGAATAGCATGGACAGAGTAGATGTAGAACATAGGAACAAGGAACAGGAGTAGGCCAAAAATGGCCCATCGAGCCTGCTCCGCCATTCAATAAGATCATGGCTGATCTAATTTATGACCTAACTCCACCTACCTACCTTCTTCCAATATCCCCTAATTCCTCTAACATGTAAAAATTTATCTAACCGAATTTTAAATATGTCTAATGAAGTAGCCTCAACAACTTCCTTGGATAGAGAGTTCCAAACATTCACTACTCTCTGGGAAAAACTATTTTTCCTCATCTCTGTCCTAAATCTACTCCCCCGAATCTTGAGACTGTGTCTTCTTGTTTTAGTTTCCCTGGCCAGCTCAAAAAACCTTCCACATCTATCCTATCCATACCCTTCATAATCCTATATGTTTCTATAAGAGCTCCTCTCATTCTTCTGAACTGGAGCGAATACAATCCTAGACAATTTAATCTTTCATCATAAGTTAACCCCTTCATCCCAGGAATCAACCTAGTAAACCTCCTCTGGACCGTCTCCAAAGCCAGTATATCCTTCCTCAAATATGGAGACCAGAACTGGACACAGTACTCTAGGTGCAGTCTCACCAGTACCTTATACAGTTGCAACATTACCTCCCTACTCCTGAGTTCAATTCCTCTAGCGATGAAGGCCAACATTCCATTTGCCTTCTTAATAACCTGCTGCATCTGCAATCTAACTTTTTGCGATTCATGCACAAGTACTCCCAAGTCCTTCTGAACAACAGCATGCTGTAGTTTTTCACTCTTTAAATAATATTCAGCTCTTTTATTTTTCTTGCCAAAGTGGATAACCTCACACTTACTAACATTGTACTCCATCTGCCAGACCTTTGCCCACTCATCCAGCTTAACTATATCCCTCTGCGGACTCTCCACATCCTCATTACAATTTGCTCTTCCACTCAATTTGGTGTCATCCGCAAACTTGGCTACACCACATTTTGTCCCCTCTTCCAAGTCATCGATGTAAATGATGAACAGTTGCGGGTCTAGCACTGACCCCTGTGGCACCACACTTACCATTCTCTGCAAACCTGAAAAACTCCTACTTATCCCAACTCTGCCTCCTGTCAGACAACCAATTTTCAATCCATGCCAATATACCTCCCTGGACTCTACTTTCCTGTAACTTACTGATAAGTCTCTTGTGCCGCACCTTATCAAATGCTTTCTGGAAATCCAAATATACAACATCAACCTGTTCCCCTCTATCCACCGCACCCATTATATCCTCAAAGAATCCTAACAAGTTTGTCAAACAAGATCTTCCCTTTCTAAAACCATGCTGCGTCTGCCTGATTGAATCCTTACGTTCCAAAAGTTTCACTATTTCATCTTTAATGACGGCTTCAAGCATTTTTCCAACTACAGACGTCAAGCTATTTGGCCGATAATTTCCAGTCTTCTGACTACATCCCTTCTTAAAAAGTGACATGACCTTTGCTGTCTTCCAGTCTGCCGGGACCTGCCCAGAATCCAAGGAATTTTGGTATATGACCACCAATGCATCAACTATAACTTCTGCCATTTCCTTCAGAACCCTTGGATGCATATCATCAGGACCAGGTGATTTGTCTGGCTTTAGTCCCATTAGTTTTTCCATCATTACTTCCTTTGTAACAACTATTTTTATCAAGGCCCTCCTCAACATTTGCATCCTTAACTCCGCACTTGGGCATGCTGGACATGTCTTCCACCATGAAGATTGACACAAATTGCCTCGGCCATTTCCTCATTTTTTGCTACCAGTTTTCCTTTCTCATCCTCCAAGGGTCCTATGTTAACTCTGGCCACCCGTTTTATATATTTGTAAAATTTTTTGCTTTCTGTTTTTATATTTTGTGCCAATTTACTTTCATAATCCTTTTTACCATTTCTTATTACCTGCTTTGTAATCCCTTGTCTCTTAAAGTTTTCCCAATCTTCCAGTTTCCCATTGCTCTTTGCAGCGTTGTACACCTGCACCTTCAATTTTGTACTCTGCTTTATTTCCTTTGTTAACTACGGTTGATTTTTCCCTCCCTTGCTGCCCTTTTTCCTGAACGGAATATATTTTTGTTGAGCATTACAAAATATTTATTTGAAAATCTTCCACTGTTCCTCAACTGTTTCATCAATTAGCCTGTGCTCCCAGTCCACTCTGCCCAATTCCTCCCTCATCCTATGGTAGTCACCCCTGTTTAAGCATAATATATTAGTTTTAGATCTAACTATTTCCCCTTCCATCTAAATGAAAAATTATCATATTATGATCGCTATTTCCCAGATGGTCTCTGACTATTACAACATTTACTCTACCTATCTCATTGCACAACACTAGATCCAGGAGAGCATTTTCTCTTGTTGGCTCCTTAACATGCTGCTCAAGAAAGCTATCGCGGATGCATTCTATGAAGTCCTCTTCCAGACTCCCACGACCAACTTGATTTTCCCAGTCTATGTGGAAGTTAAAATCCACCATGACTACTGCCGTATCATTATTACATGCCTCACTTATCTCAATTTATTTCCTGTGCCATTATTGTTATTTGGTGGGCGATAGATAACACCCATCAATAATTTTTTCCCTTTGTTATTCTTTATCTCTACCCAAATGGACTCAACATTATGCTCTTTAGATCTTGTATCATCCCTCACTATTGCCTGGAGCTCATCGTTGATTAAGAGTGCAACTCCACCTCCCTTACCATCCTGTCTATCTCTTTGCACCACCTGAATACCATTGAAAGTTTAATTCCCATTTAGGGTCAACTTGTAGCCATGTTTCTGTGATGGCTACCAAATCATAGGCATGGGTACCGATTTGCGCCTCAAGTTCACTAACCTTACTTCTAATACTGCGGACATTCAGATAAAGTGCCCTTATGCTCTTTGTCCTTTTAATATCTAGTGACTTATGTAACCTTTTCTTTTGATTTTTCTGCCCACTATTTTTCTTTGTAATTTTCTTAACACTATCATTGACCTGAAAACTCACTGCACCATCTGATTTTTTTTTTACTTTCTCCTCCCAACATTACTTTTCCTATTTTACTTTTCCTGGCCATTTCATTATCTTCCCTACCCTTTCTCCTATCACTCTGGTTCCCATACCCTGCCAAATTAGTTTAAACCTTGCCCCACTGCTGCACCAAACATACTTGCCAAAATGTTGACACCTTTTGGATTTAGGTGCAACCCATCCTTCTTCTAAGAGATCCCAATGATCCAAGAAGCCAAATCTTTGCCTTATACACCAGCCCCTCAGCCACACGTTCATTTTCCTTATCCTTACATTCTTTTCATCACTTGCATTTGGAACAGGTAGTAATCCCGAGATCACCACCCGAGCGTTCCTGTCTTTCAACTTTTGTCCCAGCTCACTGTAATCCTTTTTCATTGCCTCCTCACTTGTCAATGTCATTTGTACCCACATGTACCAAGACATCAGGCTGATCTCCCTCTCTTCTCAGAATATTTTGGACCCGATTTGTGATATCTCGTACCCTTGCACCAGGGAAGCAGCACACCACAGATCGAAGGGCGTCCACTTCGAAAAGAGATACAGAGAAATTTCTTCAGCCAGAGGGTGATGAATCTGTGGAACTTGTTGCCACAGGTGGTTGTGGAGATCAAATCATTGGATGTATTTAAGGCAGAGACTGATAGCTACTTGATTAGCCAATAAATCAAAAGGTTATGGAGAGAAGGCCGGGGAGTGGGGATGAGTATGAAATGTCGATCCTTGATCCAGGTTCAGGGATGAGATCCCAAATCATCATTTTACTCTCCTCAGGAATGAACACAGACTTTTCTTTAGTCATTACACAGGCATGAGGGAGATCCATAATCCCGTGGGGGATTCAGAAGTTCCTGGAACATACAATTACATCAGTTTACATACCCTGCTGTAATTTGACTTGACATTCCAAAAAACAGTCTTCTCCCATGTGACAAGCATGGTCCTATCAGCATGAAGCTACACACTATTCATCTTCAAGTTACATCATTACGTGAACCAATTCTCCTTTCATCTGGCATTGTTCTTGCCACTTGAATGGAGAAACTCCAGGTTGGTGGAAACTTACTAGCTGGACAGGAATTGACTAGCAACAAATGTCAAATTTTCATTCTTGATTATATTACATTACATTGCTTCCACAGAAAATGGATCAGCCCATGATTAAAAGGTGAGAAAGACTCAATGGGCTGAATGGCTAATTTCTCCTCCTATGTCTTATCAACTCATGGTCTGATATTGACTCTGTCCCTTCTTGAACAGTGGGGTGACATTTGCGATTTTCTAGTCCTCCAGGACCATCCCAGAATCTATTGATTCCTAATAGATCATTAACAATGCCTCTACAATCACCACTGCTACACCTTTCAGAACCTGAGTGTACAATCCATCTGGTCCAGGGAATTTCTTTAATTCTAAGACCATTCAGCTTTCTGAGCACCTTCCCCCTTGGAATAGTAACTGCACTCATTTCTTTGTACACTCTCCCTTTTACTTCCATGTTCGCTTTGACCTTTCTTTTCAGCCACAGTTGTGACATTTTTCCATTTGATTATTTCCTCTTTTTTGGTCTGTATTTATCTTGAATCTTCTCCATTAATTGCAGAAACTCCATCCATTGCTGCACTGCTGTGTTCCCATCTAGTGCCCCCTTCCAATCTACTTTGGCCAGTTTCTCTCTCATGACACTGTAATTCCCTTTACTCCACTGAAATACCGACACATCTGACTTTAGTTTCTCCTTGTTAAACATTAAATTAGGGTTAGCGTTAGGGTGATCACTGCCCCTAAATGGTTTCTTTACTCGAAGCTCTTGTTACAGAGTCCAGAGGACCCCTAAACCCAGCATCAATAGATATGCACCACAAAACAGGGTTACTTATATAAAAGTAGTTTTTAATTATAATTGAAAAAGAAGACAGAATTAAACTTTAACTTATTACTTAACCTACCTAACTACTTAATCCCCCCCTTTAATACTAAGTGCAGGTGTGTATAATGTATATTTAAGATTAGAAAAGTCCAATCTCACTTGTTGCAAGCAATTCTCGTACTGTGCACAGAAGTTAGCATTAACAAAGTTCACCAGTCTTTGGTGCTTAACAGGCAAATGGTTACCACTCAGGAGGGTTCTTGCTGGTGTTCAGAGAGGGATTCCTTTTGTTCCAGGACATCCATAACTGATTCCTTCTCATTCAGTCCTACTGATGAAAATTGGCCCTTTCAGGGTTCTCCAGATGCTCCTTCTTTCAGGTCACCTTTCAGACAGCCAGCCTTCTTTGACAAGGCAGCCTTCCAAAGTTTGCCACTTTCTCCCCCGGAACTGATTTCTGTCTCCTCTCTCTCTGTTTCACACCCTCCCTCTCTGAGAGGAAAACTGTTCTCCCCTGCCTGCAAAGATCACATGCTCTCCCAGGCAAGTTGCTGAATGTTGCTACTTTGTTGCTCCTCTCAAAAAGCATTCTGCAAAAGTCCTGCAAATAGTCTGTGTTTTAAAATGTCTGTGTGCAATTCCTCCCAAACCACCTCTAAATACTCTGTCACACTCTCTGATACACTCTGGTGCATTACACAACACCCAATCCAGTGCAGCCAATCCCCTAGCGGGCTCAACATGCTGCTCATTCTACAAATACTCTCCCTTGAGATCTAGTCCCAACTTGATTTTCCCAATCTACTTGCTCGTTAAATTCCCCCATGACTACTATAACATTGCCCTTCTGATAAGCCTTTCCTGTTGGGTGTTGTAATTTGTTGTTCACATCCCGGCTACTGTTTGGAGGTCTGTATAGAACTGCCAGCAGTGTCCTTTTACCATTTTTAACTTAGCCCACAAGAATTCGATTCTTTATCACCTCTTTCTAATGATTTGATGTTGATCCTTACCAACAGAGTCACGCCAGTCCATCTGCTTTCCTGCCTCTCCTTTCGATACATGGATATCCTTGGACATTCAGCTCCCAATGACACCCGTCCTTTAGCACGACTCTGTGATGGTCTCCACATCATACCTGTGTGATAGTACAGATCTATCACCAATGTACATAGTGTATATAGTTACTGTATCTAGACTGTGCTTACAGCGATTGGCTGAGAGCTAAGCCACGCCTATTGTCTGGGCCTTAAAGGGTTGTGTCCCTAGCCAGGTTGGATCATTCCGGACTGGTCGGCCACCTGTGAAGAGCTCCTGTCTTTTGCTAATAAAAGCCTTGGTTTGGATCAACAAGTCTTTGATTCTTTCAACGAACTCTACAATTTTATTAGCAAAAAGATTTTTTTTGAAAGGGATGGAGCGTTTAACTCGGCCAGAAAAACTTGATATCGACCCACAGTCAGCTACAGCCTTCAAAGCCTTTAAGTTCTGGCTGCTGAACCTTGAAAACTTCCTGAGATTCATTGAGGTGGAGGAGGATAACCAGCGTCTAACAGCATTGCTGTCTATGGGGTCCTTGAGAGTCTACGAGAACATCCAGGATGAGACAACTTACACCGCAGCCATAAAGATACTGAAAGAACTGTATGATCAACCGGTGAACAGAGTTCATGCCCGGCTCGTGCTTGTGTCGAAGAAGCAGCAGCCCGGTGAGTCCAGCAGGGCATATTTACAAGTATTAAAGGTGTTGAGCAAGGACTGTAACTGTGTGGACAAAACTGCTGCCGAGATCACAAACGATCTCGTCCAGGATGCCTATGTGGACGGGCTCCGATCGAACAAAGTGAGGCTGTGCTTGCACGAACAAGGGGTAGAAAAACTAGAGGACGTGGCCCGGATTGCAATCACAATGGAGAATACAGCCTTAACATCCAACGAGTTCTCTAGGGACTGGACCCCACGTTCTGATGTGAGTAGAGTGCCCTTCTACCCTACCACCCCCCGAGATACTGACGGCCTGTCGGCTGCTGGTACACTGCCCCCTGCGAACCCAAGATGTTATTTCTGTGGGAGGGACAAGCACAGCAGGTCCCAGTGCCCAGCAAGAAAAGCCAGGTGCCAGAAGTGCCTTAAAAAAGGCCACTTTGCTGCAGTCTGTAGGTCTAAAATGGCCGCCGGCAAACACAGTGCCTTGTGTGAAGCCCAACCGCCACTATCCCATTCAAACTCTTCTTCCCCAGAGCTCTCGTCCAATGAGAGCGAGGGCTCCCCTGCACGGCAACGCCTGACGTCACGGAGACGCTGAACCCGGAAGGGGCAGCCCACCCTCGCAACCATGGTGTTGGCCTGCCTCTCGCCCCCATGCGGAATACTGGACCCGGCCTCGGTACCGACTGTAGCTGCCACTGCTGCTGCCGCCGCCACGGACACCCCCGGGGCCGACGCTGCTGCTGCCGCCGCCACAGACACCCCCGGGGCCGACGCTGCTGCTGCCGCCGCCACAGACACCCCCGGGGCCGACGCTGCTGCTGCCGCCGCCACAGACACCCCCGGGGCCGACCAGGTACTCACCCTAGCGTCCATCGCTGATGACCGCCGGGGCCCGACCGCCACGACCGACAACCGCGAGCAACTACAAACCCCACTATTTACCTTTCATCCGCCAACGCCGCCACAACTGCACTTCCGGGAGTTCCTCCAACCTGCTCCTCCAGCGTTGACTACGTCTATTACATCATCCTGTTGTGTGACGTCATCCCGTTGCGTGACGTCATCACGCGAAACTCCCCTGTCAACTGCTTCAATAACACTAAACCAGCAATGCTCTCATCCCCTCACCAGAGCAATGGAACTGATTAAAGTGCATGGACACTGCACCAATTGCTTATTTGACTCTGGATCAACTGACAGTTTTATCCAGCCAGATCTGGCCCTCTGTTGGGGACTTAACATTATTCCCACTACCCAGAGGATCTCATTAGCGACGAGATCGCACTCGACCAGGATAAAGGGATATTGCATCGCCACTCTGGAAGTACAAGGCGTAACGGTCACCCACTTCAAATTATTCATCCTTCCCCAATTGTGCGCCCCAGTGTTGCTGGGATTAGACTTTCAGTGTCAGTTCCGAATGGTGTCCCTACATTTTGGGGGACCCCACGCCCCCCCTCTCAGTCTGCCATCGCCCCACCCCCGAAGCACCCGAGCAACCCGCCCCCCAGCCCCGGGGCAAATCCTGCGGCCTTTCCACACTCTGGATTGCCCCGCCAGCACTCTTCACAAACCTCACCCCTGGCTGGAAGCCTGTGGCCACCAAAAGTCGGCAATATAGTTACGAAAACAGGCAATTTATTAGGAGTGAGGTGTGTAGATTGCTGGATGAGGGCATCATCGAACACAGCTCAAGCCCCTGGAGAGCCCAGGTGGTGGTTGTCAAGAACGGGGAAAAACTACGGATGGTGGTCGACTATAGCCAGACCATTAACCGCTTCACGCTCCTGGATGCGTACCCCCTGCCACGCATCACGGATGTGGTGAACCAGATCGCCCAATACCGCATATTCTCCACCATTGACCTACGTTCGGCCTACCACCAGCTCCCGATCTGCTGTGAGGACCGACCATTCATGGCCTTTGAAGCGAATGGGCAGCTATATCAATTTCTCAGGGTACCATTCGGGGTCACAAATGGTGTCTTCCGGCGGGAAATAGACCGGATGGTGGACCAGAACGGGCTAACTGCTACCTTCCCGTATCTGGACAATATCACCATCTGCGGCCACGACACGCAGGACCACGACGCCAACCTAGACAAATTTCTTCAAACTGCCCGTCGGCTGAACCTGACTTACAATTTGGACAAGTGTGTCTTCCGGACCACACGACTCGCTATTCTAGGTTGCGTGGTGGAGAACGGGATAGTCAGGCCAGATCCTGACCGCATGCGTCCCCTAATGGACTTACCCCACCCCCATACCCAGAAAGCGCTCAAACGCTGCCTGGGCCTTTTCTCGTATTACGCCAAATGGGTTCCACACTACGCCGACAAGGCGCGTCCTCTAATCAAGACCACCTCCTTTCCCCTCTCGACTGAAGCCAGAGCAGCTTTCGATCGAATCAAATCCGACATCGCCGCTGCGACACTGCACGCGATCGATGAGTCTGTCCCGTTTCAAGTCGAGAGCGATGCAACCGATTTCACCCTGGCAGCCACCTTGAACCAAGCCAGTCGGCCTGTAGCCTTCTTCTCCAGAACCCTCCAGGATCCAGAGAGTAGACACTCCTCGATCGAGAAGGAGGCCCAGGCCATAGTTGAAGCAGTGCGTCGATGGATACATTACCTCGCTGGGAGGTGCTTTACACTGTTGACTGATCAACGTGCGGTCTCCTTCATGTTTAGCAACACCCAGCGTAGTAAGATAAAAAATGACAAAATCGCCAGATGGAGAATCGAACTCTCCACCTTTAACTATGACATCCTGTACCGGCCTGGTAAGCTCAACGACCCGCCTGACGCGCTCTCCAGGGGGACGTGCGCCAGCATACAGATGGACAGACTACAGAAACTCCATGAGGCGCTCTGTCATCCAGGAGTCACTAGGTTTGCCCACTTTGTGAAGGCGCGCAACCTACCCTACACAGTCGAGGAGATCCGCTCCATGATTCGAGCCTGTTCGGTGTGCGCTGAATGCAAGCCCCACTTCTTCCGTCCGGATAACTCCCACGTTATCAAAGCCACCCGCCCCTTCAAGCGTCTTAGCGTAGACTTTAAAGGGCCCCTACCGTCGACCAACCGTAATAACTACATCCTTACGGCCATCGACGAGTACTCCCACTTCCCGTTCGCTGTGCCCTGCCCAGACACCACTGCCACCTCAGTGATACAGGCCCTTCAAAGTATTTTTGCCATCTTCGGGTACCCCAATTCCATCCACATTCATGAGCGCAGAGCTGCCACAGTACCTTCTGGAGTGTGGTATCGCTTCAAGCAGGACCACGAGCTATAACACACGCGGTAACGGCCAGGTCGAGAGGGAGAATGCCACCATATGGAGAGCGGTTACACTGGCTCTCTGGTCTAAAGGTCTCCCCACCTTTCACTGGCAGGAGGTTCTCACTAGTGCCTTACTCTCTATCCACTCCCTCCTATGTACCGCAACAAATGCCACCCCCCACGAAAGGATGTTCCTTTTCCCGAGGAAATCCGAATCAGAAACCACTGTATCGGCATGGCTCACCGACCCTGGCCCCGTCCTTTTGCGACACCACGTCCGGCACTCAAAGAACAACCCCTTGGTCGACCGAGTGACTCTACTCCACGCGAACCCATATTACGCCTACGTTGAGTTCCCAGACGGGCAGGAGGACACTGTTTCGGTGCGGGACCTAGCTCAGGATGCGGTAGACCCAGCAAACCCCCCAACCCAACCTTCCCCAACTCTTTATTCCCCAGGTCCCGTGCCGCAACAGAAGGACCCACAGCACCCCAACGACCCGGGCCACCCTGCCGACAACACGACTGGGGAATTGAGCGAAGGAGCGGTCGCACCCGACGAGCCCGCTGGCGACACCACTCCAGCGATCCCAATCCCGGCACCATGGCGGTCACGCCAGATGGTCAGACCCCCTGACCGCTACAGTCCTTAACCTACCCCTTCCTTTCATTCTCTCCCTCGTTTTGTTTTTTTTTCCAGGGTCAGTTCTCCAAGAAGGGGTGAATGTGATAGTACAGATCTATCACCAATGTACATAGTGTAGTTACTGTATCTAGACTGTGCTTACAGCGATTGGCTGAGAGCTAAGCCACGCCTATTTTCTGGGCCTTAAAGGGTTGTGTCCCTAGCCAGGTTGGATCATTCCGGACTGGTCGGCCACCTGTGAGAGCTCCTGTCTTTTGCCAAGTCTTTGATTCTTTCGACGAGCTCTACAACCTGCCTATGTGTAGCTGCACTATAACGCCATCCCTTTATTTTTATGCTGTGAATTTAAATTTTTCTTTTCAGTTTAACTCTGTGTCCCTGTTGCATTACAACTCATCCCACTGACTACAATTTTCCGCAGAGACTCCCTGACAACTGTCCCATCTGACCCACTTCTGGGTCATGCACAGGGATGGATAATAAGGGAAGACTGTGGAACTATCGATGTAGGACATGATTCAGTAACTATGACAATATCCAGCTGTCGATTTTTAACATAAGTAGATTTGTACAAGTCCCGAGCTGATAGTGTTGAGGAGTCTACGGGGTCAATTGGTCAAGTATTCCCAGTTTTATACCTTTATCGATTCCTGTTTGGTTAGAGGACACTGCCAAATTCCTTAGATGACACTCGTGCTTCTGTGGAGATGCAAGAAACTGCAGATGTGAAATGTCGAAGTGCATTCCTTGAGGAACTATAAGCAGGAGAAATAACACATTTCTGTAATAGGCTTTAGTTCCATCGTACCACTTTTACCTGGGAGCCTCAATGTCAAAGATTCATTTTCCTCTCCCTCAGTGTGAGTACGATTCCGTTCAAGGAGGGAAATTACACTCAGACGTGGCCACCAGATGATATTTTCCACTGGTGCTGGAGTCTGGCAGGGTGACGTTCACACTGCTCTCCTTCGGCTATGAGGTGTGGATGAAAATCGTGGAGGCTCCGATGGCAGCACAATCTTTCTGGCCTTCAGGTAAAATGCAGAACTGTTGACAAAAGGAGAACTGATGTGTTGATTCCCAAGATATTGGTGTGATTCACAGGCAGCTACACAACAGGATATTTAGTTGAGCATTGTGCCAGAGGCATGAAGCTCTTTGAATAAAAATCATAGGACACAATCCAAAATTTATCTTTGTGCTCTTTGTACAATTTCCAATGAACCCGGACATCATGACTGAATTCTACATCCTGAATATACATTATTGTTTAACTTCAGTCCAGGATGTCAATTACACATTCACTGTCAAAAGCAGTGATGTAATGCGCATCGATTAAAATAAAGATGCTTGCATCCTCTGGTGGTAACTTGGTGACCCACATGTGTATCTGCATATACACGACTCAGCTCGGAGGTTAAAAGATGAGAAACAATCTCCATCATCCATAAAGACATGACCCAGTGGAGGATGTAAAGCCCTTCTCTCCCATAACAACTGGCACTTATGGGCTTTTCCTGCTGGAGGGTGGGCTGAAGCAGGGAGATGAGGATATTCAGTATAAAAAGCACACACAATGCAGGAGAAGCTCAGCAGGTCAAACAGTGTCCTTTATGTAGCAAAGGTAAAGATTCACAACCGACATTTCAGGCTTGAACCCTTCGTCAAAGCGTGAGAAAATGCCGGTAAGTTTCTGAACTAAAGAATGGGGGTGGGGCGGGATAGTAGACAAGGCCAGCAGATTTAATGGAAAGCAGTAAAGTCAATGTTCATGCCACCTGGCTGGAGAGTGTCCACAGAAAATAAGGTGTTGTTGCTCTAATTTGCGGGTGGTCAGGGTGGGACAGAACATAAGGCCATGGACAGATATGTGAGTCTGGGAGTGTGACCCAGAATTGAAATTGTTGGCCACTGGGAGGTCACTGTGGTTGTGGACGGAGAGGAGATGCTGAGCGAAGTGATCTCCCAGTCTGTGGCCGGTGTCTCCGATGTAGAGAAGGCAACAAAGGGTGCACCGAATTCAGTAAATCAGTCCTCTGGATGTACAGGCTTCACATGAAAGGCCTCCACCACTATCAACTCAGCCCTCACCCGCATCTCCTCCACTTCCAGCTCATCTATCCTGGCCCCCTCTGTCCCCAGATGCAACAAATATAGAATCCCCTCCCCCATACTCACCTACCACCCCACCATCCTCAGCATCCGCTGGAATTTCCGGCACTTATTACAGGATCCCACAACTAGACACATTTTTCCTTCTCTTCCCCTCTTGCCCTTCCATATGGACCTCTCCCTCTGCAATTCCCTCATACACTCATCCCTCCCCACCCATCGCACCCCCGGCACCTTCCCCTGTGTCCGCAAGGCATTGGTGAGTACAAGGCATTGTACAAGGCATTGGTGAGGCCAAATTTGGAGTACTGTATACAGTTTTGGTCACCAAATTATAGGAAAGATATAAACAAAATAGAGAGAGTGCAGAGAAGGTTCACGAGAATGTTGACAGGATTTCAGGGACTGAGTTACAGGGAAAGGTTGTACAGACTGGGGCTTTTTTCTCTGGAGCGTAGAAGATTGAAAGGGGACTTGATAGAGGTGTTTAAGATTTTAAAAGGGACAGACAGAGTAAATGTGGATAGGCTTTTTCAATTAAGAAAGGGGGAGATTCAAACTAGGGGACATGGTTTAAGATTGAAAGGGGAAAATTATAAGGGGAACATGAGGAGAAATTTCTTTACGCAGAGGGTGGTGGGGATGTGGAATGAGCTTCCGGTAGACGTGGTCGAGGCGGGATCATTGGTTACATTTAAGGAAAGACTGGATCGTTACATGGATGGGAGGGGAGTAGAGGGGTATGGACCGGGTGCTGGTCAGTGGGACTAGGAGGGTGGGAATTTGCTACGGCATGGACTAGTAGGGCCGAACTGGCCTGTTCTGTGCTGTAAGTGGTTATATGGTTATATGGTTAAGAGGTGCAACACTTGTACTCACATTTCCTCCCTCACCACTGTCCAGGGCCCCAAACAGGCCTTTCATGTGAAGCAACAGTTTTCATGTACATGCAGAGGTCTTAGTTACTACATCCAGTGCACCCTTTGTGGCCTTCTCTACATTGGAGAGACTGGTCGCAGACTGGGAGATCACTTCACTCAGCACCTCCTGTCCGTCCGCAACCACAGTGACCTTCCAGTGGCCAACCATTTCAATTTGGGATCACACTCCTCCCCTCACATGTCTGTCCATGGCCTTACGTACTGTCCTACACTGACCACCTGCAGATTGGAGGAACAACACTTTATTTTCTGTCTGGGCATTCACCAGCCAGATGACATTAACTTGACTTCACTGCTTTCCACTAAACATGTTCGCATTTTCTTTCCCTCCCCCTTTTCCTGTCTTTCCAGTTCCTCTACACACCCAGCCATCCCTCCTCCCCCTCACTGCTGCTCTCCCCTCCCTCCCTTCTCTACCTATCATCTCCTGCCTTTGACCACCCCCATTCCACCCACATTCCCCACCCACTCTTTTATTCGGATTCTTGTCAGCATTTTCTTATACCTTGATGAAGGGGGTCAAGACCGAAACGTCAGTTACGCATCTCTGCCTTTGCTACACAAAGGCATTGTGTGTGTGTGTGTGTGATTTACTGAGGATGTTCAGTGATGAACTGGGCAAAGTGAGGAGGGCAGGTTACGGTCAGTGGGAATGGATTGACAAGGAGCAGAGAAGGAGAGAGCAGAGCAAACGGACCTGGAAGAATGTGGCATCTTGGTGCCTCCAAGGACCAGAAAGGGAGAGGGCTGCACTGGTGGGCCTGAAAGCATGTGGTAGCTTGGTGCTGAAGTGGTGCAGAAAAGGAGAGAGAGGGCAGCAACACATAAACATACTAGAGAAGATCAGCAGCTCATGCAGCATCTATAGGAAGTAAAGGGGAACCAACGTTTCGGACCCGAGCGCAGGCAGATATGAAAAGAATGTGACAGCTTGGTGTCTGCACGGACCAGCAAGGGAGACAGCAGAATTTCCCAATGAAGCCGCGGCAATACTGGATGGCTGGATGAAGTAGGGGTGTAGGGCATTCAATAATGGTCCAGGCAATGCGAAGATGTGAAGGGTGACAAGACAGAGGCAGAATATGGTAAAGAGAGAAGGGGTTGATGAGGGCCTGCAAGGAAGACCAGGATGGAGGAGTTAACTTTAGGCCATGTGTAGAGCTCGTCGAAAGAGCCAAAGACTTGTTGATCCAAACCAAGGCTTTTATTAGCAAAAGACAGGAGCCCTTCACAGGTGGCCGACCAGTCTGGAATGATCCAACCTGGCTCGGGACACAACCCTTTAAGGCCCAGACAGTAGGTGTGGCTAAGCTCTCAGCCAATCGCTGTAAGCACAGTCATTACACTCTAGATACTGTAACTATATACATTGGTGATAGATCTGTACTATCACACTGTGGAATCGTGGTTGTAGAATCAGATGTGATATAAGACAGGAAATTAAACAATCAAAGGAGACTTTATCCTGCCAGATAAAATTTTTTCATAGTGGGAACCATCAAACCTTTTAAAATTAGATCAATTGAACATCTCCACTGGAATTGAAGGTTATGCTGATTTGGTGTATTTAACAGGGGCTGCCTGTTATAATTCTTCTCTATTGGCAGAATTCACCCTCCACGCAAAATAAAGCAGAACTTTTAAAATTTTTAATTTTGTTATATTTTTTAAATTTAGATGTACAGCACAGTAACAGGTCATTTGCTCTGCCCACTTACACCAAATTAACCTACACCCCCGGCTTCTTTCAAATGGTGGGAGGAAACTGGAGGCCTGAGGGAAAACCCATGCAGACACGGGAGAACATACAAACTCCTTATGGACAATGCGGGATTCGAACCCCAGTCCCGATTGCTGGCAGTGTAACGGTGTTGCACTAACTGCTAGGCCTACCATGCCACCCCCATTACAAATTTTAAAGAATTAAACTGGGAACATTTACTGTTAACGTCTGCATTTTTCCATCTCATTTGCTTCATTAGAACAGGTAGTTTCCAGTAGCAGCCGCTGTGGAGAACTCAGCTGCCACTTCGTTGCTTGTAAAGAGCAGGGCAGGGCAAGGCAGTCAATGGGTTGAATGGTTTCCTTTACAGCCCAAGCAGTTCCAACAGAAACCTTCTCAGATCAAGGACAGAGAGGAAAACCAGAATCTTTCACAACTCTACAATCAGTATGTGGTGCGCCATTAGCCAGAATCAGACCCACACAAAGATAAAAACTGTACAACAGGCTTTAATCCACAAAGACTTCCACAGAGCCATGCTGCCTGTGGCTACAGGAACTCTGAGTGAGGCCTTGGGAGGCAGCACAGGCTTACATCCCAGAGGGTGATTGACATCTGTCACCTTACACTCCTGCAGGTACAGAGGTTGCCCCCTGCACTAGGCCGGTGGTGTACCACCACATTCACCCCCTTCTTTAAAATTGTCCCGGGGTGCGGGGGGGTGGGTGGGCAATAACAAGGAATCGCACCCACTATGTACATACAATATTTACAGGTTGAGAAGATCTGGTGGCCGCCGAGGGTCTCTGTGACTGTTGTAGGACTGGCTCCTGGTCACTGGTCAGAGGGGAAGTGGAGGGGCTGGTGGCTGGTGTGGTGCCGCGCGGAGGGGTGGCTGAGTGGGCCAGGGTTGACATATGCGGGTCGTATTGGATGGGTGGAGGGGCGGGTTCATCTCCTAAGGCTGAAGCTCTCGGTGCTGCCACTGTTGAACAGGCACTTTGTTACCTGCCCGTTGACTCGCACGTCCATCATCCAGCACCCGAGGTCGTGGGGGATGTCCTTGGTCAGCGAGGTGGCAGCCAGGACCGTCTCGGAGTCTGAGTCATCGCTATCCGGCGGGATGGGGAGCGTCAATAGGGCAGCCAGGTCATCACCCACGTCGACATCGGTCGTGAGGTGAGGTGCAGCGTGTGGTAGCCGATGGCTTCCGGAGGCGTGGGGAGCGTTGGTAGGGCAACCTGGTCATCATTCATGTTGACCATGTTGTTGTCAGCGTCGTCAGGGGCCCTTCATGTCGGGCACTGCCTGGCCCAAGTTGGTGGCGGCTCATGGGGGGCCTATGCGTGGCTGGCCTTCTTCCCCAGCCATGTCTGCTGCGCCGGGGGAAGTGAAATCATCACGGCCAGCGGCAGTGATGTCATTACGTCAGCTGGACGTGATGTCACGCCGTGAAGCAGAAGTGATGTCTCTGTAGTTCTCAGTGAGTGGCGCCGGCGAGGCCAGGAGCTGGTGCAGATGCTCAGGGCACAAGCTGCAACGGTCGCTGGTGGGGCCGGATATTGCATGGTCGAAGTCGGGGAAGGCAGAAGTCGTTGTGGGGACAATGGCGCCACATGGGGGGGGTCCGCGGGGGAAGTGGGGAGGTCATAGACGGCCGCAGAGCTGCCGGCAAGTTTAGAGAGGCACACTTTTGCAAAGTGGCTTTCTTGCCACATCGGGAACAATACTGGTTTCTAGCTGGGCAGTTTTGGTGCGATCGTCGATCTGACCCACACCAGGACGCACAGTACTTACAGGGGTGCTGGGTGCCTGCTGCAGTGATGTTCTCCTCCCCAGCTCGGCCTGGGACTGCAGCTGCAGTGTGAGAGGGCCATGAGGGAGACTGGGGGAACCTGGAATCGAAGGTTTTGACGTGCAGGGCTGCTGCTTCCAGGGTTTGGATGTTGTCTTCCAGCAGCTTCTGTTGGATGGCCCTCAAGCGTAGCCCTCGGACGAAGGCATCCTGGATCAGCCTCTCGACCTCCTCTGCACCTACCCGGGTTCATCCAGACACGGTCGGGCCAACTCTCACAAGTGTCCCAGGTAAGACTCAGCCATCTCCCCGGGTTGCTGGGCTTGGGTGTTGAGGAGGTACCTTGCACAGACTGCATTCATGGGGGGCTTGTACAAGTTCTTGAGAGTGTCCATTGTGGTCCTGTATGTGGAGCAGCCTTTGGTTATCTGGAAGGCGCGGGGACTCAGCTTTGACCGGAGTAGGACCAAAGTCTTCCAACTGGAGTCCAGGATGTTGGACTCGATGATTGCCTCCACCGCGTGCTGCCAGATCTCGAAGCATATCTGGGCTTCCGGGTGGCATGGGTAGACTTCAAGGGTCCCTGCATACAGGAGTTTTTCCATAGCCGCCGTAGGAAAATTTTGTGGATTAAATTGTGGTGCACTGTTAGCCAGAATCAGACACACACAAAGATAAAGTCTATACAACAGGCTTTGATCCACAAAGACTTCCACAGAGCCAGGCTGGCTGTGGCTGCAACAACTTTGAGTGAGGCCTCGGGAGGCCAGCGCAGGCTTATATCCCAGAGGGTGATTGACACCCGACAGGGTGGAGCTGGATCAATTCAGGCCGACTGATTTTGTCCTGTCCCCTTACACTCCTGCAGGTACAGAGGTTGCCCCCTACAGTAGGCTGGTGGTGTACCACCACACAGTAACATATCACATCCTGTGTCATGAGAGCCATCAAGAATAGTCTTACTATTTTCCAGAGATCATAGAGTGCATTTCTGTTGGGTGCAGTTCCAACAAGTTACATAAGGCCCAGATATGATGTGTAAAATATTGCAGTGTTAGAAACACCCAGGAAGAGACAAAGACATAAACCTTAGGGTCCAAGTAGAGACTTTTCATTCACACCTTGGTTACTTGGCCTTTTTCAAACTGGGAATTATAAGTAGATTTCATTGGTTTCACTTTATCATTCCTACTTCTGAGATAATGAACACAAATCGAAAATGACACCACAAGAATTTAACCTTGGCCCAGTGAATGTCAGGTTCAATTTCTAGGTGAGTAGGATTATCAGAGTGTTTAATATTGCATTAACACAGGAATTCCCTTATAAAAATGGATGCTGTAAGTCCGATTATGAGGAAAAGATTATGGTCCAATGGTATTAAACACTGATAGAAGTGTATAAATTAGTGGGGAGTATAGATAGGGAAGAGAGTCAGGATACTTGTACCCAGGGTTAAAATGTAAACAAGAGGCCAAGTATTGAAGATGAGTGGAGGAAAGTTTAGGGGAGATGTCAGAGGTAAACTTATTTTAATATGAACACTGAGAGGGTTGAGTACCTGGAATGTATTGCTGGAGTTGGTGGTGGAGGCTGGTACAATAGGGGCATTTAAAAGACTCTTAGATAGGCACCTACGAACACTCTTGTAGGGTCAATGGCTGTCTAACACGTGCTGTGAAGCGTGGAAAGGGTATCCCTTGAATCGAGGCTGAGTCTGGCCATTCACTGCAACAGAACTTCTCCTAGCCATCTTGGACCTCACTGTGCTGCTAGATCTGGGAGGGGATGTCAAGAGGGTGGGTCTGGACCTTCTTCAACCCCCTACTTCACACACACACACACACACTGTTCCTTTCTGAGGAGTGGGGTCTCCTCATATCAAATCCCACAAAATGACTGAAAGGAGCCATCATCATCCTAAAGGATGGATCGCCAGAAGAAGATAGGCACGTGGATGTAAGAAAACTCAAGGGTTATGGGAATGAGGAAGGGAAGGATTCGATTATTGTGGAATAGGTTTATGTAGGTCAGCACAATGTTCTACATGTGTAGTGGAAAGTGTGTTGACTGTTTGCATTGGGGGCACCAATATTCTGAATGGAAAGCCCTGAAAAAGGTAGTGGATGTGGCCCAGTACCTCAAAAGTTAAACTCTCTCCACCATTGAGAAGGTTAACTTGGAACACTGCCATCGGAGAGCAGCAGCAATCATCAAAGATCCGCACCACCCCGGACATGCTCTGTTCTCTCTGCTGCCCTCAGGAAAGAGCGTTCTCAGGTCAAGGAAAATGTAGCAAGAAAAACCAAAGTCCTTGGTTCACCTGCTGCAGGTTCAGGAACAGTGGGTACCTCTCTACCATCAGACTTCTGGACAACAAACTCAATCAAAGGCTCATTTAAAGACTTAGTTTGCACATTATTATTACTGAATATTGTTTTTTTTTGTATTGCAGTCATTTTGTTTACATTTCTCTCTTTCGTACACATACCTTTTCTTACACATCTGATACATAGAAGAAATTCAGCCTGGCCCAAAAGAAAAAGAATTTTCGAGTTGTATGTGATAAATATGAACTTTGAATTGTGGGTTGAAGGGCCTATTCTGTGCTGTAATGTTCTGAAGTAGGGCAGAAGCACTAATTTATCCATCTTTCAATTGACCTCATCAATCCAGTAAGCTATCTTCTGTGGTGCTACGTCCTCTGTGGGACTGAGAGTTCCAGTGTATTCTCCAATTATTTCATCAGTGAACAACCTCCGATACAAGTAATTCATCCCTGCACCAATATCTTCTTTGGCTTGGCTTCGCGGACGAAGATTTATGGAGGGGCCAATATGCTGAACAGCAAAAGGCAAACCTGCTCCTCCTGCATCAGAACAGGAATGTATGGGCACAATGGCAAGATTTGGAAATGCAGCCTGAGAGCAAGGCCAGGCTGGAGAAGCAGAATCAAATACCATTCTCCTGGCGGTCAACGCCAAGGGTCAGGCAATGTCTGCCAATGTGATGGCAGCAGGGGTGCAGTCCAAACTCTTTAGGTGCCAGAGCCGCCCCCTGAGGTGCCGGAGACGCCCCCTGAGGTGCCGGAGCTGTCCCCTGAGGTGCCGGAGCTGCCCCCTGAGGTGCCGGAGCTGCCCCCTGAGGTGCCAGAGTTGCACCTGAGGAGCCAGAGCTGCCCCCTGAGGTGCCAGAGCTGCCCCCTGAGGAGCTGGAGCTGCCCCTGAGGTAGATACCAGATTAAGTTCATTTTCTTGCTGCTTGAGACTTACTCTTACCATACCTAACTACTACGGATGTTGCCTCATGATCCACTGGTTTCATCTCACCACACAAGTCTAATAGACGGATACCATATCGAATCCTGAATGGGCTAAGCCAGCCATTTGTGGAACTCCTTTCCTTTTACTTGCACATGCAACCACTTTTTGACCTTCTCAACTAAACCATTCAAACAGAGCCTGGCCAAGTGAGCCCATCTTGGGGGAATGAAGAGTGTGACGCTGCTCAACACTTCTATTGGTACTGGACTTCATATAAAGCTCAATTTTTCGGAGACCAGGCCTTAAATGTCATCGATGTTTGATGAGCCAACAGAAGCAGTGTTTGAATTTTACCTTTTTCCAGTCATTTAAATAACTCCATCTTCTGCTCAAGGATTATGCAGTACACGTTTACACCTGCTTGGTTGTTTCTCTTTTGGCGTGGTAATGGTTAGGGGGGAACTTTGCCCAAAATAATGTCCTGCGGAACAAAATCTCTGTTTCTTTACGTTGGTGACAAGTTGGGAACTGGATGCAGGTGTTGCCTGACGTGTGAGTGGTGGTCTAGCGAACTATCAGTGAGATGCACCAATTTTAAACTTACATATTTTTTACCTATTCTTTTATTCATATTTATTTTAAAACATTTTCTTTGATTTTTTCCCCCCAGTTGCTTGAGGCTGCTGGTTGCTTGAATTCTGGATACCAGGGGGTTTGCTGCATTTGGGTTAATGGGTTCTCCTCTGAGTAACAAGAAGATCATGCTTGGAAACTGAAAGCAGATACAATGTACAATGATTTGATAAAATGACACAGTGGACTCAGAAATCTTATAACCTGTGATTCACTGTAGTGACAGTAAGCAGACACAAGATTTGAAAGACTGAAAAACAGGCTTTATTCTTCTTAAAGTCTCTGTTGTAGTTAGCTGCAAGTTCGTGTGACTGACCTCGAGGGGCCGGATGTGGCATATCCCGGCGGGTGATTGGCAGCTGATCGGGTGGAGCTTGGTCCATTCAGGTCAGCTGATTGACAGCCGGCCTGGTGTGGTCTGTCCTCCAGTGATCTTCCTGCAGGTACACAGGTTGCCCCCTGTGATGATTTTGCTGATTTTGATTTCTTATGGGACCAAGACAACCATTAACAACATTAGCAAAACCAAGGAGATGATTGTGGACTTCAGGAGGAAGTCAGGAGAACGTGATCCTGTCATCATCGAGGGCTCAGTCGTGGTGAGGGTCAAGGCTGTCGTAAACTTCTACAGGTGTACCGTGGAGAGCATTCTGTCTGGTTGCATCACTGCCTGGAAAGGAGGCACCAACTCTCAGGACAAGAATAAACTCCAGAGGGTTGTTCACTTGGCCTGCGATATTACAGGCACCTGACTACACTTAGCGTAGACTTTAAGGGACCCCTACCGTCGACCAACCGTAATACCTACATCCTTACGGCAATCGACGAGTACTCCCGCTTCCCATTCGCTGTGGCCTGCCCAGACACCACTGCCATCTCAGTGATACAGGCCTTTCACAGTATTTTCACCATCTTCGGGTACCCCAATTCCATCCACAGTGATAGGGGGTCCTCATTCATGAGTGCAGAGCTGCAACAGTACCTTCTGGAGTGTGGTATTGCTTCAAGCAGGACCACGAGCTATAACCCACGCGGTAATGGCCAGGTCGAGAGGGAGAATGCCACCATATGGAGAGCGGTTACACTGGCTCTCCGGTCTAAAGGTCTCCCCACCTCTCACTGGCAGGAGGTTCTCACTAGTGCCTTACACTCCATCCGCTCCCTCCTATGTACTGCAACAAATGCCACCCCCCGCGAAAGGATGTTCCTTTTCCCGAGGAAATCCGAATCAGGAACCACTGTACCGGCATGGCTCACCGTCCCTGGCCCCGTCCTTTTGCGACGCCACGTCCGGCACTCAAAGAACGACCCCTTGGTCGACCGAGTGACTCTACTCCACGCGAACCCACATTACGCATACGTGGAGTTCCCAGACGGGCGGGAGGACACTGTTTCGGTGCGGGACCTAGCTCAGGACGCGGTAGACCCAGCAAACCCCCCAACTCCTTATGCTCCAGGCCCCGTGCCGCAACAGAAGGACCAACAGCACCCCAATGACCTGGGCCACCCTGCCGACAAAACGACTGGGGAATTGAGCGACGGAGCAGTCGCACCCGACGAGCCCGCTGGCGACACCACTCCAGCGACCCCAATCCCGGCACCACGGCGGTCACGCCGGATGGTCATACCCCCTGACCTCTACAGTCCTTGACCTACCCCTTCCTTTTCATTCTCTCCCTCGTTTTTGTTTTTTTTCCCAGGGTCAATTCTCCAAGAAGGGGTGAATGTGATAGTACAGATCTATCATCAATGTACATAGTGTATATAGTTACTGTATCTAGACTGTGCTTACAGCGATTGGCTGAGAGCTAAGCCACACCTATTGTCTGGGCCTTAAAGTGTTGTGTCCCTAGCCAGGTCGGATCATTCCGGACTGGTCGGCCACCTGTGAAGAGCTCCGGTCTTTTGCTAATAAAAGCCTTGGTTTGGATCAACAAGTCTTTGGTTCTTTCGACGAGCTCTACAACTCCATTGAAGACATCTTTGAGGTTGTGCCTTAAGAAAGCAGCCTCTATCCTCAAGGATCCCCTCCACCCAGGCCAGGCCCTCTTCACTCTGCTACCATCAGGGAAAAGGTACAGGAGCCTAAAGACGAGCCCTCAATGGCACAAGGACAGCTTCTTCCCCGCTGCCATCAGATTCCTGAATAATCAATGAACCAAAGACACTGCCTGACTTTTCGAGCATTATTTTTATTTAGTTTGTAAGATGATTGTATGTGAATGTTTACACAATTGATGCAGCTGCAGAAACAACACATTTTGTGACTTATTCATGACAATAAATTCTGATTCATACATGGCCATCGACATACTTTCCCAATCCTGTATTGCTGTTCATGCTGGGATCCTGGCAAAGGCAAAAATGTTAATCCTTGCCCATACCGACGGTGAACCTGACATCCTTATGCCTGAAGCAAAGATCCTGTTCATCACCATCATGTTCCAAATCCTGGGATCCACCTTGGCTGCAATGCCACACCTTGCTCTTGGAACCCAAGTCTCTCAGTCTGTTTTAGATGGCAGGACTGCCTTGTTCATGATCAGTATTTAAAGATGCTGGAACCCATTCTAAACTAATGGCCCCCTATATAGATCACAAAATTGAGGCAATTGCTCATCACTATCTCTTTTCTTCCAAGGGTCATTTGCTCAAAAATGCCCATACAAGAAAATACAATGAATCATATATTTTAGAACAGAAAGGCATCTTTATTACGGTCTAATTAGTGAGGTACAGAGATGCTAAACACTGGCAAAAAAATTAAGGAACAATGGGATATTGAGAAGATAAATAATGCAGAGCAAGGTAGCCAAACCCTGACCCTTATTGGGAGGCGGAGTGAAATTCTTTCACAACATTAATTATGTAAGGGATGGCGGCTGTTCCAGCAGCATCATTCAGATTTGGTGAGGAAACAAGAGCAGGCCTGGGCAACAGGATTAACCCTGATGCACACAATAATCAGCATGGAGAGAGTGGGGTGAAGGGCCTGTTTCCACACTGCAACAGGAATGTGACTAATCATTTAGCACCTGGATGCTTTTCCACTCTTCAGTTCTCTACATAGTATGACTGTTACCTAACAAGCCCAGTGCTGACATATCTTGTATTCATATCTTGTGCCCAGTTTGCTCTGTGCTCTGTTCTTACTATTTACCCTCTATATCCTCTTATTCTTACTGTGGCTCTTTTACTCTTCTGAGTTCTCCAATTCTACATACTCAATATCTGATGTGTAGTTTCCAGTTTTTTTTTACTTTAAAAATGGAAGGAGTCTTTTTGGATGAGATTCAGGTTTCCAACTTCTTTGGAAATGCAATGATTGTCTCACAAAGCTTGATTGCTTTGAGCGATCAGTGGTACCTTCCAGAGAGAAAGGATCCATCTTCTATTAAATGTCCAGATGAAGCCCCCTCTGAGGTGAGCATTTTGCCTGTTCTTCAACAGTGTGTCATACAGAAACTGCTCCTGGGACGATGCGCCGGATGTGTGTGTAGGACTTCCTAACGGTGACACTTCCATGGTGTGAGACACCACGGGGCAAAACACACTCCTCAGTCAGCTTTTGGTTGTCTGTGTCCCAGCAGAGCACCGTAGCAATGACCTCATTCTTCTCATCGCGGCCGCCGGTGATGAAGAGCTTGCTATTGCATGCTGCAATCCCACAGCTGGCACGCTCATGACCAAACTGTGTGACGAGAGCCCATGAGTCCTCCTTGGGACTGTAGCAGTAGAGGGCCTTCATTGCACCACCTGGGAGGGAGGGGAGGGGAGACGGAAGGGAGAGAGAGAGAGAAAGATTGATTTAAGTATTGGGAGAGGCATGGCAAATCCTAAGGTTCAACAGCAGAAGCCAAGGATGCAGACCCGTCCCAAAGAGGCTCATAGTCAATTATTTCATTAATATTAAATCCCAAGTTCTCCTCTGCACAAAACAATTGCCTTGCATCTCCACTTGCCCATCATACTACTCCAAAATCCTTGCTTCATGTCCACACTCCGCCAGCTTCCCTCCCTATATGCATCCTTGCAGCAGTGTCCATCTTGTTCCACATTGCTGACCATCTGATTGTGTTCAACAGACCTGCATACCATCTTGCCACATCCTTCAATCCTACCTCTGCCTCACAACACGCTTATCCCACTCCCAGCAGATCCTTAACCTTGTTGCCTCACATCCCCTTCGCCTCTTTGCTATTTCAGTTGATCACCTTCTCACCATATGCCCCAATCCCACCCAAGCCCCGTTGTCTGCAACATACCCACTTGCCTTCTTATTCTGTCCTTCTTTAGCCTCACACCCACATGTTCAACGTTTCACTCTCCCCCTCAATCCCAACCTGCCTTTCTACTAACCTTGTTCTAGAATCACATTGAGCCTTGACCCCATTTTCAAATTAATCCCATGAAGCTGTACTGATGTGGCTTTTTCATCAATAATGGATTATCCAGAAGATGGGGCTGTTTTTTGCTATCAACATACAATAACCAGAGGAAATCTGCTTTCAAGCACCAACTCAGAGTTGGGTGGAATACAAGTGGAAATTTACACAGGCTAAGTACAGGGTTAATGGTCGGATACTTAACAGTCTGAAAAACAGAAAGACCTTGGGGTCCAAATCCATAGATTTCTCAAGGTTGACATGCAGGTTGATAGGATATTTAAGAAGGCCTATGGGATGCTGGGCTTCATTAGTCAGGGGATTGAGTTGAAGAGTTGAGGGTTCATGTTGCAGCTCTATAAATCTCTGGTGAAATTGTGTTCAGTTCTGGTCACCTCATTATAGGAAGGGTGGACGCTCTGGAGAGGGTGCAGAGGAGATTTACCAGGATGTTGCCTGGATTGTCTTATGAGGCAAGGTTAGCAGAGCTGAGGCTTTTCTTTTTGGGGCAAAGAGAATCAGAGATTACTTAAGAGAAGACTACATGATTCTGAGAGGCATAGATAAGGTGGGCAGCCAGAGCCTTTTTCCCAGGAGTGGGAGTAGCAAACACTAGAGGACATCTTTACAAAGAGAAAGGAGGAAAATTCAGGGAAGACATCAGGGATAAGAGATGTGGGTGCCTGGAATGCCCTGCCAGGGACGGTGGTGGAAACATTAGGGGCATTTAAGAAACTCTTAGACAGACACATGGATGGAAGAAAAAATAGAGGGTCACGAGGTAGGAAGGGTTTAGCTTTCTGGGAGGTATTTATATAGGTTAGCACGACATTGAGGGATGAAGGGCCTATTCTGCACTGTAGTGTTCTTTGTTTTATGTTCTGTAACTCAGGATAGTGAACAAACATCTTTACTAAATCTGGCATTTCCCCCCAAAATCTAACCATTCAACAAAATACATTGCAGCTGCAAGGTCAACCCAGATACAAAGGAATAAAGATATAGGAGAGTAGGTGGCCCCTTCAGTCCTTGGAACCCATGCTGCCTAATTGCACCCAATGAACTAACCAATCCGGTACATTTTGGATGGAAGCGGGAAACCAGAGCACCTGGGGAAACTCACACAGGACACAAGGAAAAGGTACAAACTTCCTGTAGATAGCACCAGTCGGGCAAACCATCATCGCACAACTTCCCACAAGAATGATGCTAGTGATTTTTAATTTTGACTAATACATTTTAAATAGGTATAGAAGAATAGTTAAGGCACAGATGAAACGTGACCTTAGTCTTTGCAGTCTTGGCCATCTTTCTGTGGTGTGCAGAGCTCCACAATAAGCAACCACATTCACATACCCACAACATAAATATGATCCTTGAATGTAACAGCGTTGATGCACTTGGCTTCTATAGGCATCGATGACTTCAGGTTCCACATATTTGCGGTGGGGTCATAACACTGGGTCCTGTCTGTCGCCAGTTTCCCATTGGGTCCTCCTCCAATGATATAAAGCATCTTATTATAGGTTGTGGCAGCAAACGAGCTGACATTTACTAGGAGGGGCACTCCCTGTGGCAGAAGGAATAAACATTTAGTTGGCCCTCAGAAGGAGAAGGAATACAGCTGAGTGTTGTGATGGTTTACGAGTGAAAGAAAATGATCTTCTCCTTCCCATTTGAATGCAGCTTCACACATGATTTCCCTAGGTGGAGGTGCAAGAATTGCTTGCAGTGTCATAGCAAAGTAATGTAACATTGAAGGAGATTGTGTTTTACCAGAAACAGAAGTACAAGTGCCACTTGCATTGTGATTGAGTGTATCTTGGCATTCTGCCAAAGTACACTCAGCTACCCAAAATATGTAGATTCAATTCCTGCAGATCCTGGATTTGTTTGACAGATGGGTGCTTCATCCACAGAATTGATTACAGGCATTGAAATGAACCACAACTAAAATGTCCCCCATAGATCACATGGGTAGGATGGTGGAGGAAAAGTCACGCTGTTTGAAGAAAGATATGAGGGTCTGGGATGGAAGTCTCGCACACGGGCAGACTGAGACCCACCCACAAACTGGAGGAACAACACCTCATCTTCCACCTGGAAGATTCCACCTGGATAACCCCCACTTTTCCCCCTTCACCTTCCCCCAGCTCTGTCTCTCCCTTTCTTCCTTCACACAGACAAAATCAATTGCCATGTCTCCCCTTATCAGATCCAATGAACAAATTTTGTTGGCCTGGACTCCTCCCACTGTCTTTATTTTGAGATTTCCTGCCATTTGCTTATATCTTGAAGAAGGCCCAAAATATCAGAAATTTATATTTATCTCCTCTGGACACTACAAGACCAGCTGAGTTCCTTCAGCATTTTAGTGTGGTTTTACTGCAATCACAGCATCTGCAGACTTTTGTGTTTTAAAGATTTGGATGCGACCTTCCTCAGTAACATTGGTTGGTGCATCAAATTTAGAGGGAGTGAATAGATTTGTGGATATTTAACACCTCAAAGAAGGAAGTAGATTGAAAGTTATTAGGAATGAAACTGAGGTGCACGATGAAACAATGTTTGAATCTCTGAGCCACTGATTCTGAATTTTATTAGCCTTTCTGTCAGGCTCAATAGATGATGTAGAAGAGCACTTAATGGTGGAAGTTTGGATGGACTTATCTTGGTTTTAATTTATATTTTAATTTAAATATAAATTTAGACATACAGCCTCGTAACAGGCCGTCTCGAACCATGAGCCCATGCTGCCCAATTACACCTACAGCGCCCGGTATGTTTTGAAGGATGGGTTGAAACCCATCCACCCAGGGAAAACCCACACCACTGACACGGGAGAGTGTGCCAACTCTTGACTGACAGAGCTGGATTCATACCCAGGTTGCTGGTGCTGTAGCAGTGTTGCGCTAACCGCTAACTTCCCCAATTTTATGTAATAAGCCATGAAGCTGTAAAGATTGATGAGAGGAATGAACATAGAATTTGTCCTGGCTCACTTCCTGGCTCAAGTCTAACTCTTTGGGGATATAGTATAATCCATCTTGACATGGCAGAACAGCACATGAGTGAGAGTTGACCATTTATCTGTAAGATGTGAAACTAACGGCAGAGTAAGGAACTTAATTTGATTAATGTTTCTACTTCAATGAGCATCTCTTAAAAAAAATATTTTCTGGACATTTATGAGGGATCTTGCTGTGCCTCACGTGATGGTTGCTATTCCTAAATTTAACAGGGTCAACAATTAAAAGATGCAGTATAAGCCCCTGGTTTCTGGAATTCAAACAACCGGTAGCCTCAACTGGCAAAAAAAATTTGAGGAAAATAAATAATTTTTAAAAAATAAATAAGAAAATAAAGGTAAAAATATGTATGTTTAAAACTGTAAAAGTAAATGTTCTTTGTAGAAACACATAAACCTTTAGTGAAGATGGGAGTGAATATCCAGCCAGCGGAGGTCCTTGGTCAGGTTTTGCTCATAGCAGTTTGAATAAAGTTGTGTGAAACAGCGATGGTGTTGCTCAGGATGAAGGGCTGGTTGATGCCGCTCGCCGTTGGGGTGAGTCTTTTAAAGAGGCTTTATCTGTAAACTCAGGGGGAGATAATGATCTATAACGTTATTTTTTATCTTTTGGGCAGCTCTGCGCAGGGGAGGAACCTGCAGATACAGTGACGGTTAAATGTTTTCATAGAATGTGAGTGAAAATAAAATAAAATGCTTTAAGATTTATATGCAAGTGAAGTTTGTTCAGTATAAGTACATGGTAGTATTTTGTCTTTTAAATTGTTTATCCTTAATACAGGTGTATTAGTTAGGCATTGTAAGAGTGAGTCTCAAGCAACCAGAAAATACACTTATCTGGCATCCACCAATCCCCTTGAGCACAGGATACCAGGGGTTTTGCTGCTCATTGTTCCTATAAAAGTCTTTGAAATGACCTGATGTCACAGAAGATGTCATTCAAACAAATATTCTTTGTGTTACAGTAACAGAATGGGATTTGTTTTCCAATGAGGTCCCAGAACACTTGAAAATTGCTTATAACTTTAAAATCGACAGGTTGTACATGATGGAAATGTTTTCAAGTGCATCTATTTCAATGCAAAGAATATTGTAGGAAAGGCAGACAGGCTTAGAGCATGGATTGGCACGTGGAATTATGATATTGTGACCAAGACTGGCGGCTCAATGTTCTGGGCTTCTGTTGCTTCAGACATGATACAGTAGGGGGGGATGAAATGGTGAGGAATGGTATTGTTCATCAAGGAAAATATCACCGCTGTGCTCAGGTAAGACAGGCCAGAGGGCTCATCTCCTAAGTGTATATGGGTGGAGCTGAGGAATGGGGAAGGTATCATCACACTCATAGACAACCCAATAGTCAATGAGAAGTGGAGGAACAAATTTGTATAGAGGCAGCAGACAGCTGCAGGAAACACATGGTCATGTTGTTCCATTGTTAAAAAAAGGCTCCAAAAGTAGCCCTGGAATTTATAGGCTGGAGACCCTGACCTCAGTAGTAGGTAAATTATTGGAAAGGTTCTAACAGATCGAATATACATGTATTTGCATAGCCAAGGTCTGATAAAGGATAATCAACATTGCTTTGTGTGTGATAGGTTGTGTTTTACCAATCATATAGAATTTTACAAGGAGGTTACCAGGATAGTTGATGAAGGAAAGGCTATGGATGTTTCTGCATGGACTTCAGTAAGGCATTTGACATGGGTGGTTAGTTAGAAAGGTTCAGACGTTAGGTATTCATGGTGAGGTAGTAAACTGGATTCGATAGTGGCTACATGGGAGAAGCCAGAGAGTGGTGGTGACAATTGCTTCGTAGACTAGGCCCTATGACGAGTGGTGTGCCTCAGGGATCGGTGCTGGGACTATTGTTGTTTGTCATCAATATCAATGATCTGAATAATAATGTAGTAAATTGGATCAGCAATTTTGCAGGTGACACAAAAATTGGTGGCATTGTGGGCAGCGAGGAAGGTTTTCAAAGCTTGCAGAGGGATCTAAACCAGCTGGAAAAATGGACTGAGAAATGGCAGATAGAATTTAATGCAGACAAGTGTGAGGTGTTGCATTTTGGAAGGACAAACCAAGAAAGGACGTACATGGTGAATGGTAGGGCACTGAGGAGTATGGTAGAACAGAATACAGATACATAATTCACCTATAGTGGCATCTCAGGTGAATAGGGTTGTAAAGAGAGATTTTGGCATATTGGCCTTCATGAATCAAAGTACTGAGTACAGGAATTAGGATGTTATGGTAAAGTTGTATAAGACACTGATGAGGTCAGATTTAGAGTACTGTGTGCAGTTTTGGCCATCTAACTACAGGAAAGATACAAGTTTGAAAGAATGCAGAGAAGATTTACGAGGATGTTGCCTAGACTTCAGGTACTGTGTTACAGGGAAAGGTTAAACAGGTGAGAACTTTATTCCCCGGAGCATAGAAGAATGAGCGGAGATTTGATAGAGGGATTTCAAATTATGAGGGGGATAGACAAAATAAATGTAGATAGGCTTTTTTCCACTGTGGATGGGTGAGATTTTTTTAAAAACTGGAGCACATGGGTTAAGGCTGAAAGTGGAAAAGGTTAGGAGGAACATGAGGGGGAACTTCTTCACACAGAAAGTGGTGGGGGTGTGGAATGAGCTGCCAGCTGAAGTGGTGAATATAGGCTCAATTTTTACATTTAAGATGAATTTATACAGATACATGGATGGGCGGGGTTGCTATTGACTGGGGGCAGGTCAGTGGGACTAGGCAGAAACATGGATCAGCACAAAATGTAATGTTCTATGGTTCTATACCAGAGGATGGCAAATGTTGTGCCTTTATTCAAGGGCTGCAAGAAAAAGCTTACGAACTATAGGTCAGTAAGTGTAACATCTGTGGTTGGTCAGTTATAGGAGAAAATTCTGAGGGAAAAGATATACATTTACTTAAGGATAGTCAGCATGTTTTTATTAAATGGGAGCCATGTCTCATAAATCTGATGGAGTTTTTTTGAGGATGTGACCAAGAGGGTTGATGACAGCAGAGTTATAGATATTGTATTGAAGAATTTCAGCAAGGCATTCGATAAAGTTCCACACAGTAGGGCTGGTCGGGAAAGTTAGATCACATGGGATCCAAGATGAGATGGCAAAATGCATAAAAAATTCACTGTACGATGGAAAGCAGAGGGTGATGAGGAAAGGTTGTTTTCTTTGACTGGAGGCCTGTGATGTGCCATAGGGTTTTGGGTTGGGCCCCTGCTCTTTACCATCTATGTTTCTGATTGAGATGAAACCATGGTACATTGGTAAGTTTGCAGATGACACAAAAGGGCCTAGTATTGTGGATAGTGAAGATAGCTGCCAAAGATCGCAGCAGGATCTTGATTGATTGAGCCAATGGGCAGCTGATGGAATTTAATACAGAGAAAAGTGAGGTGTTGCCATTTGGGAATTCTAACATTGGTAGAATTTACACAGTAGGGATCTGGAGAGAGTTGTAGAGCAGAGGGATCGAGGAATACAGGTACATGCTTCCTCAAAAGTGGCATCAAGGTTTTTGGCACTTTGGATTTCATCAAGCAATATTAAATACAGAAATTAGGAGATTATGTTGCAGTCGTAAAGACATTAGTGTGGTCCCCCTTGGAGGATGGTTTCCATGCTAAAGAAAAGATGTTGTCAGGCTGGAACGGGTGTAGAGATTTGTGAGGATGTTGCCAGGACTCAGAGGCTTACGCTATAGGGGGAGGGAGAGCAGGCTCCTTGCAAAGCATGAGAATGAGGGGTGATCTCATCGAGGTGCCCAAATCATCAGGTGAGAGTGTCTTTTTGTCCAGAGTAGAAGAAGTGGTAACCAGGGGGCCTGGGTTTAAGGTGAGAGGCAAGAGATTTAACAGAAGCCTGAGGGATAACATTTCTACACAGTGGGTGGTGGGTGTATGGAGGAGATGCATGAAGCAGGTACTATTACAATGTTTCGGAAGCAGTTGGACAGGCAAAGGTAAAGGTTCCATTATTGCCACGTATCACTACATTTAGAATGTAACATACATGAAATTTTTTAACTTTGTCTAGCGTAAGGAAGACAGAGAGACACCACTTTGTCCAGTGCCCCTCTCAGTGAGGAACAAACTCGCGTTTGTCCAGCACCCGTGGTGAGGAACTAACTCGGATTTGTCCAACGCCCATCACAATGAGGAACGAACTCACAACTCCTGCTTTACAAGACCAGTGTTTTAACCACTGAGCTATTGGATATGATGGGTTTAGATGGATCTGGGCAAAACGCAGGCAGGTGGGACCAGTGCGGGCACATTGGCCAAAGACCGTGTTTCCACACTCTAAATGAAGTGTTAATTTATCTCCTGTAGATCGTTATTTTAATTCTCCATTCTCATCTCTGAGTCAAACCACTGTGACAAGTCCACCTGATTTAGCCTAGTCACAATATCCAAACATATATTTTAATGGAGTGTCATAGAGCCATACAGCATGGTCAGCCCCTCCATCCTTGAAAGCCAAGTGGATGTTCTAGACTAGTCTCTTCTACCTGCATTTGGCCACATCCCATGTCTTTCAAAAACCTTCGTAAAAGTTAAACAAGTAAGATGCAGAGATTTAAAACCATGCACAAATATGCTGATCCATACCCTTCCTAACTGCTCAATCATTCATAACTTGACAGCTTCTTCATTCCAAGAATTGACCAAATAAACTAGTGGAACTATATCTTTCTAAAGGAGGACAAAACACTGGATGTGTTCTCCTGAATAAGCACCAACAGTGCTGTTGCAGATAGCTGCCTCAGTCTCACCATCTATCGTTTTCCCCAGCTGCCCACGGAGGACTCTCTGTACAATTTCCCTATGTTTCATGAGAAACCAGTTAAAATATATCTTATTGGTTGTGAGGTGCTTTAGTCTGTACTAAAGGGTTAATAGTCACCGTACATGTTCTTTCTCAATGGATGTGACGTGCAGATATGAGAGATGTCAACAAGAAACTGTCACAAGAAGCAAAATGTGAAAGGTAAAGAAAATATGTATACAAAATGCTTAATTTTGTCTAAGAGCATAATTCCATTGTTTAATATTCCCCTTGATAGATACCTCAGTCCAGCAGTTGTGAAATGGGTCATAAGCTTCCACACTGTTGAGTCGTGTACTGCCATCAAAACCTCCAACTGCATATACCTTGCCGTTCAGAACCGCCATCTTGTGTCGCCACCGACCAGTGTTTAAATATTCAACTTGAATCCACTTATTCAAGGAGGCGTTGTACTTCCACACCTCATGCTGTGTTTCTTTACCACCTGGTAAATCCCATAGAAATATGCCAATTAGTCTCCCACACGCATCTCAATATGTTGCACACATCAAAATGTTAAAGAGCTGCTGGAAATTATCATTGGGCCAAAGAGAAGTGGAAGGTTTCACATCAATAAAAAAAACACAATTTCTCTTCCCAAAGATGTGTCTTGACCTGATGAGTATTTCCAACATTTTTTCTGTTTTAATTTACATTTACAGTATCTACAACTCTTATCAACATTAGTTCTTCTGAAGGGGATGTAGGACAGGAGAACATGATCTTAAAATAATACTGTATTCTGTAAAAACAGGGAAATCAGGTAGCACTCTTTGGCTTAAAGGGAAGTGGACATATGGAGCTTCCCTCTCACCCAAAAGGAAGTTGACTGCAGGATAGTTGAAAAGTTTAAGACTATAATGGAAACATTTTGTTAGGCAAACAAGGTCGATGATATCAATGCTGAAGTAAGGATCAGCCACAATGTGACAGAATATGGTCGAGGGGCTGAGTGGCTGGTTCATTTGTTCCAAGTGAGAATCATTGCCCATTGGCAAGGCAGGTAGGAAAGAAACTAGTTCTGGAAATCTGAGGGAATCAATAGCACCATGAAGAGCTCCATTGAAAAGCAGCACAAATTCATTCCAAAATTAGCTCCAGCAAATGTCCTCTTTATATCTTCATTTCCTCCAAGGATGCAGTTTACAATTTTTATCAACACTGAACTGTTTGAAAATCAACTTGGCAATGAACCAATTTGTGTGAACGTATTATTTTTGGGCATTTGTGCCTGTGCAACATTTTGTCTGGAATTTTCCAGTTTATTAGCTTTGAGGATACTCGTGTTTTGTAAATTTCCATATTTCCTGATGACTGAGATGGAGGCAATTCAGCACATTTTCCTTAATATGTCCAAATATTCCTGGTCAGGAATGAGAGGAGAAAATGAAGATGGTTTGATCAAGTCAATTAAATGACCCAGTCCAATGCAGCTGCCTGCCTGGTAAAATCTATCGATGCCAAAGACCCTGGACACTAAGGCTTCTGTACTCTCAAGTCAGACATGAGATGATAGAAAAGTCTCTGTATGCTGAACTCTTACAGGACAGGTGTGCCATGGAGAAGGAATAAAGTAAGGCTTCTCATACAAGGTTCCAAACAAATACACAACTCAAATGCAGCATAAGTCAGATACAAAATCAAGCTTTCTCTGCACTCCATTTCAACCACATCAGGATCAGCAATGTGGAAACAGGCCAAAGGGTATCCCCTAGGGGCATAGCTGAAGCCTCTGGCACTACATCACTATGAGCGTTAAGGGAGCTTGGGTATTGGGCAACTCCAGTCAAGCTGACCTCCCTCGGGTTAGAATTGCTCATCAGCCTGCTCCACTCAAGATACCTCTCAGAAATGCCCTCCATGCCATTCCACACAGTGCAGCCACTTACCATGCAAGCACCTTCTCCATCTCCTTATGCTCATCTGCTCTCTGGATGCACACTGATGACCTAGTCTGCCAGCTGGTCATAAATGTGGGTGGGAGGGAAAGTGTTCTCAGCATAGTCCTACCTTTTACATCTAGAACCTGGGTGTTTGCCATTTCCAGGTACATAGGGTTGCAGCCCTGTTTCAGTACTTGAAGGGACTGTTCCTTGAGTTCCAAGTACAAGTAGTATAGGCCAGACTGGGGACCTGCTCATCAGTCTGCTTCTGAACCTGATCAAGACGACTATTCACAAGCAATGGATCCACCCAAGATGACAGCCTGCCCCCTCCTCCAGCGTTACATACATGACAGGATCCACAGTAGTTACTGCCTTGCTGAAGACCTCCTCGGATTAAGCAGTGAGGGTCACATTTCATTTAACTTTTCATTAATCTTGTAGATATTTTAAAACAAAACAGATGCATAACACAGAGTTAAACAAGAAAGTCTGCAGATGCTGGGGTGGAATGCAACACACCAATGTGGTGGAGAAACTCAGCAGCCCACGCAGTATCTATAAGAAGTAAAGTGTAACCAATGTTTTGGGCCTGAGCCCTTCATCAGGAATGAATAAAAACAAGCAGGTACCTGAATGAAAAGGTGGAGTGGGGGAGAGGGGAGGAGAGGAGAGGAGGGAGGAACAGGCAGGGGCCATATAATGGGCTCAGAACAAAACCAAAAATTAGATACAATCCAACACTGCAGCTGCCCTGAGATTCATGGGACTTCTGATTAACTGAAGTAGAAAGCTGATGGTACTCTGCATTGCACCTTGATAGTTGGTAAGTAAATAAGTGGGTAAAGATTGTTTGCGGCTGGCAATGGTTTAAATATCTCTGAGCCTGCAGCTCACCTGAGATGTAGACTTCATTGCGGAAAGTGATACAGGCAAACTCCACCCATTTTTTGTTCTCGCTTTCCATCTCCTGTTCCGTGATTGGCAGCTTGGCCACCTCCAGACGACTTCTGCGGAGAGGGTCCAAGCAGGTCACCTCTGCCACAAACTTCTCATCCTTTGTGCACCCACCTATGATCATGAAGACCTCTGACTGGAACTCTTGCATCCTGGGTTTTGTCCTCTTCGAAATAATCTACTCCACGCAAAGGAAATGGCAGGTTTTGGGATGGGGTGGATTGGGGGGAGGGGGAGGAGAATGGATAAAATTATTCCAGTTTCCATCTGCTCTTCGATTAAATTTTATCAATTGAAAAATTGGGGAACTTTATGAGCTGATTTCAAACATACGATGAATAGATAGAGTTCCCAGTTTGGACACAAACTGTAGACTAACTTGGCCATGCCAGCCAAAGTCCC
Source organism: Narcine bancroftii (assembly GCF_036971445.1). Lineage (NCBI taxonomy): Eukaryota > Metazoa > Chordata > Chondrichthyes > Torpediniformes > Narcinidae > Narcine > Narcine bancroftii. The sequence continues at coordinate 62,966,833 of NC_091477.1, read as the reverse complement.
AATTTATGCCAATCCTGCTTGTACATTTGGCCCATATTCCAGTAACCTTGGATGCAGAGGAAATGCTGAAATCTGAAGCCAAACGCAATCTGCTGGAGGAAGTTGAGCAGCAAAACTGGGAGAAAAAGGGTCAAGAGCCAAAACTCTCAATCAGGACTTCTTATAAATTCTGATCTACAAGTCCTGATGAAGAATATCAGCTCCAGGTGTTAACCATTCTTTATCACCCGCTTTACCTGTTGAGTGCCTCCAGCAGATTGGATTGGGCACCCTCTGTCCATGTACGTAGAACACAGAATATTACAGCACAGAAAAAAAACACAAGGCTGAGTTTCTCCAGCATTGCATGTTAACTTCAATCATTGTGCATGCAGAATTTCATGTTTTACTCCACATTACAGCACAGCACAGGCCCTTTGGCCCATGATGTTGTGCTGGCCTATATATATATACAAAAGAAAATAATCTAACCTTCCCTTCCTCATAACCCTCTACTTTTGTTTCATCCATATGACTGTCAAAGCATTTCTTAAATGTCCACCACCACCCCTGGGAATGTATTCCAGGCATCTACAATGCTATGTAAAAAAACTCCTCTAAACTTTCCTCCCTTTATTTTGTAAGAATGTCCTCTAGTATTTGCTATTTCTACCATGGGAAACAGGTGCTGGCTGTCCACCTTATCTATGGCTCTCATAATCTTGTAGACCTCTATTAAATAGTCTCATATCCTCCTTTGCTCAAAAGAGAAAGGTCCCTGCTCTGCTAACCTTGCCTCATGAGACTTATTTTCCAAACCAGGCAATATCCTGGTAAATTTCCTCTGCACCTTCTCCATAGTTTCCACATCCTTCCTGTAATGAGGTGACCAGAACCAAACACAATACACTAAGCGTGGTCTCGCCAGAGATTTATAGAGCTGCAACATCCCCCCATGAATGAAGCACAGCATGCTACAGGCCTCCTTAACTATCCTATCAACCTGCACAGCAACTTCGAGAGATCTAATGATTTGGATCTCAAGGACCCTCTGTTCTTCCTCACTCTTCCACACGTACACATCCTGAACTCTGCCTTCAGTTTGATATTCCAAAATGTATCACTTCACAGTTATCCGGAATTATTAATCCTCCTCTTAATTATTTTTCATGACTTAATAAGATCCAATACTTTCTTTATCTTAAACTCAACACTGTTCTATTTTGACCTCACCTTTATATAGGTCCTTTTCTCTTGTAAAGACTGAAGCAAAGTATTCATTTAGCTCTCCTAAGTACTTTCTTAAGTTCAACCATGGTTCCATTTTTCTACTATCTTTTCCCTGTCTCAGTGGCACAAACCTATCAGAACCCTAAACAAGAGGTCCCTAAACATTCTCCACATTACTTCTATGTTTTCTCCCAAGAATATCTGTTCCCAATTTACTCTCCCTAGTTCCTGCCTCATCCCTTCATCATTTGCCCTTGCCCAGTGAAATACTTTACCATTTTGTCTGCTGCCATCCTTGTCCATAACTATGCTAAAGCTCAGGAAGTTGATGTTCCCCCACCAAGAGGAATGTCATCTGACAAGTATTGCAATCCCCTGTTTCATTTAGTGAGAATATTACTTTAAGGGCTAGTACAGGCTGCAACCATACACAGCTTTGGAGAGACAGGGTGGCATCAGCTAGTAAAGGCTGTACCCAAATTCGATATTTTGGAGAGGAGAAAGGACATTTGTTGCTTTTTCCAGGGACACAGGTGGTGACAAGAGTTCTGTGCGTGGAACATTGAAGGAACAGGCCTTTAATGACCAGCGGTCATCTCATCAAGCACAGAGCAGGAATGACTCTGTGTGATAATGGAAAATTTGTCTGATTCTCCCTATTAAGGGAATTATTGAATTCCCACCACAACCAAAGGAAAGGTCTCGTAGATTGACCTGTACCTGGGCTTTTGAATTAGGAGAATTGATGCATTGGATCAATACCAAAGTAATGGTCATTTCAATTGACCCATGTGTGGGTTTTGGAAGCATCGTGGAAGTCACAACCATTTGCATGAAAGGATATTTCTCTAGAAGAAATGCGAAAAGGATTTGTGAGTTTTTGGCAGTCAGGTCACTCAGTCTCTCCCATCTCCTTCGTGATTACTTCTGTGCATTAGTTTAAAAGTCTGCATTTCTAACACTGAACTTTGGAATGACTTTCCAGAATTATGCACAAGCTGTAATGGTTTGGCTCTCTCTCTCTCTCTCTCTCTCTCTCTCTCTCTCTCTCTCTCTCTCTCTCTCTCTCTCTCTCTCTCTCTCTCTCTCTCTCTCTCTCTCTCTCTCTCTCTCTCTCACACACACACACACACACAAATTTCCACATAGTTGGTTTTGATTTAACTAAAAAATGTTATATTATTAGTAATTATTAACAAATATAATGTTTTAAAAGAAAAATATAACACTACCTTGGTGAATTTCCATGCAATGTAACAAATTGGGGACTTGTCCAGGATCTGACCAAAACTGGAGCTTATTGATCAATTGATTTTCAATTTAATTGATTAATTCCTTTTTGAAAACCAATTAAAAGGCTTGTGTGTGGGGAGAAACAGCATGAGTTTTTGAAATCACCAACCTCAGTGGGTTTGTAGAGGGCAACAAAGGATGAGTTTGGGATATTGTGATAAAACCATTTATGAAAAAGGCAAGTATCCGGAGAATTATATTAAAAACTAATAACAGCGGGGAAGTTTGGAGAGGAGGAGTTAAAACAGTTTCCCAAGAGAAAATCCCTTGAAAAATGTAGATTTGAGGCAAAGGAAGCAGAAAAGAAAAGGCAGTTTGAGAGGGAGAAGATGAGAAACAGAGTTCCACCTTCTGGTCTTAGTGAGAGGTTTGTGACCAGTAGGAAGGTTAGGCTAATTCCTCCATTTGATGATGCTGAGATTGATAAATACTTCCAGCAGTTCAAGAAAGTTTCTGAGAGTTTAATGTGGCTACAAGACCACTGGCCCCTCATGTACAAAGCGCAATTAAAGGCCGGGGTCAGCAGGCTTTCTTTGCCCTTACAACCAAACAAGACTGTAAAGCAAGCTTGGTTCCAGAAGCTTATAGGAAAGAAATTCAGAAATCTGGGGAAATTGGTGAGCCAGTCTTATATGGATTTTGGATATGACAAAGTAATGTGTTTTGACTGATTGTGCCCATCAGACTGAGAGAGCTGATGTTAGTTGAGTAAATTAAAAGGTTCATTCCTAATGACATAAAACTAGATGAAAAGGGAGTGGAAACTTGGCAGGAATCTCCTAAATTACCAGATGAATGTGCTTTAATCCACAAGGTTAAATTTATATCAAGTACAACCTTCCAAAAGGGTAATATGGACTATCTAAGTAAGTTAGAAAATACATCAGGAAGTAGTGCTAGGGGGAAAGATGAAGGGAAGTAAGTAAAAGAAAAACCCTCAAGGTCCCCTTTGCCACTATTGTAAGAAACCTGCTCATGTGATAGCAAATTGTTCTGTGCTGAGAAAAAAAAGGCAGCGCCAGATGAAAAACAGAAATCAAAAAATGTTCCAGACCTGCTCATAACATTAGGGATGAATTCAAATATTTTGTGACAGAGGGTTGAGTTCAGAAGGGTCATCACAAGCGCCAGTGAAAATCTTCGAGATACTGGGGCCACCCAGTCACTCATGTTGGACAGTGTTTTGGAGTTTGGCGATGAGACTTCTGGGGGTGAAATAAATTTGATTTGGTCTAGGGGAGAGGGGTTGATCTGGAGTTGATACCTCTTCACAGGATAGAGTTGAAATCAGCATTAGTTGATGGACCTGTTTCAATAGGGATCCGATCAAATTTACCAGTGGAAGGAGTTTCATTGTTATTAGGAGATGACCTTGCAGAGGGTTAAGTTGTCCCTGTGGTGCAGTTGACAGCTGAGCTAGTCATTGAGGAGACTAAGGCAGATTCTGATATATATCCAGCCTTAACAGTGACTTAGGCTATGGCTAAAAAGCTTGCCAGCGCAGACGGTCCTGCGCAGACTGATTTCACAGGGACTGGAATCTGTGATAGTACAACACAACACTCAGGTTGTAATGACCTGTCAAAGCCTTTATCTCCTTATTTACTGGACAAGAGTTCTGGTGTTAAACCTTGAGTGTAAAGATTTGTCATTATCTTGAAAAGACTTTATCGCACGGCAGAACAGAGATCCCAATTTTACTGATGTGAGAGAAAAGGCTCTCTCTGCTGATGAAATTAAGAAAGTGCTAGATAACTATTATTTCTAGGAAATGGAGATGAAATGATATCCCTGCCAGTGAGGAATGGGCAGTTGTTCACCAGGTTGTAATTCCTAAAGGCTATAGGGATGAAATTATAAACTGGGCCCATGGCATGCCCTTGGGTGGTCATCTTGGTGTAAGGATTACGAAATGATTCTATTGTCATAGTTTAAGAAAAGATGTTGAGACCTTTTGGTGGACCTGCCACATTTGTCAGGTTGTGGGTCAACCCAATCAGGGTCCACCAGTGGCTTCTTTAAAGCCCATTCCTGATTTTGATGAACTGTTTTCTAAAGTATTGGCCCATTGCCCAAGACAAAAGCTGGCAATCAGTATTTGTTAACTGTCATGTGTACAGCCTCCAGGTTTCCAGAAGAAGTAACATTTAGACATATTAAAGCTAAAACTGTGTCAAATGCACTTAGTGCAAACTTTAGTCAGTTTGCCTGAAGGATGCAATCAGACCAGGGAAGTAATTTCATGCTGGAACTCAGACTATCAGCAGATAGTTCATGAATTGGGAATTAAACAAATCCCGTCATCTGTATAACATCCAGAATCTCAAGGGGCCTTGGAGAGGATCCATTTGAGCCTCAAAACGATGATGAGGACCTACTGTTTTGAGAATGAGAAGGATTGGGATGAGGGTGTCCATTTGCTTTTGTTTGCAGTGAGAGAGTCTGCACAAGAATCCACAGGCTTTAGCCTTTTCGAGCTGGTGTTTGGACACCAAGTTAGAGAACCTTTAGTATTGTTGAAGAAAAAATGGGTTAACAAGAATGTGCAGTTGACTTTGTTAGATTATGGTTCAAAGTTTAAAGATCATTTTCAGTAAGTCTGTAAACTAGCTCAAGAGAATTTGAAAACGGCTTGAGGTAAAATGAAAGTCTGGTATGATAAAAAGGCTAGCGTGAGAACTTTTAAACCAAGGATATAGTGTTAATCCTGTTCCCAACAAATTCCAATCCCTTTAGGGTTAAATTTTCAGACCCGAATGAAATAGAGTAAAAGGTGAATGAAGTCAGCTGCGTAGTTAGAATACCTGACAAGGTAACCCTAGCTACCGCAAGAGCCAAGCTGTCTAAGACCATCAGGGAAGCAAAGCATCCACATGCCCAGCACATTCATAGTCACTTCCTGGACAGCAAGGACACACGACGCATGTGGAAGGACATCCAAGATATCACTAACCACAAGACTGCAGTGCAGGTGATGCCTCCCTCCCAGGCGCACAGAACAACTTGAGTGCGCGGTTTGAGGTGAATAATGACGTGGCAGTGAGAACCACCTCTCCTCCAAATGACCAAGTGCTGTGACTTGCAGTGGCTGATGTGAAGAGAGAGTTAGGTAAGGACAGGATAACATTCCCAGCAGAGTACTCGGGGGATGTGCGGCTCATCTGGTAGATGTTCTCACTGAGATCTTTAACATCTCTTTAAGGAGTGCCGTGGTCCCAGCTTTGCTTCAAAACTGCCAACATTATCCCTGTGCTGAAGAAGCCTGCCACAGTGACTACCACCCCGTCGCGCTCACGTCCATCATCATGAGGGGCTCATCTTAGGGCACATTAAATAACAGGGATGGAGTACCCACAGGATCCAGCATGGTTCCTTTTGGGGAATATTATGGACATGAGTCCAAAGTTGTCCAAACACCAAATTCAATTTGTAAAAGTTGCCTTGGTGGAGGCCAGAAAATGCATAACGGTCATTTGGAAATCTGACTCTCAGCTAAGCACAATATGGTGGAACATGGAGTTGCAGAGCTGTGCTCCCCTGGTGAAAATTACCTGTAATGTGAGAGAGAGATGGGACACGTTCATTAAGGTGTAGCAGCCACACCTGCAACACATTGAAGTGCAAGTTTGATTAACTCTCCCAAAGCCTCTCTCAAAAGAAAATAGCGAACATAGGTCCAAACAACAGGCTCACAAAAGTCCTGGAATGTTGAGAATGAGGAGATCATTTAGAGGCCTGGTCGGCACCCCTTTTTTTAATGTATTTGCAATATTATTTTTAGTAACTGATCCATGTCCCTCTTTGTTAATGTTGGGGTGGGAGTTGGAGGGGAGGAAGGGAGGAAGGAAAATAAGGACTCAATATAAACCAATTATAGTTTGAGTCTGTAAAACTACAAATAACATTTTCAAAAAAATAAAGAATGGTTGTGATGATATTGACCATCCAGTGGTTATTTATCCAAGAAATTCAATAAATATCAAAAGAATTATTATCCCTTGTACTGGCTTTGCACATTTCGATGCTTACATCCGCACTACTCAGGGACCATTTGTTTTGTATATGGATTAGAATCCCTTCGTGTTCTTGAGTAAAATGTAAACAAAAATAGACAGTTGTTAAACTGGAGCCTAATTCTACAGGAATATGATTTAACGATAACTCATATTAGGGGCACACACCCCATCACACACACATAAATACACCCCAACACACACACCCAAACACTCACACCCCAACACACACACACATCCACACCCACCTGCATACACTGACATACACACACACTCACACTCATACACTCATACACACACCCACATCCACACCCCTACACCCACACACAAGCACACACATACACACACCTACACACATACCCATATACAACCACTCCTACACACCCACACCTACACACACTGACATACACACACCTACACACACCCGTACACACACACACACCCACACACCACCCACACCCACACCCACACACCCACCTAAACACACTCACCTACAGACACACACATACACCCACACTCATACATACCCACACTCAAACACACCCACACGCATACACACTTATCCCACACCCACACACACTCCTATGCATACACATGCCTACACCCACACACACCAATACACACACCCACACCCACTCCTACACACACACCTACACACACTGACATACACACACACCTACACACACACCCAGACGCAAGGAAAAGAGGAGTTGTGACAATCATTTGTATGAAAGGTTATTTCTCTGGAAAAAATGACGAGGATTTGTGAGTTTTCGGAAGTCATGTCTCTCAATTTCTCCCATCTCCTTCGTGATTACTTCTGTGCATCAGTTTAAAAGTCTGCGATTCAACACAGGATTTCTAAGACTGAAATTTGAGAATGATTTTCCACACACACACACACACCCACACCCACACACACCTAAACATACTCACCTGCACCCACACCCACACACACCTAAACATACTCACCTGCACACACACCCACACACACACACACCCATGCACATTGGTTTTGATTTGATTTGATATGTGATAGCTAATAAATATGTTTTAAAACATATATGACACTGCCTTGGTGAATTTCCAATACTGCTGGTCTGCGACGTAACACCAGGCTCATTACGCAGTACTAGATACAGTGTGGCCTCCTCGAGCATTCATACATGATCAGCTGATCACATATTGTGTCAAGAATCCTTCCTGTACACACCTGTCAAATTCTGCCCCATCCATCTCTGTCAATATTTGGGAAGTTGAAATTTTCCATAAAAACAACCCTGTAATTTCTGCACCCTTCCAAACTCTGCCTGTGTATCTGTTCCTTAGAGTTCCGAGGGCTATTTGGGGGCCTATAGATAACTCCCAGTACAGTGATTGCTTCCTCCCAACTTCTAGCTTCCACCTACCCTGACTCTTGTCCTCTACTTTGGCTAAAAGGCAGTGACCATCTACTTAACTGTGCCTTATGCTTTAAAGACACAAACTCTTGATACTGTCAGAACTGCCTCTCCAGCGACTTGCAGCCTGATGCTCTGGGAAGAGCTGCACTATTAGAGGAGTCCATTTTGAATGAAACAGTAAACCGGGGCCTCCTTTCAAATACTTCATTCTTACATAGTCATCATGGAACTTGGAGAACCTGGGAAACATTTTCACCAAAATGGCTGTGTTGAGGTGTGTAGAGGTCAGTTTGAGAAAAGACTTACAGTCAATGCTTTAAGCAGTTCCAGAATGCTGATATCCAAAGAGATGGAGGGAGCAATTATTTCAACTCCCCCTCTCTCCTCCCTTGTTTTTCCATTTCTCCTCTCAATCTCTCTCCTTCCTCCAACCCCCCTCCATCTCTATTAATCCATGTAGATGAGGACAGTGCAGAGACTTGGTTTCGATTCTGAATTCACATGCTGTCAGTGTAGGCTCTAATGTCTTCCCACATCCAAATAACGGTTAGCACAGCTCTGTAATAGTGCCAGCAGCCCACACTTACTTCAGGTGCTGTCTGTAAGGAGTTTGTACATTCTCCTTGTGCCTGCATGTCTTTCCTCCACATGCTCCAGTTTCCTTCCACAGTTTAAAATGGTTGGGAGTTGCAGGTGAATTGGGGTACAGTATTTGGGTGGCAAGGGTTCGTGGGCTTGATGGCCTGCTACAATGATGTGTGATTGCATGTATGTATGCACGAGGACAATTTTTAATGGTCATTTAATCTCTCAAACCGTGCGCATGTATGTATTCTATGTATTGTATGTATGCATGGATTAATTGATCATTAAAAATTGTCCACAATGCAAATTGGTGGTAGAAACTGAGGGAAGTGGATGGGAATATGCAGAGAAAAAGTTGATGGGGGAAGATGATTGTTAAGTGTATTGATATAGCCACTTCCAATGAAGGAAGGAAGTGTGAATTTTCTGTCCTGGCCTGTTTGTTGGCTGCAATTTATGTTATCGTGTTTATTTCTGGGGTTAGTTACTCCTATAGACAAGAGGTGCTGATTAGAGGCTTTGGGTGTTATAAAGTGTGTTTAGTTCTAAATTGCTGCTGGTTTCAAGGCCCTTCTTCTTTGAAGACTTACTTGATTTCTGCTGAAACAGTCATTTTGGAGGGTTTATAAAATATATTGCAAACCAAAGTAAAAACATCCATCGATATGACACAAAATAAGACATGTATCATCCAAGGAAATTATCAAGGAATGGACCAGTTAGGGCAGATGTGTTCTTTATTATCAAGCAATGGACCAGTTAGGGCAGATGTGTTCTTTATTATCAAGGAATGGACCAGTTAAGGCAGATGTGTTCTTTATTATCAAGCAATGGACCAGTTAGGGCAGATGTGTTCTTTATTATCAAGGAATGGACTAGTTAGGGCAGATGTGTTCTTTATTATCAAGCAATGGACCAGTTAGGGCAGATGTGTTCTTTATTATCAAGGAATAGACTAGTTAGGGCAGATGTGTTCTTTATTATCAAGCAATGGACCAGTTAGGGCAGATGTGTTCTTTATTATCAAGGAATGGACTAGTTAGGGTAGATGTGTTCTTTATTATCAAGCAATGGACCAGTTAGGGCAGATGTGTTCTTTATTATCAAGGAATGGACTAGTTAGGGCAGATGTGTTCTTTATTATCAAGGAATGGACCAGTTAGGGCAGATGTGTTCTTTATTATCAAGGAATGGACCAGTTAGGGCAGATGTGTTCTTTATTATCAAGCAATGGACCAGTTAGGCCAGATGTGTTCTTTATTATCAATGAATGGACCAGTTAGGGCAGATGTGTTCTTTATTATCAAGCAATGGACCAGTTAGGGAAGATGTGTTCTTTATAAGAAAGAGGTATCTCGAGCACTAAACTAGTGGTTTAAAAACTGAAACATGCTGAGATTCATTTAACAATGAGGTTTGCTGCCTCATTGGTAGATGACTAACCTTTTATCTGGGATCGGCAGGACCAGACACCTGCTGCTGTTTGGAGTTTTCTGGATTTCGGTCCCTTTTAGCAAATGCCTCGCTCCTAGTCCCCACTGTCCTTCTCCCTCACCCATACACCCACCCCACCCCCTTCTTCTCTCTCAGGGCTGGTTCCAGAATATTTTGCACCCTAACCCAGGCTGAGCACGGGGTGGGGACTGAACATGCACTGTACAGGAGGCTCTCGACCAGCACATCAGTTGGGGGATGACAGGGTGGCCCGGCCAGAAAGGTGGCTAGCATTGGCTGGTCCAAGCCGGTGGCCAAGCAGGGCAGAGCGGTGGACATGAGGTGCAAAGCTGGAGGAGGAGTGAGCGCCAGTGACTTTCAGGTGATCCCCCAGCTCATCAGGTCATCCTTCACGCACACCCTTACAGTACCGATTGCCCATTGCACCCCCTCCCCCAACTGCCGAGGCCTGAGTTTACAGACCACCGCACCAGGTCACAGCAATGGCTCAATGAGGGAGCAATGGCCCTCTTCATTACCCATAATCCCCCATGCAGCTGGAACCATTCTGCTAGCACCAGAGTGGTTCCATCTGTGTAGGGCATTATGGGTAGGGAGCCACCGCCTACTTCTCTCCTGCTAGATGCTGGGCACCGAGAGTCACCTTTCCACCGAAGTTGAGAGAAGCGGGGATGAAAGGAACTTGATAGGGGGTGGGGGGGGAGCCTCCCTCTAAAAATGGAGAATTTATTTTGGAAAATTAATGTTACTTATGTGTAATGTCATCTACCGAAAAAAGTGTTGGTTTTTGGAGGTTGCTGGATAAAAGGTTAGGTACCTGTACCACCATTCTATTTTGTCACTAAGCAGCAGTTTTTGGCTCAGTACCTTGCCCCACGTTCCCTGTGATCCTGCCTCACCTGCTTCTGGCTGCGGAGGCAACTTGGCTGACATGATGAGCAGAAAGCAAGGTGACCCAGTGATTTGAACTTTGCCAATGTTACAATCAGAGGAAGGGAATCTTCCCTAGAAAAATTGGTCAATTGGTTGATGGAAAGTGAAGATGCTTTGCAATGGGAGAGCTAGTTTAAGGATGTTTCATTGGGAAAAAAGAGTAGGGTGGTTATTTAGCAATTGATCAGATATTTCACAAGCTATTACATAAATCTTAGCTAAGGTACATTCCAGTGAAGAAATAGGATGGGACAGCTGACAAGAGGAGAGGTCATGACTGGGTAATGAATCTAGTCAAGTGGCACCCCTCTTGGTGGTGGAACACTTTGTTGCTCGTGACCACAAATATGAGCTTTGGCATAGTTATGGACAAGGATAAAAACAGTCTTAATTATTTGGGCACATTATAACAGGATGAGGCAGGGACTCGGGAGAGAAAATGGATAAATTGTTCTCGGGAAGGTGCACGGAAGGAATCTGGAGGATTTTGAGGGACCACTTGCACAGGGTTCTGGATAGGTTTGTCCCACTGAGATGAGGAAAAGATGGGAGGAAAAGGTACCCGTGGTTATCAAAACAGGTGAAGGAGTCGGTTAAGGGGAAGAAGGACGCAAAAATCAGGAAGGGGCCATAAGAAATATATGGCAACAAGGAAGGAACTTAAAAAAGCATTTAGTAGAGTTAGAAAGGGGGCATGCAAAGGCCTTGGCAAGTAGGATTAGGGAAGACCCTGAAGCATTCTATGCATACATGAAGAATAACAAGAGTGAAAGTAGGGCTGCTAAAGGATAAAGGAGGCAACGTGCCAGGAGGTGGAGGAGGTTGGGGAGGTCCTATGTGAATATATTCACCAGAGAAAAGGGGCCTTACCAGAGTAAGGTTTGATTAGAACAACTTTACATGCTGGACCATATTGTGATTCATAAAGAAGTGCTGGATTTTCTTTCAAACATTAAGATTGATATGTACGTGAGAACAGATGAGATATACCCAGGTTACTAGCTGAAGTGAGGGAAGATATTGCCTGGACATTGGCAATGAAAAATTGAAAGATGTGGTCCTCTTGTTTAAAACAGTTTTAAAAAATTATAGACCAGTGAGGCTTACATCAGTGGTGGGCCAACTATCGGAGAGGATTCTTAAGGACAGGGTTTATGAGCATTTAGAGAAGTCCACTCTTCTCAAGGATAGTCAGCATGGCTTTGTGAAGGGAAGGTCGTGCCTCATGAGCCTAATTGAGTTTTTTTGAGGAGGTAACAAAAGAAATAGATGTGGTGGACATGGATTTTAGTAAGGCACCAGACAAGGTCCCCCATGGTAGACTCATTCAGAAAGTCATGAAGCATGTGATCCATGTGTGGATTCAGAATTAGCCTGCCTGCAGAAAGCAGAGAGTGGTAGTGGATACAAAGTGACAAGTGGAGTTTCGCAGGGATCGGTTCTGAGATCCATGCTCCTTGAGATTTTTATAAATGACCTACACGAGGAAGTAGAGGGATGGGTCAATAAATATGTGGGTGATACAAAAGTTGGAGGAATTGTGGATAGTGTTGAAGATTGTTGGAGGTTGCAACAGGATATAGATAGGATGCAGAATTAGGCAGAAAAGTGGCAGCTGGAGATCTATCCGGGTAAGTGTGAGGTGATGCATTTTGGAAGGTCAAACTTGAGAGCACAGTACATGGTTAATGGTAGCATTCTTAAGAGCATGGAAGAACAGAGGGACCTTGAGATCCAAATACAGAGATCTCTCAAGGTTGCTGTGTTCTACTCTTTATACAACCATGTCTGTGTGGCCAGACACAATTCCAAGTCTATAAATTTGCCGATGGCACGACAGTTGTCGGCAGAATCACAAACAGCAACGAGGAAGCGTAAAGGAGGGAGAGAGATTAGCTCATTGAATGGTGTTACATCAACAACCTTCCGTCAGCAAAGCCAAGGAGATGATTGTGGACTTTAGGAGGAAGTCAGGGGAACATGACCCTGTCCTCATCCAGGGCTCAGTAGTGGAGAGGGTCAAGAATTTCAAATACCCAGGTGCCAACATCTCTGAGGATCTGTCCTGGAGCCTCCATGTTGATGCAGTCACGAAGAAGGCTCACCAGTAGCTATCCTTGGTGGGGGGGGGGGGGTGTACAGGAGCCTAAAGACAAGGACAGCTTCTTCCCTGCTACCACTAGATTCCTGAATAATCAATGAACCAGCGATACTGCCTTCCTTTTTGTGCTCCATTATTGTAATTGTTTATATAGTAAATGTAAGATGGTTCTACTGTGAATGTTTGCTCCTGTGACTCCGCTGCAAACCCTGAACTTCATGACAATAGATTGATTCTGATCCTGATTCTCTCTCCGTGCTAATGCTTCACCCTAACTCCATGCATCCTTATCTTTTAGGTCTCTTAGGCAGCATTTTATCAAACGCCTTCTGAAAATCCAAGTAAACAATGCTCGTCTGCTCCCCTCTATCTACTCCGCTCGTTATAAATTCCTACTTTCTCTCTCTCTTAATTTCTCACATTTTATCTCCATCACTCGTTTTTATTTTTATTTCTTATCTCTGATTGTTCTTTTCTTTTAATTTTTTTTCTGTCTTTCCCTCTCTGCTTCCCTTTCTCTTTGTTGCCTCACTTTCCCTCTTTGTCTGTCTTACATCCTCGACACTTTTCATCCGATTTTTATTTCATCTTCTGTAAGATCCTGAATATCCTAGCACAGGTGGAACAGGTTACATCGACCTCCCCCTGACCAGCTGCAGAATAGGGTACATAGATAATCCTATTTCAATATCATGCCTTTCTCCCATTCGGCTCTCAGCATTTTATGATCAGCCCACTGTATCACATCAGCTCTGGTATCTTAAGGTGCTAAGTTGAATTTATTGGTTGTTGATCAACAAGTGTTTAAACTGTGAATATCATGAATGCAGGAGAATCATTGGAATTTATGGATTCAGATTCAGGTTGGTGTAGCAGTTTGTGCAACGCTGTCACAGCGCCAGTGACCGGAACCTGGGCTCAAATCCCATGCTGGATGTAAGGAGTTTGCACGTTTTCCCCGGGTCGTGTTGGGTTTTCCCAGGGTGCTAAGGTTTCCTTCCACTGTTCAAAAGATACTAGGGGTGTAGGTTAATTGGGTGCATTTGGGCGTGAGCTGAAATGGCCTGTTACTATGCTTTATGTCTACATATTTTTTTAAAGATGTCATGACCAAATGACAAAGGGCTGATGGATAAAATGCTTCATCCCATTTTAAATTCAGAAAATCCACATAGTGTGTGCTTTAGAGTGAAACCCAGCACATTGAGCAATGTCAGGACTTGTCCTCTTCATCACATGGAGATTGGAATATCAGTCAAACCCCAATCCAGCACTCTGTGTGTGTGTGTGTGTGTGTGTGTGTGTGTGTGTGTGTGTGTGTGTGTGTGTGTGTGTGTGTGTGTGTGTGTGTGTGTGTGTGTGTGTGTGTGTGTGCGCGCACATGTGTATACAAGCATACATGCATGTGTGTGTGTATATATGAGTGTGCATGTGTGTGTATGCTTGTGTGTGTGTGCATGTGCATGTGTATATACAAGTGTATGTGCATGTGTGTGTGTGTGTGTGCACGTGTGTGTGTGTGTGTGTGCACATGTGTATATATACGAGCATGCATGTGTATGTATGCATGTGTGTTTTATATATATACATACAGGAAATGTATGACCACACTTATGGGATTGTATTATAAATCACCCATAGTCTGCGAGAATTGGAGGAGCAAATCTGTAGAGAGATAGCAGACAGCTCCAGGAAACATAAAGTTGTGATAGAAGGGGATTTTAATATTCCACTTATTGATTAGGAATTCCATACTGTAAAAGGGCTGGATGGCTTGGATGTTGTCAAATGTGTTCCAGAAAGTTTTCTAAATCACTATATGGAGGTACCAATGAAAGAGGACGCAATACTGGATATCCTATGAGGGAACAAGGCAAGACTGGTGACAGGAGTATGTGTGGGGGAACATTTTGGGTCCAGTGACCATAATGCCATTAGTTTCAGTTTAATTATGTAGAAGGATAGGTCTGGGCCTTGGGTTGAGATTCTATACTGGAGAAAGGCTAATTGTGAAGAAATGAGGAAGGATCGAAAATGGGTCGATTGGGATGTTGTTTTCGGGCAAGGATGTGCAAAGTAAGTGAAGGACTTCAAAGGTGAAATATGAGAGTACAGAGTCTGTATGTTCCTGTCAGGGTGAAAGATAAAGTTAGAAGGCATTTGGAACCTTGGTTTTGGCAGAATTTTGGGGATGTGGTTTGGAAGAAGAGAGATGTATATAACATATATAGGCAACATGGAACAAATGAGATACTTGTAAAGTTTTTAAAAATGCAAGAAAATCCTCAAGAAAGTAACCAGGAAGGCTGAAAGGAGGCATGAGGTTGTTTTGGCAGACAACGTAAAGGAAAATCCTCAGAGTTTATTTAGGTATATTAAGAGCAAAAGGATCGTAAGGGAAAAAGATTGTGTCCTTGAAGATCAGAGTGATTGGCTTTGTATGGAGCCAAAAGAGATGGGAAAGATCTTAAATGTTTTTATCATCAATCACTCAGGTCACTCAGGAAATGGGCACAGAGTCAAGAGAAATAAAGAAATCAAGCAGTGATGTCATGGAACCGATACAGATTAAGGAAGAGGAAGTGCTTACTGTCTTAAAGCAAATAAGGGTGGATAATTCCTCAGAGCCTGACAAGATATTCCCTTGGACCTTGAGGGAGGCAAGTGTAGAAATTACAGGGTTCTGGCAGAAATATTTAAAATGTCCTTAGCTATCGGTGAGGTGCTTGAGAATTGGAGGGTAGTTTTAAAAAGCCTTAAAAAGTAACCCTGGAAATTATAGGCCAGTGAACCTGGTGTCAGTAGAAGGTAAATTATTGGAAGATGTTCTTAGAGATCAGATATACAATTATTTGTATATCCAGAAACTGATTAGGGATACTCAACATGGCTTTGTGCATGGTAGGTCATGTTTAACCAATCTTATAGAGCTTCTCAAGGAGGTTACCAGGAAAAATAATGAAGAAAAGGCTGTGGATGTTGACTACATGAACTTCGGTAAGGCCTTTGACAAGGTCCCACATGGGAGGTTAGTCTGAAAGGTTCAGATACTGGGTATTCATGGTGAAATAGTGAACAGGATTCGACAATGGCTGGATGGGGGAAGTCAGGGAGTAATGGTGGATGATTGTTTCTCAGACTGGAGGCCTGTGATTAGTGGTGTGCCTTGGGGATTGGTGCTTGGGACCATTGTTGTTTGTCATCCATATCAATGATCTGGATGATAATGTGGTAAATTGGATCAGGAAGTTTATAGATGACACTAAGATTGGAGGCGTTGTGGACAGTGAGGAAGGTTTTCAAAGCTTGCAGAGGGATCTTGACCAGCTGGAAAAATGGGTTGAAAAATGGCAGATGGAGTTTAATGCAG
Source organism: Narcine bancroftii (assembly GCF_036971445.1). Classification (NCBI taxonomy): domain Eukaryota; kingdom Metazoa; phylum Chordata; class Chondrichthyes; order Torpediniformes; family Narcinidae; genus Narcine; species Narcine bancroftii. Next base: position 62,950,471 of record NC_091477.1, on the reverse strand, counting down.
ACAAGTGTGAGGTGTTGCATTTTGGAAGGACAAACCAGATAGGACATATACAGTAAATGGTAGGGCACTGAGGAGTGTGGTAGAACAGATACATAATTCCCTGAAAGTGGCATCACAGGTGGACAGGGTTGTAAAGAGAGCTTTTGCCATCTTGGCCTTCATAAATCAAAGTAATGAGTACAAGAGATGGGATGCTATGGTAAAGTTGTATAAGACTTTGGTGAGGCCAAATTTGGAGTATTGTGCAGGTTTGGTCACATAGCTACAGGAAATATATCAATAAGATTGAAAGAGTGCAGAGAAGATTTACTAGATGTTGCTAGGGCTTCAGGAACTGAGTTACAGGGAGAAGTTAAACAGGTTAGGACTTGAAGAGTAAATGAATGAGGGGAGATTTAAAAGAAGTATATATAATTATGAGGGGGATAGACAGAGTAAATGTAGGTAGGGTTTTTTCCATTGAGGGTAGGTAAGAAACAAACTAGAGGCCATGGGTTCAGAGTGAAAGGGGAAAAGTTCAGGGGGAACTTCAGACAGAGAGTTGTGGGGGTGTGGAATGAACTACCAGCTGAGGTGGTGAATGCAGGCTCAAATTTATCATTTAATAATTTGGACAGGTTTACGGAAGGGAAAGGTATGGAGGCTATGGTGCTGGTCAGTTGGAGAAGAGAGAATAATGGTCCAGCATGAACTAGAAGGGCCAAATGGCCTGCTTCTGTGCTGTAATGGTGTACGCGTGCTGCCTCTTTTGTTCACTATCACTAACAGGAATTAAAAAAGAAATAGAAACTTCTTTCACAAAATTCCCCAAGCTTGCAGCATGAATATTAAAGATTCTTGCCTTCTGTTACTTGGGCAAGTGAATGTTCACGGTCTTCTTAGTTACTTATTATGACAGAGAAAGAGACCATTCAGCCTTGCATTCTGGCTCCCCACACCAATCCTGTTTGTCATATTCCCCTTCTCATTTTTTTTTCCTTTTAAAATGCTAAAATGTTTTCTCCTCATCTGTCCATTGACTGACCATTTCTACTAATGGGTGTAGCCTGACTTGTTGAGTTCTTCAGCTCATTGTTAGCTCAACATTTCAGCAACTTTAGTTTTTGCATTTTTCTACATTATTATTATTGAGATTTCTGGAAAAAAAACCCCACCATGTTTTACATTTAGAAATAGGGTAGGATATGAATTCACAAGATCACAAGTTAAAGGAGCAGAAGCAGGCAGGCCACTAGGCCCATCAATTCTATTCCATGACTCTACACTAAGCTGAACATGCTCACACATGTTCCAATTTCCGGCCTTTTCCCCATATCCCTTGATACCCTTACTAATGAGGTACTTATCCATTTCCTGTTTAAATACTCCCAGTGATCTGGCCTCCACTGCTTTGTGCGACAGTGCGACAGATCCAGGACCTTCTGACTAAAGAAATTATTCCTCCTCTCTGTTTTAATTGGACCCCTTGTCCTCAATTCAACCATCAAACAAATTGTTAATCAATCCTCAAAATTGGAACAGACTTTCTTTAAATTACATTTTAAGTAAATTTACAAACCCAAAATTCTCAATTGATTCCCCACCACTGAGTATGCCTAAACTTGCTGAACTAAATTGGTTCATAATCCAACAAAAATTTAATTTTAATAACTCTCAGATTCCTCCATGGCTTGACTAACAATCACTGATCCAGAACAGAGCACTGGGGGAGTGATGTACCATCACAGATGACATCTTTCCTGTGAGTCATTAAAATAAGCACATGTCGCCTCTCTCAGGTGGATATGCGTCCTCAACCAACCATCATTCAAATAGATCATGCATATTCCGTGAAATTCTGTTGTGCTCATTGTTCCTACAGGACAATGTGACATTGACTGTAAGAGGCCTGGGATGTCCTGGACTCAGTTGAATAAGCACCAGTGATTTCTTTCCCAGTACCATAGCTGGCAACACAAAACAGAGCCGGGTTAGAAGGACAGTGTAATAGGTTCCAACCTCATTGCCTGACAGGTGGTACATCCTGGCTTCTTGCAAAAGATGGAACACATCTGGGTTTTTCCAAACAAGTTCATCACCTTCCACCCACTCCACGAAGTACCAAGGGTCCAGAAGGGGTAGGCGGACATGTTCCAGCACCTGGCACAGTTGGTGCTGCCTCTCGGCCTCTCGGTAACGCACCCAGCGCATCACTGTCTCAAATACCCGTTCCTCCTCTGTGACACAGAGCTCATCATTTTGGAGAATTTCTGAGAGGATCTCTGCAGATAGTTCCAGAAATTCATCATGTTTCAACACTTGAGGAAAGTTCTGCACAATGTAGTTCTGTACACATTTCCTCAGCACTTCCAGGGAATGAGTGTCAGCCAGTCTAAGGATGCCCACACAGTTGTCTGGATGTAGAGCCTCACTGAGGAAGTTGGCACAGGCATCCACCATCCGCAGGAACTGTTGGTGAAACAAGAATAGTCAGAAGACAGTCAACAATGCACCTCCCTCGTCCCCTTAACAATTTTCCTTCCTGCACCACTTCTACTCACTTAACTGCTGATTCTCACTTGGCTTAGCAATGCAAGCACTGAACGTCCTTATGTTTTGTCAGTTTTCATGTGTGAGTTTGAAAAAAGCACACAAGAAGCAAGAAGTTCATGTGACCCCTTAAACATTGCTCCAAAGTTCAATAAATTTTAATTATGTTTGGGACTAAAGGGACTTTGTTCGCACCAACTCAGGAACAGTAATGAAAAATTCATTTCATTATTGCTTGAAGGTCTTAAATTCTCAGTTCAGAAATAATTATAAAGTGTTTTAAACATCGTAGCTTCAGGCTTCTTTACTCACAATGTGGCTAATTTCTTCCACGATTAATTCACAAAACCAGACAAGGGTTAAGCAAATGTGGTTCTCTTCTTCCATGATGAAGTCACAAACCAGACGAGGGTTAAACAAAGTGGCCAACACAAAAAATAGACCCAGTAGAAATCGGTTCTCTTTTCCAAAGATACAGGAAGTGGTTTTCCATATTTTAAATCTGTGTCCCCCTTTCCCCAGGAGTAACAAACAACAGCACTAATTCTGGTTACTGTAACTCAACCCTGTCCTTCACAAGGTTTCAACCCTTGTGTCACGGGGGTTTTGACTTCTGTACTTGTAGAGCTTGTCGAAAGAAGCAAAGACTTGTTGATCCAAACCAAGGCTTTTATTAGCAAAAGACAGGAACTCTTCACAGGTGGCCGACCAGTCCGGAATGATCCGACCTGGCAAGGGACACAACCCTTTAAGGCCCAGACAATAGGTGTGGCTTAGCTCTCAGCCAAACGCTGTAAGCACAGTCTAGATACAGTAACTATATACACTATGTACATTGGTGATAGATCTGTACTATCACAGTACTCTAAATCTAAATGCCGAAATTTGGTCATATATTTCTTCAAATCATGTGACCTTTACATCATCATTGAGATAAGTCCTAATTCTTGGAAATTACATGACCAATTTATTTCTACCAAAGTTCTGTTCCTTTTTCAAAACCATTCCATATCCATAACAACCTCCGATCTCATTTCTGTTCAAGAGGCTTAAGTGGCTTTGATTAAAAATGGATTGCTCCCTCAGGAAGTTTTGAATAATTAAGATCCATTATCCCTGTCCAAGACACTTCGATTCTGAGAATGAACACTCCTCTCAGAAAACAATGTGTGTGACTTTATACCAACCTACAGCTAACTTACTAAGAATACAGATACAGAATTATAATTTACTAAGACATTTTTATAAAAGAAATATAGTTTAACATTAAATTAAAGATTAACATAAATCGATTACAATATAGAACAGTTTAGACTGGAAATGTCTGTGCCGAACTTAATTTCAAATTAAGCTAAATCTCAGCTGCTTGTACATGATACATATCCCTCCATTCCTTGCATACTTATGTGTCTAAAATGCTGTCATTGTGACTGCTTCCACCATTACCCCCGGCAGGCTGTTCCAGGCACCTGCAACTCTCTATGTAAAAAAAACTGTACATCTTTAAACTTCCCCACCTCCTGCCCCCTCAAATACTTTCCCTTAAATGCATATTCCCCAGTAATTAATATTTTTACCCTGGAATGAAAATTCTGACTGTCATAAACATTCCCTCAACCTCTTCTCATGACTGATTCAACCATAGATTTCTTCTCTTTGGCTTGGCTTCGCGGACGAAGATTTATGGAGGGGGTAAAATGTCCACGTCAGCTGCAGGCTTGATTGTGGCTGACAAGTCCGATTGCGGGACAGGCAGACACGGTTGCAGTGGTTGCATTGGAAAATTGGTTGGTTGGGGTTGGGTGTTGGGTTTTTCCTCCTTTGTCTTTTGTCAGTGAGGCGGGCTCTGCAGTCTTCTTCGAAGGAGGTTGCTGCCCGCCGAACTGTGAGGCGCCAAGATGCACGGTTTGAGGCGATATCAGCCCACTGGCGGTGGTCAATGTGGCAGGCACCAAGAGATTTCTTTAGGCAGTCCTTGTACCTCTTCTTTGGTGCACCTCTGTCACGGTGGCCAGTGGAGAGCTCGCCATATAACACGATCTTGGGAAGGCGATGGTCCTCCATTCTGGAGACGTGACCCACCCAGCGCAGCTGGATCTTCAGCAGCGTGGACTCGATGCTGTCGGCCTCTGCCATCTCGAGTACTTCGATGTTAGGGATGAAGTCGCTCCAATGAATGTTGAGAATGGAGCGGAGACAGCGCTGGTGGAAGCGTTCTAGGAGTCGTAGGTGATGCCGTTAGAGGACCCATGATTTGGAGCCGAACTGGAGTGTGGGTATGACAATGGCTCTGTATACGCTTATCTTTGTGAGGTTTTTCATTTGGTTGTTTTTCCAGACTCTTTTGTGTAGTCTTCCAAAGGCGCTATTTGCCTTGGCGAGTCTGTTGTCTATCTCGTTGTCAATCCTTGCATCTGATGAAATGGTGCAGCCGAGATAGGTAAACTGGTTGACCGTTTTGAGTTTTGTTTCCATCAGCCAGCTCCCCACCATGACTACCAGCCCCCCCACATCTCCATCGGGCACCATAGATTTAATGCACCATCAAAAGACTGGAAATTATGTAAATCTGGTAGACTTCTATTAGCAATGGAATGGAGGAGCATCCATGCTGATTGATTGTCCTAAACTGGGGATGGGGCTCCTTTATTCAGGAGTCTGAGAGAGGAGGTACAGGTACAGTCAGCAAAGGGCCATGACCAGACATACAGTGGTTTCCCACAGCTTCACCTCTGACAGCCTGCTCATTCCTCACAGTATTTGATTCCCCTTTTACCACCTTTAATATAATCTGTAATTCATCCCTGATAATATTCTTCAATAGGAAAGTCCAAAATTCCTGATGCTGGTAGATAGTATCTTCATCTCCAAACTGGTAACCCTATTTCTGAAAGTATGCTTGTAGATATCTCAAAAAGGGGGAATCATTGTCAATATAGACTGTCAAACCCTTTGTGAAATGTATGTGATATTAATCTCCTAAAGTCAAATGATGTACATCCAACCTGTTCAATCATTCCACATAAGATGTGAGGTGATGCATTTTGGCAGGACAAATCAAAAAGCTGATAGAGGGTTAACGGTCAAAAACCCAACACCCAACCCCAACCAACCAATTTTCCCTTGCAACTGCTGCAACCGTGTCTGCCTGTCCCGCATCGGACATGTCAGCCACAAACAAGCCTGCAGCTGACGTGGACATTACCCCTCCATAAATCTTCGTCCGCGAAGCCAAGCCAAAGAATTAAGAGCATAGATGAACAGAGGGATCTTGGGGTTCATGGACATACATCCCTCAAGTTAGTTGCTGGTTGATAGGTGCAGAGCTCGTCGAAAGAATCAAAGACGTTGATCCAAATCAAGGCTTTTATTAGCAAAAGACAGGAGCTCTTCACAGGTGGCCGACCAGTTCGGAATGATCCGACCTGGCTAGGGACACAACCCTTTAAGGCCCAAACAGTAGGCGTGGCTAAGCTCTCAGCCAATCGCTGTAAGCACAGTCTAGATACTGTAACTATATACACTATATACATTGGTGATAGATCTGTACTATCACATTCACCCCTTCTTGGAGAACTGACCCTGGAAAAAAAAAACAAGGGAGAGAATGAAAGGAAGGGGTAAGTTAAGGACTGTAGCGGTCAGGGGGTCTGACCATCTGGCGTGACCACCGTGGTGCCGGGATTGGGGTCGCTGGAGTGGTGTCACCAGTGGGCTCATTGGGTGCGACCGCTCCTTTGCTCAATTCCCCAGTCCTGTTGTCGGCAGGGTGGCCCAGGTTGTTGAGGTGCTGTTGGTCCTTCTGTTGCGGCACGGGGCCTGGGGAATAAAGAGTTGGGGAAGGTTGGGTTGGGGGGGTTTGCTGGGTCTACCGTGTCCTGAGCTGGGTCTTGTACCGAAAGAGTGTCCTCCCGTCCGTCTGGGAACTCAACGTAGGTGTAATGCGGGTTCGCGTGGAGTAGAGTCACTCGGTTGACCAAGGGGTCATTCTTTGAGTGCCGGACTTGGCGTCGCAAAAGGACGGGGCCAGGGACGGTGAGCCATGCCAGTACAATGGTTTCTGATTCGGATTTCCTCGGGAAAAGGAACATCCTTTCGTGGGGGTTGCATTTGTTGCGGTACATAGGAGGGAGCGGATGGAGTGTAAGGCACTAGTGAAAACCTCCTGCCAGTGAGAGTTGGGGAGACCTTTAGACCGGAGAGCCAGTGTAACCGCTTTCCATATGGTGGCATTCTCCCTCTCGACCTGGCCGTTACCACATGGGTTATAGCTCATGGTCCTGCTTGAAGCGATACCACACTCCAGAAGGTACTGTTGCAGCTCTGCACTCATGAATGAGGACCCCCTATCACTGTGGATGGAATTGGGGTACCCGAAAATGGCGAAAATACTGTGAAGGGCCTGTATCACTGAGGTGGTAGTGGTGTCTGGGCAGGGCACAGCGAACGGGAAGCGGGAGTACTCGTCGATGGCCGTAAGGATGTAGTTATTACGGTTGGTCGACGGTAGGGGCCCCTTAAAGTCTACGCTAAGACGTTCGAAGGGGTGGGTGGCTTTGATAACGTGGGAGTTATCCGGATGGGGCTTGCATTCAGTGCACACCGAACAGGCTCGGGTCATGGAGAGGATCTCCTCGACTGTGTAGGGTAGGTTGCGTGCCTTCACAAAGTGGGCAAACCTAGTGACCCCTGGATGACAGAGCGCCTCATGGAGTTTCTGTAGTCTGTCCATCTGTATGCTGGCGCACGTCCCCCTGGAGAGCGCGTCAGGCGGGTCATTTAGCTTACCAGGCCGTTTTAGGATGTCATAGTTAAAGGTGGAGAGTTCGATTCTCCATCTGGCGATTTTGTCGTTTTTTTATCTTACCACGCTGGGTGTTGCTGAACATGAGGGAGACCGCGTGTTGATCAGTCAACAGTGTAAAGCACCTCCCAGCGAGGTAATGTCTCCAACGATGCACCGCTTCAAATATGGCCTGGGCCTCCTTCTCGATCGAGGAGTGTCTAC